>NC_091027.1:4504642-4811607 GCF_041296385.1 Aphelocoma coerulescens | reverse complement strand
GTGCCTTGCCAGCACTCACCTCCCTCCTGCCTCTGCTAAATCCCTTCCCCGCGCTCTCCCTCGTTTATACCCGGCTCGGGCTCCGTCATCTCTCACCATGGCAACCAATAGGAAAGGATGGGCAGGCATCTTCGAGTGATTTGGGAATGTTACCCCTAAAAGCTTCTGCCTGGGAGAAGTCTGTGTCTCCAAGGCAGAAAAAACAAGCCAGGCAGGTTTTTTTGGTGGCTTATTTGGGTTTTATTTTTTTCCTGTATCCACAGTCCCCCAGCAAGACCAGAACGGAGCCCTAGCAGGGTCTGGGGTTACAGACACGCTGGCACATGCTATGAAATCTGGATGCTGGCCTGTTGCACACGTTGACTCAGGGACTTTGTCATTAATTCTGTGATTTCTTGCACACTTAAACTACTGATTTAAGTGGAAGCTGTAAGCAGTACATTTTGATCCTTGGTGGTGCAGCAATTTCCAGTAGCCTTTTAATATTTTCTAAACCATGTGACAGGAGTAGGAGTTGGGTTTTCAAAGACCTAGACCTCCTGCTGAGCTACATGGGATTAAGACCAGCTCTTCTTTGAATGCCCCTGACTTACAGACAGCTTGGGGATGTCCCCTTTCAGTCTGGTGATAGGGCAGGAGGGAGCCACAAAGCCAGTGCCTGTGGTGCTCAGGAGAGCAGCTCGAGCCTGTGGCCAGGAGGGGATGGATGGGCCTGGTAAGGAGAGGCTCTGAACAAGTGACTTGCTGCTCTCTAAAGCCAAAATGTGCTCGAGAGGAACTTTCCCAGAAATGTTGATGCTGAGTCTGGAGTTACTCATTCCACTTTCTAAGACACTCTCAGCTGTTGCACTGAAATTAGGTTGGCTGGGAGCCCTGACTTGTCTTGGGCTGTGTGCAAGTCCTTTTTTGTGTCTCTGAGTATATTCCTCTTTCATTAGCTCTTCATTTTTCCAAGGGAATTCTGTTACAGTCAGTGCTACCAATTATCTCTCTGTGTTCAATTTTATCAGATAAAACTCTTCCTGCCTTTCCTCAGGTGAGCTCAGACATGTCTGAGTGATGGCCAACAACAAGGTCAAAGACATGGAAATAGAACTAGGGTTTGATTTGCTTCATTTGTTGCTAAATCCTCTCCAGAGCATCCCTGGTAACCTCCTGAGCTCCTAAAGCAACGCTGGGACCTTCCTCACACGCTCACAATTACAGACGGCTGTCCCTGAGACCTGGGTGCAGGGTGAGCTCTGTAGGACACTGGGAGCTCTGCCCCATGCTGCAAATCCCAGCCTCCCATCCCCAAAACCTGCCCATTTGGCCCCAAACCAAAGGGGAGGCAAACCCCCCCAATGTCTCCAGCAGCTGCTGCTCCCAGGAAGGGTCAGGGTCAGGCTTTTGCTTTGGTTCCCTGAGGGGTCAGAAGCGGCCGCCCAGCGTGGGGGAATGAGCTGTGCTGTGCTGTGCAGCCAGCTTGTGCCTTCAGCTGCTTTGTCTTAAAATACCCACTGGTGTCATTTTTTACATCCTACAGTCTTTACCCCAAGCTGTGTATCTCACCCTTAAATGGAGTTATATTTTTAATTGCTGGCAGAGCATTATTATTAGACGCCAGCCTGCTGTTGGTGCGCTGTGTGGCTCTGCAGAGAGCTCCATGAACCTACCTCATCCTGCAGACAGGCTGGGGTGAATCATCCTGCTCATCCGCAGCCAATGCACATCCTAAAATGTGTCTTCTCCCCATCAGGCTAATTGCTGAGACCCCCCACTCGAGGGAGAAGCTGGTTGGGAGCTGCTCTGCAGCCCCGTTATCCCTCTGAGGAGCGAGGGAGTGCTGTGAGGTGGGGGCTGTGCAGCAGCACCAGCAGCTGGCTGCCTGCATAGCCAGATATCAGCCCTGTTGTGAGAAAAACCCGACCAGTTGCACCACAGCTGGTACCAGTGATGGTAGCCCATCTCAGGGACCAAGGGACATGCACAGACAGAAGTTCCCTGGCCATGGAGTAGCAAAGAGGCCTCCAGAAATGAATGTGGACTCATGAGCCCACTGAAATAAGGATTTTTTTTATTCCCCCAAGCCAGGATGAGTCCCAGTGTGCTACGCCTGGGGAAATAACAGGGTAAAGGAGCCTACAGGGAGGTGTGGAAGGAAGGTGCAAGGAGCCATCTCTGGGCCACTTGGATCACCCCTGCAGCCCTCACTTTCTGGGGACACCCGGGGCTGGGACAGTGCCTTGCAAAAGTTAAAGCAACAAAAGCTGTGGGAGTATGACTGGGCTGGGGCCCTGGAGCACTGGCTTCCCTCTGGGATGGTCCTGTTGGCCATTTGGCAAATGGTCCAGGCTGGGTGTTACTGGTGTTTAAACAGACACACTTTTCAAAACAACACATAGTGGTTTTTCAGATGTATCAGGGTGCATAACCAGGGGCTGTGGGTCCATCTCCACCCGATTTTTAAAGACTTGGTTACCTGAGGATGCAGACAGAAGCCTAAGCAGGGTGCTCAATTCTCTTAAGAGTTGGTATCCAAGGAGCTTTGAAAGTAGGCTTCTGTCTGCCTAAATAATTCAGTAATTCTTAACTCTGACACATACTCAGGGATATTTTCTTTTTTTTTGTTAATTTTGATCAGAGAGAAAGTTGCTCATTGTAAATGAGCCTCCACAGCAGTCTTTCTGTACTTAATAGTATTACAGGGCTATTTTCACCTACCAGGAACAGGAGGCGAAATAACATTTCACAGAAAATAGGAGACTTTGTAGCTGTGCCTTATTTCTGCTAGTTCAAAGAGCACTTAGGAATTACAGCAGGTAACAACCTGCTGCACCAGATCTGTGGGGCTGTGGCAAGATGAGGGACAATTAACTGGTTAAAGTAACTGACAAGTGTGTGAAAGCATGGTCAGTACATTGGTGAAATTCTATAGCTGAGAGCAAAAGAAAATACTTTCCAGTTTTTAGCAAATGACTTTGTAACCCATTAGTAGCTCAGTAAATCTTGTGGAGCGAGTCAGAAGT
The DNA here is from genome assembly GCF_041296385.1 of Aphelocoma coerulescens. Classification (NCBI taxonomy): domain Eukaryota; kingdom Metazoa; phylum Chordata; class Aves; order Passeriformes; family Corvidae; genus Aphelocoma; species Aphelocoma coerulescens. Next base: position 4,808,599 of record NC_091027.1, on the reverse strand, counting down.
GGAGGATGACTGGAGCCTCCAGCTGGGGGTATTGCAGCAGTGGTGGAGCAAAGACAACATTTTGCCCTTTCTGCTGCTCCAGCCCTTGCTCCCTTCCACCCAAACCTCCTCAGTGCTTCCATCCCTTGGCTCCATTATTGGCAGGAAGGGGGATCCCTCTGGAGTGGAGTCTGCAATATCCACAGGGAGGCGTTTGGAATTCAGCCTAATTTGTTTCCTTATCTTTGTTTACCTTTGGTAAGCATGAGCCCAGGGTTAATCTGTGTTTTGCTGGAAGGGGCACTACATGCCAGGATCTTTTCCAGGGTGGCTTTTTTGCTGCTTACTGAGGCTGCAGCTGGAGATGTCATGGGGGGAGAGTGCAGCCCCTCTGCTGGGCGGAGTTGTGATGCCAACACTTCCCTTGCAGAGCCCTCTCTGAGCATGTGGTGTCTCAGCTAAAGCTGATTCTCAGTACTTTTTCTCTGCAGAACATACAAGTGAATTAATTCCCCCTACTTCTCTTTGCCTCACACCAAATGGATCCTGTAAATGTTCCAGTGATGAAACGTTGCAGCAATTTTCATGTTTCCAAGATGACATTGATAGAGTACATTCCTGGAAATCACTTTCTGTTCTCTGCTGCTAAGAAATTCTGGGGGCAATGTCCTGGGCACTATTCTCCCTAGACCAGTGTCAGATTCTTACCCTTTGTCACAGACCCATGGGATGTCTGTGAAGTAGAGGCTGATGTAAAGCTTTGCAGGATGCAAAAAGGATCTTTTCTGTGTCTTTTCCATCTGCCCTTAAACTCAGTTGCTGCAGTTCCTGCTTTTCCTAATAAGCCTCATTTAAAGCAAGTGCCCATAGGGGGAAAAAATCTGTCTGCTTAAATGTATGTAAAGCTTTTCATTTTAGTAGAGAACAATTTGGTTTTGAAGAGGCAAAAGGCCACTGAACTGAAATACTTGATTGGGAGTATATGGGAGAGTAAATTAACTTGGAAATGAAAGTGTTACTACATAGGAGGATAATAAAACCTTGTGACATGACAGTGTTGAGAGTTAGAATATATCTGACTACATAGGGAGAAAAGCAATCTCCTCAAGAGGCAGAAGTGGGAATTGCCATTGGTATTGTTATTTCTCCTCCTCCTCCTCCAAAATTTTTTTAAGTGATGGAACATAATACTGTGACAAGAGAATTACAGGTCTGGTCGATGGCCCTGTCTGACTGTCACTGTTCCAATTTCCCAGCCCCTCAACATTGCCTACAGCCACATCTACAGCTCCTACCGCAATTTCGTGGGGCCTCCTCATTTCAAGACCATCTGTCGGCTCCTGGGCTACCAAGGCATCGCCGTGGTCATGGAGGAGCTGCTGAAGATCGTCAAGAGCCTGGTAATTCTGAGCCTGACCCTGGTGATGGAGAAACCCCAGAGCCTGGATAGGTACAGGCAGGGCAGTCAGTGTGGGCTTTGGGATCGGGGTGTTCTCATCAGGGCACCCTCGTGTGCCTTGATCCACGCTGGAACACTTGGAGCCATGGGCTGATTTTCACTGATGAGGAATCCCACTGATTCCTGTGGGATGATGGAGTGTTTCCAGCAGGAACAGACAGCATTCAGCACAAGGACAAAGATTTTATGGTTGATTAAATAGGATTTAGTGCATTATCTCATATAATGTATCTACAGGGTGCAGGTGTGTAACTCCAAATGACAGCAGGGGCTTTAAACTAAGCAATGTGCTCTGCTCTAATCCATGTACGTCCAAAATATCAGATCTGCAGAAACTTCTTCTACATGAACGTAAATTCTGTATTAAACTCCTGAGTATCCAGTGATCATTCCTCAGGTGGAAGGAGATTTCCTCTGCTAGGGAGTGACTGCTTTGGCAGCTCTGGTGAAATGCTTTTTGGGTTAGAAGCACAAGTCCAGCTGCAGCTAAGAGTGAGCCTTGTTTTGGATTTCAGCTGCAAACAATGCAAACACAGCAAGCTGTATATTGAAGTCGAAAATCCATGCAGCTGTGATTTATTCTTTGGGAGGAAGCTGTAAAAGCACTCTGACTCCATACACTTGGGCTGAATTTTATATTTGAGTGAAATCCAAATTAAGCGAGTTCTTCCCGGACTCCAGCTGAAGTTTCATCCTGTGCTGTCAGATGTGGACCCATCCACAACCAGCCTCTTTCAAAACCAGTGCCAGGAGACCTGGCATTCCAGTTTAACCTCCCTGTGTCTCCAACAGCTCCAAGGCACCATCCTGCAGTATGTGAAGACTCTGATTGAAGTAATGCCCAAGATCTGCCGCTTGCCAAGACATGAATATGGCTCTCCAGGTGGGTGCTGCAGATGGATCCTTGAGCAGGAGCTCAGCCACGTGTTGGTGCAGCATTTACTCAGGCCCACACTCATGGTTAATCCAGGTTGGGCACCTGTCCTGCCAGTGCCAGTTGCAGCCAGGTTTGCTGGGACACTTCCATCTGCTTTGCTGTTGACACTGGAACATGTATAGGAAACCTCTCCAGGAAATCTCCTGTTGGAAATTTCCTTTTGAACACATAGATGGCTGGTAAGGGATTGTCTTCTGATAGCCTCTCTTATGTCTTCAGGATTCTGTAAGCTTTTGTGAGTTCACTGGTATTTTTTAAATGCTCTACTTAGCTGGTGAAGAGATTTTTTGCAGCATGGCTGCAGTCAGAAAGTCTGGCTGCTGTACCTGAGCCAGCACTAAGTCATCCATCACAGTCTGGAACCTCTTTCCTCCTCTGATGAGGAAATCTAGGGAATTTATATGACTTACTCCCTGTTTCCCAAGGCTTACTGAAAGCAGGATAAGACACTGCATGTTAGTTCTTCCCAGTGCCAGTCTCTGTGTACAGCCCATTGAGCAGCTGCAGTTTGTGGTTAAGGAAATACCAGACACTGATTGTCTTTTTATCCAAGGTAATTGGAAGTGATTCCAGTCTCTTTCTGACTGTCCTTCCTTCTCTTTTAAGGAATCCTGGAGTTTTTCCACCATCAGCTGAAGGACATCATTGAGTATGCAGAGCTGAAGACCGACGTGTTCCAGAGCCTCAGAGAAGTGGGCAATGCCATTCTCTTCTGCCTCCTTATTGAGCAGGCTTTGGTAAGGCAAAACCCCCACACCAACATGGTACCTGAAATTTCCAGCTCAAGAGTAGAAGTGGAAGTGGGTTCTCCAGCAGAAGAGTTTGGGAAGCGTTACTTTCCAGCTTCTCATGTTCTCAGGGTCTCTCTGGGGCTGTGTTATTGGAGTCTCTGGGCATGTCCAGGGGGATGGTGTGCGTTGGCACTTTGTCAGGCCTCTGGGATGGCTGAATCTGAATACTGGAAGATCCAGATTTCATTCTTGGACCCAAAGCTGCCCCTTGTTTGTCCTGCTTAGAAATAAAACCAACTGGAGTTAATTTCTAGATTGTAAGCTCTCTGGGGCAGGGATCAATACTTTTTTTATATACGTATCTGTACAGTGAGAAATAGATTTGATCCCTCTGCTCTTTTGGGGTGCCAGTGCAATGGAAACAACCTGATTGATTGTAATGGAGAAATGGATAAAGCAATCCCAACAGGAAGGAAATCTGCTGATGATAAATGTCCTATGACATCTTCGCTGAAAATCTGGCTGGAGTAACAACTTGGTGTTGCCCCCTGCACAGGAGTTTGACAAGTGCACAAGTCTCTCAGCTCATGTGATGCCTTTCTGGTGTGGGGCAAAGGCTGTGGCTGAGTGCCACTCATCTTCTTAGCTTCCAGTTTTTCATATAAATTCAGCTAGCAATGAATTTATCTCATAATTTGCCCCAGAGCCAACTGAGGAGTGCTCAACAACACAATTGTACATTAAGTGTGCATACTGTGTCATAATGGTTTGGGCAGGGTTGTTTCAGTGTTTCCAGAAATATTTTGAAATTACTTCCCTAGCATAAGACAGGATTTCCAAGCAAAACCAGAAGTTTTGTTCAGAGCAAAGCCATAAGAAAGTTCAAAGATTCCAAGTTCTGTCTGGCCACAGAGCACAGACAAAAGTAAAAGTCTCTGCATGTCCTCAAAATGGATATTTCTGCCCTTGCCTTGCATTTTAATTCCAGATCTAGAGACTTTTAATTCTTGGTACAGTGTATCAAACACATTCAATGAGCAGTGGTTGCATAAGATGAAGTAAACAAGAGATGTGTATCACCCAGCAGCTTGGCTTTTATAGAAATTTATAGAATGACCAGAGTTGCCAACTCTATTCTGACAGTTTCTGTTTCTTTTTGTGGCTTTTTCACTGCTTTCTGCTGTTCTCAGTGTTGGGTTTTCTGCTGGATGTACTGCATTTGCCTTTGCTGTCACATCTTTAAAGGGACCCTCAAGGGACATGGTGGTTTCTTGAGAAATCCATCATTTCAATGCAGAAATGTTCCTTCAGTCCCAGGAACTGTACATCAGCAGTGTACTGGCATTTTAGAATAGCAGAAAATAAAGATCCCTTAAGGAAAGCTACCGGTCAAAGTCCACATCTGCCTACAAAGTCTCTCCCTCTCTGATGCCCTGTTTTCCCCCTCAGCAATAGACTCAGAATACAAAGCCATTTTGCATGCAGTGGGCTCTGGTTCCCACTTGCTGGAGGATGTCAGATGCACAGAGCCATCACAGAATAAGATTTTCCCTCTAATGGAGCTCTTGTGCAGCAGGAGGAATTGCTTTTATACTGCAATTACCTTCAGAGCTGTGTGAGTGATGTAAGGCTGGTGGTATTTGCTGGCAAAAATGGCTCTGATGCAGATGTTCAGTCTGCTGCACCTTACCCCCTTTTTATTGTTTAAGTTTGAGGAATGAGGGGTTGCTTGGGGTGAAATTTCTAAGCAGAATCTGTGCTCTCAGTTAACGGGCTTTGGGGAAGAGATCTGTTAATAACATGACTAATTTTGGGACAGATACAAGGTGAACAATGACTGAAAATACTTTATTAGAGGGAAACAGCAATGGAAGAACATTCACCTAGGAATGAACACTGTTTTGCAAACGAAATGACCAAGGTGACAGGCCCACTCCGTTAGCATCAGCACCTCTGTGCCCATGGAGGGGCCCCAGACTGTTCCTGTCCCTCCAGCACTGTGTCACAAACTGCACTCCCACAAACTTGCTCTCATCCCAGCATCCATGCGCCAGTGCAGCCTCCTGCAGCTCCATGCTCCACTGTCCTGCTGGCTGGAAGGGGGGGTGTCCACCCCTGCATCCCAAACAGGCCCAGCCGAGTCATTCCATCCGGCCCCCGGGTACCTTCTGCTGCGCTGTCATGATCTGCTTTCCAGTGTGTCTACATCCCTCCAGTGAGCTCAGAACTGAAAGCATGTCCTAGGAGTAGGCTTTTATAGGAGCAGGCTGATGCCTTGTCGTGACACGATGCCTCTGTGTTGAACAGCTTTGGTTTCCTCGCTGCTGTTTCCCATTGCAGACTCGTATACAATGTACTGTCAGCCATCGCTCCTCAGTCTCCACCTGCCTATTTCTAGGTTTCTCCTCCTTGTGCATCTGTGTTTGGGATTATTTTTTTCTCAAGTGCATTGGCATGCATCCCCTCAGGTGGCATCTCATGGTGTTATTCCTCTCTGGACTTCGGTTTTATTCTTCCTGGTGCCTGCACCACTGGGATTCTGATAGCCCTGGCTGAGAACACCACACCGACAACCAAATAATTTCAGACCAGTTGTGATGTACTTATTTGCAGAAGAGCCACATGTCAGTATATTTTTCATGTACACTTCCTAAAATAACTAAGCCAAAGGGTAATTTCTACCTGGGCACTCTATTAAAGAACAGGCTGCAGGAATTCATTCAGGGTAAGATGAAATGGAAACTTCCATATTCTTTATCCCCTTTTACCTTCAGGGCTAGTAAGTAAGACAGAAGATCAGTATAAAGGTCTGGCCTTGTACAGGCAGGAAGTAACTTATTTGAGTTAGGGAAACTTCCTGACTGAAGCTGAAGTACTTCTCCCAGTTTCAGATCATTTAGGTTCAAACCACTGGAGTTACTACTGAGCTGGGTTGGATCTGAATAGGTGCTGTAGGCATGAACTGTTGTACTGTTGCCCAGGCCCCTGAGCCATTCACTCTCCCCCATAGGTATTTTTTAACTTACTTTATCTTTCTTTCTTCCTGCCTCAGTCCCAGGAAGAAGTTTGTGATTTGCTGCATGCTGCTCCCTTCCAAAATATTTTGCCCAGGGTCTACATCAAAGGTAAGAAGCTGAGAGGGAAGCAGTGGGCAGACTCAGAGGTCTCTGCCCAGAGGCTGTTTTCTCTCCCATCTCTGCTGAGGATTAGCTCTGACCCTGCTTCCCCCTCCAAATAGATAAGTGCACACAGCCAAACGTCAGGTGCAAACAAAAGCCAAGGGTGCATTTCCTGTAGCCTAGTTATGGCCTAAAACCTCAGTCAGTTTGGGGGTTCCCTTAAGGTTTGGGAGCCATTTCACAGCCTCTTTGGAGAATGACAGCATGAAATGTCCATCTCACCAGGAGTGCTCGGTAACAGGGACATGCTTTTGGACATGTGTGATAAAGCTGCTGCTGAGACTGCACTCGCCCATCCCTCCCTTCTCCGCATCACTAGCCCCTCATTGCTGTCGGTTTGGCTCCCTGTGATCCCACAGTCTCCTTGGATGGTTGCTGGGGGGCAGCTCTGAGCAAACTCGGCGGAAAGTTGCGGGTCTCCACTTCCTCCTCTCATTTCACTGTTTGCTGCTCGCTTGACAGAAGGAGAACGCTTGGAGGTGCGCATGAAGCGTCTCGAAGCCAAGTATGCCCCACTTCACCTGGTTCCCCTAATAGAGAGGCTGGGCACTCCGCAGGTAAGGATTGCATTGGAAGGGATGGCTGTTGGAAACTCGTAGCAGTCCCCACGTGGCCTGTTTGGCCTTGGGAAAAGTGATCCTTATTTTTTCTTTTGATTGATTGATTTTTTTTTTCCCCCAAAACATCAATTGGACGAGCAAATCTGAATCCTTGCCCGAGCAAACACTCTGAAGGGAAATCTGTGAGTGGGTCCAGAGATGTGTTGCTGCCTCCAGTCAGGAGAGCTGGCAGGGAGCTGTAAGGCAAGTGTGCTAGAAGCCAGTTCTGAATCAGAACAACTCCAAAAACCTCTTCTTCTCCACTTTAAAAAGATGGAGAATTGCTGGAGTGGCTTGAGGGGAAACTTTGCAGGGCTGTCCTAGCAATCAATTGCCATCACTTTTGGGGATCCCATTTTAGGACTGCAGTGTGGTCCGTTTAAGCTCATCCCTGTCAAGGAATACATCTGAGAATGGTTTCCCTCTTAGCACATGCTTAGAGCTTCAGCACATGCTTAAAATTACGGCTCCATTTAAGTGTCTTCTTGATGTGGGTCTCAGCTTGGGAAAAATCTCTTGTGCAGAAACTCAGTACTGTTAAAAATATCTCCATAGACTGACTGATCAGTGTAATGGGCAAAATCTGAGCTCCATTGGTAGTAATAATCAAACTTCAAGTGCCCATTTTTTGGGGTTGATGGGATAAAAATCTTTCAAAGTATCAAATGAATCAACACCCTTTTCCTGTAATGTACTGATGAGGGAATGGAACAAACACTCAGCTGGTGTAGGAGGTGACAGAACTGTGGCAGGCAGAAAGTGGTTGATATTTTTTCTTGTATTTTTTTCTCATGGATCAAGGACATTTTGAACTTTGCATCATTGGAAATCATCTAAAACAGAGAAATTGGCTGGATAACTGAGGACTTTGTCTTACTCTGGAGACACTTCCTTTTAAAGGAGACACTCGAGAAAAAGAATTCACCTCTGTGTTTTTGTGTCTTTGTGTTGGTCTTTCTATCTCTCCTTCTTTCCATGCAAAATCATCATTGAATTCTGCTATTAGAGTCCACTCGTTGCTTATCTCTGCTGTAGTTATAATGGTGATGAAAACAAAAGGTATTTCATGTCCCACTAAAAAGTTATTTTTCTGTAAACTGTTCCCATATTCATCACACAGGTACAGTTGGGTACCAGATTTTTTTTTTTTTTTTAGCTCAAATGTAAATGAACACAAGAATTGCTTTCTATAGGTGCCTCCATAGCTTCTAAGCTTGCTCCTTTTATGCAGTTTTGGACATGCATTTTGGAAATGCAGTTTTGGACACAGGCCATACAGGGTTTTTTCCTGCAGAATGCATAAATGCCTTGTAACAATTGTCCAGAATCTAAGCAGAAGTTCGATGCCTCTCCCAAAAGGTGGCCCCATGCATGTTACAGAATTCCATGCTGTGAAGGGGCTGAGCCAGAGTTAGTGGGGATCTATTGGTTTTTGCAGCTTTTGGGTAGGGTTCTGGCAAGTTCACCAGTAAACAGGCTGTACAAAAGGTTCAAAACAGGAAAATCAAAACTGGATTTGTGCAGTGGCAGGAAAACTGCCAATGATTGTTGTAAATAATTACTTTGCATTGGAAATCCAGAAGCAGCTGTTTGGTGGATCATTCATAAAGAACCAGGGGGCTCAAAGTGGTTCATTAAAGGAATCCTCTCCCATTTAATGCTGACCATAAAGGTATTTAGTTAGGGGTTTTCAAAAGTGCTTGGTCAGTCTGGTTTCTTCACTGGAAATAATCAGAGCCTTTGCTTCTGAAGACAGAAGGAATAATTGAGCCAGCACAGTGGCATCCTTTGACAATTCACCTTGAGAGCATCCTTCCTCTCCTGATCTTAGAAATCAGTGGGACCCAAGACTGTGAGGCAGCTCTGGCCACAAGACCAACAGCTCCCCAGCTGTTTTGCCCATGTTAAGATATCTACCCTAGGATGGTAGTCCTGTATCAAAGACTGGTCTTACTGTGATGAATTTTGGAACCAAATTCTGTCTGTGAATGTGCATAACTGAGTGGCACAGCCTACACTGAAAGCCGGATGCATCCCCTTCTAAATTAAGATTTCTTCAGAAGTCGTGTACTAACATCACTGGAGAAGTTTGTTCTCAAAAGTATCCCTTTTTTCACTATATTTTAGCAAACACTAATGCTAACACCTAATTTATATTTGAAATGGCTCTGTTTCTGCTGTGCCCTCATTTTGCCATGATAGAGCAGTGTGTGCAGATCTGTGCCCATAAGAGCTTGGAGCAGGTGAGGAGAGGGACAGTACACAGCCTTTAGCTAAAAAGCTGGATAAAATAAACCTTTACTTGCCAAGCAAACACATGCAGTGTGTGCCGTGGAACCAGTGATGCCATTCCTGCTTTTAACAGATCGAGGGATCCCAGACCCAGTGTGGCCTCTGCACATCATTACAGCTTTCCCTTGATATTTGCTATTAGTTGAACACTAATTGAGCTGAGGTCCCCAGAACATCCTTGAAATTGTGACACAAGCAAGAATTGAAACGCTTCTAATTTCAAGAGCAACCAAACTAAAAATGCTTGAGGTTACTGCCAGCATAAATGGATAATCAGGGATGGGGATGTGCAGGCACATTCATGCATTTTTCAGAGTGGAATGAAGATGACCCAGCTAAATTGATCATAATTCATGTTCTTAATGTCTGGCCAGGACATGTGCCTGCCCTTTGTCCCAGCTGCTCTGAGTCCCCATTGTGGCTGACTGGGATAACATTTTTATAGGCATTGCAGGGACATCTGGAAATGGAGCAAATGGTTAAAAACTGCTTAAAGCTCCAGGAAGTCCTCTGGGACAGGCAGGATCTCAGTCAATGTCACGCTTGTTCTGTGTGGCTGTTCCAGAGAGGTGGGAGGGGTAAAGGCTCTGCCTGTGCAGCCGCTCCTCTGCCGAGGTGAGCACAGAGAGCCTCCCACAGCCACGGGCACAACTCTGACAGCACTCAGCTCCCATTTCCTGAGTTACTTTTGGCAGCACTGCAAAGAGAAGTCAGTCCTGCCACTGGAACAGCAGGAAATGGGGCAGCTGGGAGGATAGGGCAGTGAGAGACCCCCACACTTGCACCACTCAGTGAGCTTGGGGGAAGGCCCTACTTGCTTATTTTAAATCCTCTTTTTTTTTTCTCTTGGGGAGCAATAAGGCTGAAATGAAATTAATTCTCTTTTAGTTTTCCTCTAGTGTAAAAGCCAAAATAACTTCATCCACTGGAGCTATTCCAGAATTGTGTATCTAAATCTGAGCGGGGGTGTCACAGAAATTATCTACACCTGTAAAGCTTCCACATATGGGAAAAAATTATTTGGCTTTCTTATAAACTACGGGTTTTCCAGTGTCAAGTTTGCAGTGCTTCTCATCTTCCTCAGAGCTTTTTAACCCTAACTACAAAAGAAATCAAGAAAGCCATCTTGGCTATCTGCATTTTGAAGAGATGATGGCAATGTCCTGGGAAGCAAAATGTCCCTGTTCTCTGCTGGTTTATCTTCATAATCTGCAGAAATCATGAGACAAAACCCATGAAATGAAAATCAGGAAATGAAATGCTGAGTAGCACTAACAGAGCAGAACAGCATGCTAGCAGAATTAAGGATCAGTATTTCTGGTCAGAGCTCTGCCTTCAGCTCTGGTGTTCTGATGTACATGGTTACTCCAAAAGAAACTGAGGTCGGTGACATACAGTGGAGCACAATATTAAGTCTCCTGCTTGAGGGATGAGTGTTCTCTGGTGGGAAGTGCCACGGGAGCAGCCATCAGAGGTAAGCTTGGAGGCGAAGGAGCCGGAGAGAGACCAGGCAGCGTTAAATCCGCTGGGTCTGGGTCACATCCTCACTTGTGTCCCTCTGGTTGTCCCTGTCCTCAGCAAATAGCCATCGCCCGGGAGGGGGACCTGCTGACCAAGGAGCGGCTGTGCTGCGGGCTCTCCATGTTCGAGGTGATCCTGACACGGATCCGGAGCTACCTGCAGGACCCCATCTGGCGCGGGCCGCCCCCCACCAACGGGGTCATGCACGTGGACGAGTGCGTGGAGTTCCACCGGCTCTGGAGCGCCATGCAGTTCGTGTACTGCATCCCCGTGGGCACCAACGAGTTCACGGCAGAGTGAGTGTCCCCAGACAGCTCCTGTCACTGCAGCTCGTGGGTGGACGGGGCTGGCCAGCCCCCAGCGTGCCCTCAGCTGCTGTGAGAGCCACTGTGGAGGTAGAGGGGGAATGTGGGTGTTCGGTGAAAGGACTTTGTTGTGCATGGACGCAAAAAAGATGTTCAGCTTTGTATTGGAACAGCTGGAGAAAAGAGCAAGGTAAAGGGACATGGCCAAGGTGACAGGCAGGAGGTGGGTAGATGGACCGACAACCCAGCAGTAGGTCCTCATCCATCTTACCCTGTGATTCACCCTGCACCCTGCCTGGGTGTAATTATGCATATCTCCTTCTGAGTTCATTTTCTCTAGGTGTACACTCACTCTCTAGGAGCAGGACTGAACCCGTTTTCCCTAGGAATTCACCAAAGAAAGTTCCTGGTGTCATGGTACTTCTCTTTGCCTAACTGTATCCTGTCGTGTCTCCCCACCCATCACCCTGTTCCTCCCTCCAGGCAGTGCTTTGGAGATGGTCTGAACTGGGCAGGTTGCTCTATCATTGTTCTCCTTGGACAGCAACGGCGCTTTGACCTCTTTGACTTCTGCTACCACCTGCTGAAGGTGCAGAGGCAGGATGGGAAGGATGAAATCATAAAAAACGTGGTAAGTTGAAGGGTGGGGTCCCAAAGGACCCAAACTCAGCACACTTCTTTCTGCTTTTTATCCTGCTTTGCCCAAACTCATCAATTACAACAAAGCCTGGTGTTAATCTTATTCTTACTGGACGCCCTTGCTGTAAGGTTTCCATCTGCAGTCTCAGCAGACAGGCCAAGGTTTTAATTGCCTTGAAAATCAAATCTTTTTTCTCCCAAAGCTTTTCCCTTCTTCCTGGGGTTGGGAAGCTGGACCTGAGGAGCTGGTATTTCCAGCAACCATCCTGTGGTTTCGGTGGCTTTATCAATAAGCAGTTGGGAGCCTAGACTTGGGAACAGTTAACTTAGGACCACTCACTGATCTTGTTAATGCTCTGTCTTGAGTCATCAAACCCAATAATGAAGCAAGTCACTGGTCCCTGCAAGGTGCTAAGTGGAACAGGAACATGTGTTAGAGCTGCTTTGCCTTAGCAGAGCTTTCCAGCAGCAGGGCACAGGTTCTGCTGCTTCCTAGCTGCTCAGATGACATAAGACCTTTCATGTACTGTTTCTCTCCCTCACCATCTCTCCAGCCCTTGAAGAAGATGGCCGACAGGATCAGGAAGTATCAAATCCTGAACAACGAGATTTTTGCCATCCTGAACAAGTACATGAAGTCGGTGGAAACAGACAGTTCCACGGTGGAGCACGTGCGCTGCTTCCAGCCCCCCATCCACCAGTCGCTGGCCACCACCTGCTAGTGTGGACACGGACCCTGCATGGGTTGGGAAGGGAGCAGGGACTGAACCCAAACCAGCTGGGAGGGGTAAACTTGATGGTGTGAGGCCTGACAAGGAAGTGAGGCTGGGTCTGCCTCTCCACACGAGGACACATCTTCCCCTCGGCCCCGTTTGAGTGCATGTTCCTCTGTACCATCCCTGTGATCGGTTTTACTCGTAGCTTTCGGACTTGAGGGGGGGTGGGGGTGGGCAGGCAAAATGTGCTTTTCTTCCATGAAGTGGTCCGGTTTTCCCTGTGATTCACCCAGTCCACACATCACTCTGAAGCCATACTGCAGCCTCAGGTGGGAGAGTTCCATGCTCCCACGGCGCCGGGAACCCGCTCCCACTGCAGAAGCAGTGGGACAAGTCAACACCCCCGTGACATGTGCCACCAGCCACAGAGCAGGAGGGGCTGAAGACAAGTTCCTGATCCACTCTTTGAGGGGAAGAAGGGATGAAGGCAGGATGTTACCCATGGCAGTGCCCTGAGGACTGAGTGCTGGGCGCAGAGGAGCCCTGCCAGGCTGGTCGTGGATGGCTGCCTGGCCCAGGCTGGGGTGAGCTTTGTGCTCCCTGCTGTGTCCTTGGCCTTTCCAGCAGTTGTAGGGGGAGCTTTGGCATGTGGGCTTGAGAACAGCAATGATGCAGTCACCAGATAACTCCTCAGCACTTCAGAGAGCTGGGGAAAGAGAAAACTGCCTGGCTTTTTCCATGCTATTGGGACATCCACTTATTTTAATGCAGAGGTCCTCCCCTGAAGATACATCTTCCATGGACTAAACCAGATTTCCTGTGGACTACAGAAGAGGCTGCATTCATGTGAATGTGCTCTCAAACATACTAATTTGGGTGGAAATAATCACTGGTGCTGACAGGATGCAGGTGTAGTTACCTTGAACACACGGGATCTTTGTTCTTCAGCCAAGGATGAGAGCCAGGGTATGTAATTATTGTGTGTTCTGGGATGCGATTTTCCCTTGGTTTAGACAGACTCCTGGTGGCACAGCAACCAAATACCTTTCTCCAGAGAATGGTGACTACCAGCACGGCTTAGGAAACTACCCATCAGTCAGAAATTATGTGGTTGGTTAGAAAAGGTGAAATACAGGATAAGCTTTAAAAAATACCCAGAATTTTCCAAATTCAAAGCTGCTCAGAGAGAACACTGGAGTCTGTTTCCTTTTCCCACTCAGCTAATCTAAGATCCCTGGATAGTGAGAACAAATTCAGGTGGAACTTCAAGGAGGATTTCATAACTCCTGGTCTAACCTGCTTCCCCTCAGTACTGTCATTGGAGTGATACAAAAGCTTGTGCTTGATGTGAAAGGAGATCAAATCACGTGCTCCAAGAGAAAATGATGCCAGCCTCACCACTGGCAGTGTTTCCTCAGCTTTAGCCTGGCCACAGCAGATAATTGCCGAATCCAGATGTGACAATACATATTTGTTTCATGCATTTCATCATGCCTTGTAAATTGCATGCTGTTACAGATGTTAAAAAGCCAGAGCTGGGCATTTATTCTCTCAGAGGAAGCATGTAATTAATTAGTAGAAATGTCCCAACTGGTGTTTTTGTCTTAGGAAACAACAGCTAGCAAACTAATGCTGGCAAGAGGAGATCTTGATGGGTGACATGAATTTGTGCTCCCAGGCTCTCATCACCTACTCCCCTGATAATCAATAAATACCCCACATGTGACAAGTGCTGGACATTTTCACACCTTGAGTTTCCTTTAATTACTGAGACAGACATTTTCAGCTGCAGGGAGGAAATTGTGCAGCACAGTAATCTGAAAGTAAAATGAAATCTCAGGAAGTCTGGCTGAAATCTTGGAGTGGCAGGGAAGGACCCAGCCCAACAAGGCGAGTTCTTTCCTCCGTGTCGTGAGGAAGAGCAGCAGAAGAGCATCTGGGGCTTGCTCTCTATTTACTCTTCCATTAAGGATGTCAGTTCTGGTATTCCATCATGTTCCAACACTTCTACACTACTGGAGTGAGGGTATCTAAAGATATATATTTTTAAAAGGAAGAGAAGGATCAAGCACTTTATTTTTTGTGGAAAACGATGCGAGGAAGATAGATCCAACCAAGATCCTATTTTTCCTGACCTAAATAGCAAGTGCTTGTTATTTTGGTATGAAAGTCTTGCTGAAAAGTTAGCACAAGTCCCTGTCTGGCTTTCAGAGCCACCTCTAGGCACAGCACAAATTAAATGTCCTAGTACATCTGACAAGCTGTGGAATGCTGGAGTCTTCTTGGAAACCAGCATGAACAAGAAGTTGCTACAAAAGGATGAACTCTACCAAATGGCCCAGTCTCAGCTACCTAGACAAAATGGGATAAAGTAAGGTGAATTTAAATCCCTGGTTTCATCAGTTTGGGCCTGGAATGAGTCATGAGATACTTCACCTAAACCTGTAAATCTCTTTGCATTCTTTTCCTGTAGTTTTGCCACAATTCCCTGAAACCCTGCAAAACACAGTTGCACTGAAAAGTTGTTGCACAGGCTGTACTTGAAAGAACAGGTAGTTGAAATCTATTTGTTGCCCTCGGATTTGCTAGCAAAAATGTAAAACCCCTCCAGATTCCAAGGGATTAAATGTTTTGAGCAAAATGTCAAAGTGCATGAACAAAATGTTAACTGTTTTGACTGTAGAGTGTATGCAGATCTTCTGCCTTGCTGCTCAAGTCACACGAGATGCCAGTTAGTAATGATCACAGTCTGAATTTCTGAGATTTGATGTTACTGCCCTTTGATTATCTCAAGGATTCAGATACTCCTTAGCTTCAGTTTTCTCACCCTCCTTGTCTGTGTATGAGAAAGGTCCAGGCTTAGGTCTTTAAACAACTCCATGAAAATGGATTTTTTTTTCCTCCCGTGCTTTTTTAAATGTCATAATTGTTAATGGAAATAGGGAGCACATTTGTAAGAGTAGGGCTAAATAGTAACAGATTGCCAGGGGGTCAGGCATATTCCCCACACCTGCAGACTTTCTGCCAGGTTTGGGAGTCTTCCTTGCAGATGTGCTTCAGTCCTATATTTTTCAGTCTTTTATGATCTGCAGACTTCTAATGTTCTTTTCCTAGGGAAATGTTGACCCCTGTCTGAATACTCCCAGGTCCACTGACAATGGACTTGCTTTTTACCTCTATTTTCCTGCTTATGCTGAAGTAGTCTGCAAACACCCCAGCAGTCACCAGCCACCACTTGGAATGTCTACTCCAAAGACAAGATGTTGGCTCCATACAGGAATTACAGCGGGGAGAAAGGATGGCCTGTGTTCTGAATGAAGTCAGACTGGGTTATTTTAATGTTCCCTCTGGCTTTGCTGGTATAAAACGTGGCTGTTGGCAGTGCACATGCTTTTCTGGGATGATGCTGCACTTAACTTTCAATGCTACAATGGAAAGGGGAAGCAAACTAGTTCAAATTCAGCACTTCAGTGGTTTTCCATTTAAACTCTGACAGCACTTGGTAGCATTGAACAACATTAGTCCTTTTCCTCCTGCATTACTCCAGTCCAGTAGGTTCATGTGTATTGGAGAACAAAAGAGAAAAGAATTGAAGGTGTAAAAAAACCAAGAAAATATTCTCAAAAACTGTTGTCAAATGTACCATATTTGTATGAAAAGCTGCTTGAGTTATTTTGTACAATGAATTTTATTTATGGTGAGGTATATTTACGCTTGTGATCTGATACAGTGTTAAATTTTTGATCCATATTTGCTATGCAGCTGAAGATGATATTTTGGTTTTGTATTATTATTTTTTGCTGTTGTTCTAAAATTCAGCCAACAGAAGCTTCCATCTCCATTAGAAGTGTTTCTGCAAGAGTAAAGCATCTGATACCTGGTGATATGTCCCGTAACACAGCAACCAACAGTGTGTATCCAACAAATGTGGGATGACTTTTGTGATGAAGAGAAATAAAAATTGGGCTCATTCATGAAATGAGCAAAATTTACCTTGTGGTGTCATCATCACTGTGGTAACTATCACCTGGGGAGAGGTTTCAATAGTACCTAGCACCAAAAAAAAGCTAAGTTGATTAAAATGTCGAGCTTTTGTAAAAACCAAAGGAAAAAAAAAAAAGGCTCTGTGGCCAACACCAAAACAGACATATTTTCCAATCAAAAAGTTAATGATTTTTGGGGAAAACTTTCTTATACAACACATTTTTCATTATAAGACTTGTTTTAGTGTAAGAGGGTCAGGGAAGGGAAAATCATATAATCATTTTTTATAGATGTTGACAGGCTCTTACCCAAAGCTAAACTGAGGAACTAATTTCCTCTCATTACTGCAGCCTTGTCAACTCCACAGGGGCCTTTTTTATTTCAGGAGATTCTCCTTGCTATTATTTTCCCAAATTTCCATTTGAAACCGTTCTTAGTTTTGTGTTGAAAGCATCCAAGGAGCAGCAGTGGTTGTTGGCGGCAGAAGGAGCAGTGGGAACCAAGGGGAAAAGATCTTCTGGGAGCTGAGGAATTAGGGAGAAACAACTGACATGGATCTATGGGAGATGGACTCCTGTGCTCATCAGCTCCAGACCAAACACTGTAACTGGTGTTCCCCTTCACAGCTTCTTCCCAAGGTTTCCTCATGGGAACAGCTTCCTAGCTTAAGAGGAATAGAAATGCAATGACTCTTTACATAAAATTGGAAATGAACTTTACACCATGACCAGGCAGCTCTCCTGATCTTTCCAACGTGCTCTGAGGCTGTGCTGCAGCTCTGGGGGTGACATCCTGCTGTGCTGGACTGTTTGCCTGGTGGTTGAAAGTTGCCCAATGTTTACTGATTTCAACATGGTTCTGCTACAGGGAATGGCAGAGAGGAGAGCAGGACTTTCTTCCTGCCTCAGCCACTGATACTGGGCAGGTTGTTGGGGTTTTAGCCTTTCTCCCATTTAGATTTCTCCTCCTTTTTTTTTCTTCCTCCTTTCTTTTTTTTTTTTTTTTAACTAATTCTAGCTGCTGCATCATGGACACCACAGTTCTCACACCAGCCCTATGAAGTGCTGAGAGCTCACATGGTCTCACCTGGAGCCCGAAGCAATTCCTGCTTTGAGTGTCTGATTTTGACCAACCAACCCTAAGGGAGCAGAATCAAAGATACAGGCCCCTATCTTTCTTCTTCTAATGCTCCTAAATATGTTTACATCTCCAGATGAAAGTCACTTCACCAATGCAGAGAACAGTTCATTAATGGTTGTTTTATTCTTTCAAAAGCTTAACAGAATTACCCTTTCTGTGACCCCCTCTGTAAGTCAGGAGTGCCTTTCACATGTAGCTTTGCTTGATTTAGAGTTCTGATGCAAACGCCTCCAGATAAGAAGTCTGCAAACAAACGATCTGCTGATTACGTGTCACTTCGCCCACTGCTGTCCATCACCAGCCCACCGCTCCTGCTCTGCCAACATGTGGCTTTGTGGGGCCACAGTGACCTCCATAAAGTATTTAGCAACCCTGGGAGAAAGGAGCCAGGATGTGTTCTATGGGCCTGTGCCCCTGGATCACTCAGCAGCTCGGCACAGACCCACAGGTGCGTGCACTGGCATGGGAGGGCAGGACTGCAAGGGTTGGAACCCACCATGGGTATGCCAGGCTTGGGAGCTGTCCCTGTTGGTGTTGTCTAAACTCTGGTAGCACCAAATGACAGCCTCAGCCACTGCAGACACGGTTACCCTGAGACAGGCTGAGTTAAAAGCTGTCTGCTCAACAAAGTTCGATCTTTGAAGCTTTGGGCTTCCTTTCATGTAGTGCTGCAATCATCCAACACCAGGCAATTCCCTTAACCCTCACCCTGTCAAATCATTGCCAGAAAAAGGATTCACCCTCTCTTTGAAGCAGCAAAGACCTCCTTGGAGCCCTAAAACTATACAAAGCCAGAGGAGAATATTACAAAGGTTCAGAAAGTTTCCACAGAAACCATGCCTAGCAGACATCCAAGGGCAAAAGTTTCCATCACCTGTTAGCAGGATACTTCCACCCTTATTTTTAACAGAGGACAATTGATACTCAATAGTTCTCCATCATTTTTTCCGGAACAGAAAAGATGAGCAGACAAGAGCAGGGGAAAGAAGAGCCTTTTGATGTTGCTAGAGAGGTTATTTGCATGCAAAGCTGCCTTGTTTCTATCCCCTGGATTCCAGTCAAGGTTTTGGCCTGGAAACCAGTATTTCAGGAGGAACTGCATTGTTAAAAGATGAGCTTCGAAGGAAGACTCCCTGATTTCTGGTGAGTTATTTTTAAGGCAGCATCTGATGTGTGTATCAACCCGTGAGGTCATAGCTTGGAGCTAAATTCCCTTAATTACAGCCTTCCCGTTAAAATGAGGATATGAAGCAATAAAAGAGGCAGTGGCTGCATCCCTGCTTTATTGCTATCAGTCTCAACTTGCCCTTGACTAAGCACAGAAGGCTCTATGCCTATCCCACCTGGCTCTTAACTCCCACATTGCCAGACATGGCCTTGCTAAATCCATCAAATGCAACTCCTGTGACTTCGTTATTTTATAGACTGCACCTCCAGCAGTCCCTGTCCCAGAGAGAAGGGAATACGTGACACACTTGTGTCCGTGGTTGATTGCAAGATCTGACTGAAGCTTTTCCCACAGTGGTGTCACCCAGGCACGTTCCTTCCCCAGTGTCTGATAGAGCCAGCTCACACTGCAGTGTCCCCTCCTTTTGGGGACATTTTCCCTGTCATACCTCTCTTCCAAGGACTTAGACTGGCTTCTTTTGGAGGTCTCACCCCTTGTCAAATCTGGCAGAAGTGGCCCACAGACTCAAATTTATCTTTGGGGATGAAAAAGAGTACATAAACACACCTGTACATGGTCACATTAGCCTTTTCCTTTAGGAAATCAAGCTGACAGGGGAAGGTAAAGCTGTGACCCAAAGTGCCTTTTTCTTTTGCCTGCACCATGCTGTGGCAGTAATGCACGAGGCTGCACCATGACCAAAACGATTATTTTAGCCTCAGATCTCTTCCACAAAAAATTGCTGCCTCCTTCACACCTCTCCGCGCACATTGAGCACAGATGTCAACAACACTAGTGAAAAAGCTTGGAAATTATTTTGGACACAGTTTAACTGCCAATAACCACACCCCAATTAGGCCTCCCCAGCTATGAGCAAAACCTCAGGGTGTTGGTAAGGGTCCAGCAAAGGACCCAGGTACCAGAGTGAACAGGCAGAGCAGCCTTTGAAGGGACAGGGGACACAAATTCCCCCCCACCAGCACAGGCAGTCAGCACTGCAAACACAGCAAATACTTGTCCCACTCCACCATCACATCGGTTTCTGCAACCAGCCCTGTATTCACACATTTCATTAGTAGCTCATAACCAGCATCAGCCAGTAAATTTACTAAACAGAGGCCAGATCCCACCATTATAATCTTGCCCACGGTCTTGTCCCTTTTGGTTGCATAATAAATAACAGCAGCAGAAGTTGCTCCCAGAACACTGATAAATTAGCACATTTCATTTCCTACTTCAAAACCTGCTGCCATATGATTTGGATTGATTATCAAGTGCCCTGTGATAAAGGGGAGGACGTGGGATTTGACTGGCACAGTCTCTCCCAGCCAGTGACCCATAGGACTGTGATGGATGAACAGACTTGATTAAAATCAAATGACTCCCGAAGCACTTGAGCATTACATTTACTGGAGAAAACAGTTGCTCAGAGATAGGAGCAGGCATTGAGTGAAGGAGCCATGAGGTGTTAGCAGTGCTGCAGCCTGATGGTCTAAGGACAATTTCTGTAGTAACAGGCAATTCATTTTTGGGGGGGGGGGGGGGGGGGGGGTGGAAACAAAGCAATTTTTCAGGTATGTTCAGATCCTGCAAATCTTATATCTATATATTGCCTTATGACAGGGACCCTTTCTACCTATAAATGTGGGCTTGCTGAAGCAAAGCTCTTGTTTCACTATTGGTTTTACTTATCTCTGTTGACCTACAGCAGAACCTGGCTAATGGCAACGAAAGGACTTTTCTATTATCATAGGTTTCTGGGTACACACAGCTACTGAGCACAAATGCAGGAAGGGAGGTCGGCAGAGGAGGGTGGGGGTGAAGACAAAACAAGGGAGGTCAGCAGAGACTGGGGATGCAGGCAAAACTGATGTGCCACACACTCCAAAACGCTCACACACCAGGATCAGCAATGGAGGCTTCGGCTGCCCTGGGAGGGGGAGTTGAAGAAGATTCCTCTTCTCGAGTCCGAGCAAACCAAGTGACCTCACGCGGCTCTTCACACGGCTTCTCCTCCAGACCCTTCACAATCTTCACAGCCCTCTTTTGGCTATTCCCTAACAACTTCATATCCTTCATCTATTGAGCAGCCCAAAACTTTTAGGTTGGAAAAGACCTCTAAGCCCATCGAGTCCAACCATTAACCTGCCGCTGCCGCTAATATTTCTCCTGTTTACTTTTAATTTCCGTTCCACCACACTCGGCAGACGTGCGAAGGCTTTGCAGCGTGCACAGCCCGCTCAGCGCGCACCAGGCTCCCCCACCCCGCACCTGGGCTCGCACACCTCCGAGCCACCCTCCTGCTGCCCCAGCGCCTTCTCCAGTCTCTGCAACAAGGAAAGCACCCTCCAGAGGAGAAACCCCTGCGGCAGGAGCCTCGTCCCGGCTCTGCGCCAAGGGGCAGAACGCCCCGGAGATGCCGCCGCTCCGACCAGGAACGGGGATGGCACCAAGGGCTGGGGCTGCGGGGCTGGCCCAGGGGACCGTGCAAGGCTCACCCGGGCATTGCCAGCGTTCCCAGGCCAGCGAGGGGCCGGCCCGGCCCGGGGGAGGAGCGGGGCGGGCTCAGGTGTGCCCGGCCCTGCCCTCGGCCCGGGATGCGCTGAGCGGCCGGAGAGCGAAGGCAATGGATCCGCTGGAGACGAACAGCAGCTGCAGCAACGGTGGGTGCAGCCCCGGGGCGGCGGGACCGGCCCGGCCCGGCCCGGCTCGGCTCGGCTCGGCTCGGCTCGGCTCGGCTCGGCTCGGCTCGGCTCGGTTCGGCCCAGCTGCCCCGCGAGCGCCGGGACCGGACCGGGACAGCTCCGGGACGGGGCGGCCGCTCCGGCTCCGACGGCGGGGCTGAGCCCGCCGCACCCCTCGGCCTTATCCCCCCTGGCTTTGAGGCTGTCCTCTGTCACTGCTCTGCTTTGGGCTTTTTCCTGGCTTTGGGGCTTCTTTTCCTTTTTTTGAGGTCTCTATAGGAATGGAGAAACTTGAGGCACGCAGCCTGCGCTGCGAGCAGCCGGCACCACGCTCTGCCAGCCTC
The DNA here is from genome assembly GCF_041296385.1 of Aphelocoma coerulescens. Lineage (NCBI taxonomy): Eukaryota > Metazoa > Chordata > Aves > Passeriformes > Corvidae > Aphelocoma > Aphelocoma coerulescens. Next base: position 4,786,922 of record NC_091027.1, on the reverse strand, counting down.
AGAGCGCGCAGAGAAGCCAGGAGTTGGGTTTTTTCCTTTAAGGATTACTTAATCCACTTGGTAATCACCCCATCACTCTGCCTTATCCTTGTGCCCGGTAGTACCTTGTGGAGATTTTCACCCAGCCGAGGAGGCAAGTCCCCCCGCCATTCCCCAGGAAATATTTCCGTGATCAAGAACGTTTTCCTAGTAGGGAAAAAAAAAAAAAAGTGATTAGGGAACCTTTGGAAATTCATCTAGAAAGTCACTGGTATTTTTTCCTTTAAAAAAACGTTTATAGCCAGTCCAGATCCAAAACCTCAGCTGTGTGTGCCAGGACCAGAGATTGCAGCTGCAGAAGATCTAAATCAGGCTCCTAGTTCAGGAAGAATATGGGGCCCATGCCCAGGCTCCTGGCACTGCTGGGAGCAGTTTAGCCATTCCATACTCCTGCCTGCAGAGACACAAATACTTGCTCTGTAATTCCTATGTGAGTTCAGGCAAAAAATTGAAGTCTTTTACAAAGAGACTTTTGTACTCCACCTGGCTGCTCTGTTCCTCATGGCCACAGTCACACCGTCTTTACTACACTTGGAGTAAGGATTGCAAATAGAAAGATGTGCTGGATGTGCTGGGTGTGGTAGGAGTATCAGGGGAGGAAGAAGCTCAGCAATTTTCCCACCCCCGCACAGCCACACACCTTGGCCAGGGCCACAGGGCTGCAGCGCTGTTGGTGTTAACAGCAGAACGCTGTGCCTGCTCTCAGGCAGGGCTGGGTTTGCTTTAGGAGCACTCAGGCACTCTGCAAACAGGTGGAACAAAACCTTGAAACAGTAGAGGAAATGTATTGTCCGAGACGAATTTGTTGTAGTTTTATAGCATAGCTCAACACACAGAGCAGGAACAGATGGACAGCTACAAAGTGTTGGCATCGCTCCACATTAAACCCAAAGTTACAACTGCAGATGAGCTGGCAGGTCTGAGGATTAGTTGTCTGGAAAGCACCAAAGCCTTTGGATCAACAGGGTTAAGTGTTGGTAAGGCCTAGTTCAACCCCATAACACTGCAGTTTGGTGGAGATACCCTGGTATATATATTTGGAAATTCAAATTATTTTTTAGAGGTCCTTGTGGCCTTCCAGCCCAGTATGTAGACACATTCAGTGTCAAAGAGGTGCTTGAACTGCAGGCCACAAATCTGTCAGACAAAACCCTGCCATTTCCACGTGTGGGTAAAGAGGTGTCCTGAGCTTTGGAGATCTTTGGGTATTGCTGTTAGGGTGACAGCACGGGTGGCTGTGCAGCAGGACACCTGAATGAGCCTAAGGGAATAGGGACACTGTTGACAGTCCTGTCAGTGATTTGCTGTTTTATCTCCACGGTGGTTTCACAGGGTCTCTGATCACCCTTTCGTGCCTTTCCCACCGGGTTGTGTGCCAAGTGATCAGCAGTGCTGTCCCAGCTGACTCTGTCCAGGACAATGGGACTTCAGATAGTTCCTGGATAACTCGGCTGGAAAATAATTATGGATTCTACATTGGCCTGGGCTTGGCTGTCTTCTCCAGCTTCCTCATTGGGAGCAGTGTCATCCTCAAGAAAAAAGGACTGCTACGGCTGGTGGAGAAGGGAGGCACGAGGGCAGGTAAGGCTTTTGTGTGGGCAGGAGGGGGAAGGACCACCTGTGCCTAGGAGCACACACACAATCCAAATTTCAGCACTTTTAAGGCAAGGGAGCACCTCTGGGTACCGTCAGTCTTCCATCAGCAGTGTAAATGAGACCTTTTGTGGATGTATCTTTGTGTGTGAGTGCTGTGTGGGAACTGGGGAGCTAATTTACAGGTCTGGCATTAGAAAGGAGTTAATTTACAGTCTCTGTATTGGAAAGGAGCTAATTTATAGAGCCCTGCACTGGAAGAGCTCGGCTAAAAGCAGCATTTTCCTGCCTGGCACCACAAATAGCAAGTGAGTGTCCAGTGAGATGAGATGTGCCCCCACAGCAGAACAGGAACGTGTGAGGCCAGGAGGAAGCAGAGTGCTAAAAGCTCTTTGAAATGGGCCCCTTTGCACAAAGCTGCAGCTCATGGCTGTGCCCCAGCCTGGAGCAGAGCAGCACAGCGCCGTGACCCCACTCCTGCTCTAATTGAAGCACCAGGCAGCTTTGCCACCAGGTCACCGAGACAAGGCTGAGACAAGGCTGCGGCCCCGTGTGCTCGGATTGCATTAGCAAGAGCCCTGTGTGAATGCAGGACAGGCCGGCTCTGTGGGAACTCTGTGGTTTCAGAAGGCATCCTTTGGAGCTGTGTTGCTCAACAACAAGCAGATAACTTTCCTCTAGCACCAGGCTCTTAGGGCGAGGTGTGTGTTTATGTGTACACACACATATATATATATATATGGATAGGCAGTGGTGGAGCAGCACTGCCTAGAATTGCACTGTGGGATTGGACACATCCCATCAGCATTGCAAACGTGCTACAGCAGCAGGTAAGTCCTACCTGGCAGCTGACCTACTTGCATAACTGCAAAACAGAGCAATAATAAAATAATTAAACTACTCCTGCTTCCCAGTTCTGGCCTAGGAACAGTTCTTAAATAATCTTTCAGAGGAAGTAAATATCACCATCCCCATTTTACTCTGTGCCCATATGGGAACACAGAGGTGTGGAATGATGAAGTGACTGTCCAGAGACAGCCACCAAAGCTACCAACAGCACCTGAGCCACAGACCAGTCTTGAGTCCATCTCTCCATCCTCTGCCACATGCAGCTGCTGAACACAGATGGGTTTGCTTTTTGGCATTATATTTGCACAACAAAATATCAGTATTGCTTCAACTGTAGATGTCTCTCTCCTCCTTCCCTCCATGAACTCTTCTCACAGCAGACCCAAGCGAGTAAAACAAGAGCGAACCCCTCCTTGTTTTTTCAGAATGTTTAACATTCTGGAAGGAATTAGAGATTAATGACAGAAAATTGCAGCTGACAAAAAGAGTTCTTGGGAAAAACCCTGACCAAGCAAAAAGACACTAAAATAAATAAACCAGCAATTTCTTAGGAATACCAAAGCATAACATTTGAACTTCAACATTTATGGAGTTGTTGAGGAACCAGAAGAGGCTGAACTCTAGCAATAAAGATTTTTCCCTGTGTCCTGAAGTCTTCCTGTTCAACTCTTCATTGCCCCTTGTCCTATCTTGCCCTGTAATCTCTCAGTCCTAGTGAAGTGTGTCACCCCTGCTATGTGAGCACATCACTTTTCTCCAAGGCAAGTCAAACACTGCTGTTACTGACAGCTCCAGTCGGGTCAGATTTATCAAAAACTTGGGCTCTCCCTGACCTAGCAAAATCAGGGTTCACCATGTCAACAGGCTCAAACTCCTTATGTCCAACAGCTTGGGGGTTAGGACCAGAACTGGATTAGTTCCCAACACAGTATGTCCATTCTTCCTTCTTTGTCCCACTCTTCCCCTTGCAATTTATCCCTCTCCAAAGGGACATTCTCATCTCTTGCTCTGAAGGATATGGTTGTTAACTCCTGTGTGTGCTTTTCTTCCCCAGGAGATGGAGGCCACGGCTACCTAAAGGACTGGCTCTGGTGGGCTGGCTTGTTAACCAGTGAGTAGGAGCTGTTTCCCTGGGTTTGTAGCTTTTCCAGGGTCTGTCCCTGTGAATGAGGTGTGGGACAAACTGCGTATTGTGCTTAAAGCCTGTTTCCTGTCGAGTTCCCCCATCCTCAGCAGAGGTTCCTCAGGGAGAGGAGAGGCAGTGATCCCCACAGGATCTGCCTTTCCATCCTCCTGCAGAACTGGTAGGACTTGCTAGCTCGGTTTTACCTGATCAAAAGCATGAAAAGCCAGGTTTTAATAAGGCAGCTGGCAGGTCCAGGGCAAACAGCCTCCCCCGAGTGCCTGGGGGCTCCGGGAATGTTTCCTGCTGCACCACAGGGAGATAACAAAGAGGTAGCACCTCCCTCCATGAAAAAAACTTGCTTTCCCTTAAAACAAGCCTTAAAACCTTTATTTCTTGCTGCAGCATTACAGTATCTCCTCAAATTGGACTCAAAGCTGCACAGAGAGCAGCAGATTTTACGGCAGGGTGTTTCAGAGCCCTCTTTTCTTGCTCTCACCGTGGCAGCCACAGCTCAAGGTGCCCCCACCTTGTCCTGCCCATGCAGCTCCTGTGAGCTGGCACAGCCCTCACTGCTTGGGGACAGGGACAGCCCAGCCAGAGAGGGACACCACAGCCCCACAGAAGGACATGGTGTGGAGGGGAGGAGCAGCCTCCCAGCCCTGGGGCTCCCACAGCTGCCCCCTCCCTCATTAACCCCACTCAGGGCAGCTGCCTGGCTGGGCTGGGGGGGATTCATGAGCCCACCTGGGTCAGCCCTGACACCCCCCCCAGCCCTTCCCATGGAGGGGCTCCCTTCTCTTAAGGTGCCTCTTTTAAGTTGTAATAGATTTTCACCCAGGATTTGGCCCTGTTTAGCAGCAGCGTGAAGCTCCCAGCATAAAACCCACTCTCCAAGTGACACCTGGCTGGTTTGCAAGCCCCCAAGAGAAAACACACAAAGTGCCCTGTAACTTACTGGTGTTTATTTTTCTTGTGTTTGTTTAGTGGGTGGAGGGGAAGCTGCCAACTTCGCTGCCTATGCCTTTGCTCCTGCAACTATTGTCACACCCCTGGGGGCTCTGAGCGTGCTCATAAGGTGATTTTTGTGTCTATAATTTGCAATTTGGCTTTTGTTGTTGTTGTTGTTTGCCTGTTTGACTTGTAAAGGTAGACTTGAAGGGATGCTAATATGATTTATTCTGCCCAAAGGAAAAAAAGTCTCAGTGTTTTCTAAAAAACCCTTGAACATTTATTGTCCTTTTGGGGGATTGTTTGGGAACCATTGAATTAAGTGGCATGCCCTTCTGGAAATGCTGCATGTGGAGAGCAGCCACATACACTGCAGGTTAAATTATTGCAAATATCCGCATTACTTCATTCCTTATTCCAGCTCTTTAACCAACCCAGGACTGGTGGGGTTTTATTGTTTGTTTGTTTTGTTTTGTCTTTGTAATCAAGAGTACTAAAAATTTTAAAGGGTCAAAAATATCAGGCTTGTTTTCAAACTGCCTTTCACCTGCTTTTTATTTTATAAGCTTTTAGGGTCCTCTCGTGTTGTAGGGTTTTGTACTTCTGGCTGTTGCCAAAGGGGCTGAAACCGTATTTTCTTTCTTTATTTTTAAGTAGGAGATTCCTACCAAAATGCATGGCTCTGGGTACTTAAAGTTTTATAGAAAGACTGCTGTTGTGAAATGCATAAGCAAACTGAGAGTTAGAACTGCTCTGGTGTCTTGCCCCCAGTTTTTTGAGCAAGAACTAGATGTTTTTGCTGATATATCTGTAGCCCCAGTACTTTCAGAGTTTCTCTGAGGCTTAATAGTTCTGATGATTTAGTTAAAATTAACACAGCTTTTTTGTTGTTAGATTCAGATTTTTTCTCTGTTACACTGGTCCTTGAGGTAATTCCCTTGAGCACTAAAAGCTTCATAATGCCCAGCAGCTCCTGAGTGATTCTGCAGACCCTGAAAAAATACCTGAGGATGTGCTAAAACATTCGGCATTTTTGCACCTTGCTGACACAAGAGCTGTGATCTCCAGGCAACACCTGCACCCCTGCAGGTTCAGCTGTTGATAGATGCCCTGTGATTGTGTATTAACACACTGGAATCCAACTAAGTTACACCAAATTTGCGTCCTTGAATCACATGGAAGCATTCTTAACTTTCTTTGAGCCTCTGTTCCTTCTCTAAAGGACTGCAAAGCACTGGCTGATGTTTTTCTGTCCCATGCAGTGCCATTCTGTCCTCATATTTGCTTGGAGAACGGCTCAACCTGTTGGGAAAGCTGGGCTGCCTGCTGAGCCTGGTGGGCAGCACTGTGATGGTCATACACGCCCCAGAGGACGAGGAGGTCACCACTCTGGAGGAAATGACTTCCAAGCTGAAGGAGCCTGGTACGCAGCCGGCCGTGTTTTCCCTCTGGGGGCTGGGCAGCGCAAACTGCTCGCTGTGCCAGCTGCTCGAGTTTTGAGTTCTTCTCTCCCTCCTGCAGGTTTCCTGGCTTATGCTGCCATCCTCCTGGCTCTCTGCTTCCTCCTGATCTTCTACCTCGCACCCCGTTACGGCCAGAGCAACATCCTCGTCTACCTCGCCATTTGCTCCATTATCGGCGCCTTCTCTGTGTCCTCAGTCAAGGGCTTGGGAATTGCCATCAAGGGCTTCTTTGCTGACCAGCCTGTGCTGCAGCATCCACTGACGTGGATCCTGGTCATCACCCTGGTGGCATCCATCACCACACAGATCAACTACCTCAACAAGTCTCTAGACATTTTCAACACCTCTTTGGTGTTCCCCATCTACTACGTGCTGTTCACCACCATCGTCATCACCACTTCCATCATCCTCTTTAAGGAGTGGGTCACCATGACCGTGGTTGACATCATTGGGACAGTCTGTGGCTTCCTCACCATCATTTTGGGGGTGTTTTTACTCCATGCTTTCAAAGACATGGATGTCAGTTTATGGAATTTACCACAAGTCCTTCAGAATGAACAGCCAGCGCCGGTCACCAGAGATGACAAGAACATCCTGATAGAGGTGGACAACTCCAGCATCGCCCCAGAGGATAAACCCAAAGTATTCATGCTCTACACTTAGGGCATTACATGCAGGGACTGGAGGTTGGGTGGGTGATGTCAATATTCCAGGTGCCAGGGGAAAATTTTAAAAAGGAAAAGCAGAAAATAAAACAAATGGTGTCTTTTCCAAAGCCAAATCTTTCTCTGGGCTTTTGGACAGGGTCTCTGTCATGGTGTGGTAGCAAGGGGTGTGTTTAATCCTCGCTGGGCCTTAATACATGAGGCCACTGGAAACAAAAATCCTCTAGAAATATGATAGTCCTGGGACAAAGCTCCTCTCTGAGGCCCCTTCCATCTCTTATTCTTGGCATGGCTGATCTTTACTCTTCACTCCTTCCCCCGGGGGGCCATTGATGGCTTTGTTTCCAGGCCTTGATGGATCATTGATTAGTGGTTTTTGTCTTTTTTTGTTTCCTTCCTAGACACTTGCATGAACTCTAAAATACACTCCAGCGTCTGGAGAGGAGGTGAGAGACAAGGACTGAACAGTGCACACCTGCTATTCAGACTCTGCTATTCAGACTCTGCTCATCCATGTTTAATCACTTGCTCTGCAAATAATGGGACAAGAATATTGGTGAATATGGGCAAAACATGGTGAATTTTGCAATAGCTGCTCACTCAGGCTCAGTGGCAGGACTCAAGCCATGAAGTGTTTTTACAGAGAGATCTTTTTCAGCTTTTGGTTTTTTGCGAGGTGCAGGAGTTTCCCTGGAGCAGTGTTAATTATTTTTATGGAAGCTTTGTTTGTTTGGGTTGTTTTTTTTTTTCCCTTAGCATCCCTGGTGCCCAGGCCTTGGTGAAGTTGCTGGGCCTGACCCAGGCCCCACCTGAGGAAGGGTGGCCCCTGCTCAGGCTGGGGAGTTCCCATGTCAGGAGAAACTCTGCCACAGTCTCCAACACTTCTGGTGAAAATCTTTTCAGTCCAAAAGACCAAGTGGCTGTAAATGTTATATATTTTTTTCTCAGGAAATACCTTGACCTTGGCAAGCCCCCCCCCCCAGTTCTTTGAACCCCATGAGGTGTCCTACTGTCCTCTGAGATGCTCACATGATTATACCTGGGTCTGAGCATCACTGAGCAAATACAACGTGGGGCTGTGGGAGAGAGGACTGTGCACTCTCCTATTTTAATAACATTTCACTACTATTTTTTTGGAATGTGGAAAGGGAAATAAAGGTTTTTTTTAAAAAAAAAAAAAAGTTGCAGGTGGATCTGAAAGTTTGTAATGATTTCTCTGATGGTACTGGTGTAGTCCTAAAGGATAAAGAGGCTGAGGGACAGCTGAGAACAACAGGAAGAGCAGCTGGAGCAGAGTAAAACGGCAGCGACCTCCTTTGGTGGCAGAAAATAATCCAAGTCACCCACTCCAGCTTTGGTTTTGGCATCCTAATCAGTGTGATGCTTTATGCATTTTATTTTAGAAAATGGCTGTAAATGGGACTCATCTTTCCTCACTCTCTAGAAGTGCATTTCATAAAAGCAATCCTGCCATCCCTGGAGAAATGCCATGTAGAAAATGAAGATTTGAACTGAGGTAATGAAGTAATACACAGTGAAAGAGGATTTGTTAATGACAACCGACAAATTTTATTAAAACTAGGCAAAAGGCACAATGAATTGCATTCTTCAAGTATTTGCATAGATGCATAGAGAGAATTATTGTAAACCATTAACATGTGGACACGGGAGAAAGTGAGATGTATTGTGTTACAAGTTCTCCCAGGTAACATTATCTTTCTAAAAAATCAGGTTTTACCATCTTTTACTCCTCCTGCAGTTCCCCTGGTCTCATTCACTCAACTTGCACACATCTGAAAATTTAAAAGAACTTGCTTAAAACTACCTTTTGGAGATTTTTGGGATATTCTGGCAATAAAGTTTTCCATTAGAGTTTGGGCATGTCCAGTTGTTCTCTGAGCATTGTGTGTCTGGGGGCTTTTTTTTTTAAACCTTGATCCCATGCTCACATGAAATGCAGTGAAAATAATTTCAGTGATTTTTAGTGGCCATTTGCTGAAGATCAGGGGTTGGAGCAGAAGAGCTGCTGTCCTCAGTGAGGGCTCAGATACGAGATCAAGTTCTTGTGGTTGAATCAACTACTACAGTGTATGTACAGTCCTGCTCCACCTGTGAGCAGCCAAACATGCCATTACAGACCAAGAAACAACAGATTTGGGGGTTGTTTGAATACACATTTTTATATGTAATATACCCCAACTGTAGAAAAAGAGATAAAGATTAGAAAGCTATTGTCTTTTACTTGCCCTCCCTTACTTAAGAAAGAAGTTTTTTAGGTTGGTTTGTTTTGCAGGCACATAGAAGGTAAGAAAATGTCTACAATTAGTAAGATAAGGAATAATCAGTGAGAATTTCAAGACACACCATGTGAACTGTTTCCTTGTGGAGAAAGAGGTAGTAAAGTTGTAAAAACTAATGTGGCTTAAGTCATCCTACAGATACACTGCTACATATAAGTACAAATTTAATGAGTTCTTAGGGTTTTTCTGGGGTTTCTTTAATAAACAGGGAAAGAGAACCAGCAAACAAGACTCTTTTTCTTTATGCCAATAGTACAGTTTCTCACATGTGGAGCAGCAGTCACGGTCTTTGAGGATTTGTCCATAATTAATCAGACACAAGAGAACTGTTGTAGCCACAGCTCCAGATTTCCCTGTGTTCTCCTAGGAATTAATTCCAAGGAAAAAAAAAAGAATCTGGCATAACAAAAGGTCTTATTTTAAAATCCTGAGGAAAAGAAAAAAAACCACATACAAGAGCCAAACTATTAGGAGAAGAAAAAACCAAATTCATAAGGGAGGGTCCTCAAGGTCAGAACCATCAGCTGCTTAAAGTGCACACAGACAGCTCTCTCCATCCATGGCCTGCAGAAACAACCTGGAGTAAGAGAGCTGCCCTACAAAAGCACCATGTATTGTGTTAATATTTCAGCTGCTTCACCACCTGGGCACTTTTCAGGTAGGTTTCTCACTGGTCTGGGGAGCAGACAGCCCATGCTGAGTTACAGCTCAGCACAGACCAGAGCCTGAGGAGACACGTGCAAAAACATCCCCTGATCACGGTACCGCACACTGCAGAGGGGTCTCAGCTGCCTTCTGCTGAGCTTCCTGCTGGCCTTTTGCTCTGGATCTTGGCCAGAGCTTCCCTGTCGTACCTTGAGTGTGTCCTAATGACATGGGTTGGAGCTCATGGGCCATGCTGGGGCTGCTTTGGGGATTTACAGCACCAAGGGAAGACAAGCGAGTGCTAGAGGGCAGAAGGGTTGCAATGCTCTTGCTGAAGAGAGTTATGTGGGGAAAATCATTAATCCCCTCTGCTAAAGCTGATCAAAATCCACAGTGGCCCCACAGATTATATTTCCATGGTTGGCTCCCTGTTGGGACCCCACTTGCCACCTGCTGTAAACAGAGAAAAAACTGAAGACTGTTACCACCAGCTGCCTTCTGCTCTCCCCAGAGGCAGTGGGTTCTGTATAGCACCAATATGCCCCTGCAGCTGCATGGGGAGGGGGGGAGGAGGGGCTGAGGAAGCCAACAGGGCTCACATGAAAGCCCATCAGGGCCAGCACCTGCACTCACAGCTTGTTCTCCCTGGTAACACTTAAATAACTGATTAAAAACACGTGAAACCCCCATCACCCCATCCCTGCACTGGATATTGCACAACAATATTTAAATACCGTATAAACAAGTTATCCCTATGTGGAAAAGGCAGAGAGGGTCCAGCTGAGCCTGGCGTGTACCTGGGGCACCCCTGCCATGCCTGACTGCAGCTTGGTGAGTCACAGAGGAAAGGGGGCTGGGGCAGGAGGAGAGGAACTGAGACACTGTCCGTGGCAGTGAAGGTGTGAGTGTGGTTTGGGGTGATGAAGGCCATCCAGGGCCCTGCAAAGGCCAGAGCCAGCCAGGAACAGGCTGCTTCAGGAATGCCCATGGGAGCCTGGCTGTCCCACTCTCAAGTTGTTCACTGCTCCAGCTGTCCAGACATGAGTGCTCTGGGTGAGATGGAAAAAAGGGGAAAAGAAGAAGAGTGAACACTGATGGAAGAGCAAGCATTGCCCTCGCCCTCTCCTGGCGCTGATGGTACTGCCAGCCAGGGGAAGCCTGCCTGCATTCACACCCCGATGCTTCCCATAGGAACTCTCCCACGAAGAGCACAAGGAAGTTTCCTGCAGTTTTCTCCATTTTTCACAGCTGGCCTCCTGGGTACTGCAGGCTGGAGACAACATAACTGCGATGTTTTGTGTTTGCAGGGCACTGAACTCAGTGCCTGAAAGTCCCTTATTAACTGTCTGTATCCAGGATGATTTTTTTGGGAAACACTCTCTGCAGAGAAAGCATTTCCTTAGCCATGGCTAGAGAGGCTGGAAAGAATTTTTGTTCTTTACTGGGATCTTCAAGCCTTGTGTGAATCTTCACCTTTTGCCACTCTTCACTAACTGTTCTGGGTCACACACCCCTTGAGCCCATTGCTCTGCCCCACTCACACAAATGCCTTGCCTGAGGAAGTGTTCAGGGATGTGGAGAACTGAATTCACCGTTTTGCTCAACACCATAAATTCTTAATATGAAACAGGTGAAAACTGAGACCTCTGCAACAAAGGTGACCAACCCACACCCTCTCTGTCTCCACCCACCTGGGCTGTACATGAAGGTGTTTTGCAGCCTGATATTCCCTCTGAGTGTTTGTATTCCCCAGGGGTGAGTGGTGCTTCCCACCAGCCCTCTCAGTGCCTACCTCTGTCACAGGCTGGAGGCGTCCTGGGGCTCTGGTGTGCCCAGGAGGCAGTGGGACAGCAGAGCTGTTCCCCTGCCAGCCTCTGGATCTGGATGGGATGGGATTCGCTGGCAGAGCTCTCTGGGGTGGCTGGGGCCTTGAAATATCCTACAAGAGAAAGAAATAGCTTTGAATTTAAGCCTTAAATTTTGCAGGTAGTAGGTAACCTGAGTTCCAGAGCCTTTTTAATTAGCCACATTAACTGATGCACTTCATGGCTTGGAAGGGAGTTTCACACACATACACTCACTGTTTGTTTGCCTATGCAATACCCATAACCAATATATATATGTGTGTGTTCTTGTGCCCATACAAACACACACAGACCCACAAGCAGTTATTATTTGTTTGTGCACACAGCTGTCCCTAATAGGATGCTCAGAGCATTATATTTTCCATTCATCTAATGAATTTCAGTGGAAAGCATCTCCCAGGGGGAGAAGTTACCCCCACAAGAGCCAACTGCCTGTTGTTGCTCAGGCTCTGTGCTAAGCTGCTGCCTTACAGGTGTTGATTTAACAAACACAGCTGCACTCATGACTTGGAGGGCACCCAAAACCCCTGCAGTCTCCTCAGACTATGCATAAATGCAATGCTGGATGGCTTGGGGATCTATTGCTCTCCAGGGATTTTGCCCTGTGACTCCAGGAAGGACAAGGCAGACTAAATTCCACTGACTGCCAGGTCTGAAGAGCTCCTGTAGGAATAGCAAGAGAGCAAATCTGGCAGATGCTGCAAACATCTAGGAAGGACACTGGCACTAGCAAAAAGGGACATGAATTATTTCCGCTGTGTCTTCTCCAGCTCGTGGCTCTCCACTCACTCAGAAACAGCAAGGTTTCTTGTGGAAATCCAGTGAAAAGTGTTCCATCTAGTAGGGCTGGCTGAGATAAAGAGACTGGATGTGCTGGGGAGGGAACACAAAGGAGGTTGTGGGGAACTTGTCAGCAAGCAGCTGGGAAGGATACCTATTCCTTATTGACAACACTCAGCTTCCTGCTTTTGTTTTAGTTTTCTTTCCTGCTGAAGTGCCAGCTGTTCACAGGAACAATGGAGCTAGAAACAAACCTGATTCGCTAAGATTTGCCTCCATAGGGTTTGTTTTCCTCTGTGTCCTTCAGAGAGAGACTGACTGGGAGCCAGCCTCCTGCTACCAACTGGAACCAAGCCCTTTGCTTCTTTGAGGGCCCCAAACTAAAAATATTTTTTTGCAAAATGGGCAAAATACTAGTCTGAGTGATTTACCATCCTTCCAGTAAGAATGTGGGGTCTGTAGTAAGTTTTGAACAAAGCTGCCAGCAAAATAAATAAATCAACACCATTTCCTTCCAAGCCTCAAAATAACCTCATGGATAGGATGCTCACATAAGATGGGGTCAGTTTGGGTCAAGCCTAACAGTTCTCCCAGGGCAGGAGGCTTCACCAGAACAAACCTCCCACCAAACAGCATCCACAGGACAGCAGCACGACTCCATACCTGAGAAGTTGGAGGTTTGGGAGCAGGAGGTGCCGGCCTGCTCGGGGGTGTCCTCCGGGGAATGTCCTTTGGAAGTGCTGGCTGTGCTGGTCCCATGGGCTGCCCCACGCTGCAGCTGTGGCTGCCAGAGAAGGTGGGTGGCTGCTGCCTGTTTATCTGGAGCCCTGGAGCTTGCTGAGAAGGAGGTTTTGGTGGGATTTCAGGGAAGCCAATCACCTGTGCAGAAGAGCCACAAATCCTCAGGTATTTCCACTTCAAACCACCCCTTATATTCGCTGTGACACTTCTGAGGATCTACGTGAGATCTATGACCCACAGAGCAGGAAATATTGCCTGCAACACCAGTATGTGTTGTGTATGTCTGGTAGGTGTTGATAAGATGGACTGGGACAACTTGGGATCATGAGGCAGAAATGGAAATCAAGAGAACAGAGTAATCCAGGCATCAATGTGACACTTGCAAATAAACCCAATGGGTTTGCCATTTCTCCAGTTTTGAGATGGGGGATGTGACAGCAGAGGATCTACCAGGAGAGACAAGCATCCACCCAGGCCTGGTCAAATCCCAGCTCCTGCCTTTAAGGAAATCACTAGGAATAGGTGCTATGCTCCTCTACCACTGACTTTCAGCCATGGGTGATGCCTGTCTATTTACCCCATCCTTTGATAAAACCACTCCCTAACTGCAGTGTGAGGGGGAACCACATCCCACAGCTTGGGGCAGCTGCATCTCTGCCCTGCAGGTGGAGGGTGACCCTGCCCCTACCTTCCTCTGCTGCTGGGGGGTTCTCAGCTTGAAGGCAGGGTTTGCATGCCCAGTTCCAGAGGTGTCACTGACAATGAGAGAAGGAAAAGAGTGTTAATGTTTTGATATGTTTTCTCCTTTATTTTCCTGCATTTTCTATTTTATCTTCACTGGAGTGAAAAAATGAGAAGCCAATAGTGACTATACCAACAAACCCTACAATTTAGTGACATTCCCCACAGCGTTTGCAATGTCTCTTCTGTCCTGGCACTGAAGGCAGGATGGGGGACAAGCAGACAAGGCACAGCACTGACAACTTACCTGAACTGAGGTGTCTTCTTTAGAGAACAGATGGCAAATTTATTCCAGCATTTCAGGTAATAGAATAAAAACATGATTCCTTTGAGAACGAGAATGGGAGCCAGGATTGCCAGAGTTATCACGACCGCTGAAGAGCCTGAGGGTGAGAAAATAGAGTTTGTTAAATGGAAAACTCTGCTCCCAACTAACTCCAGTCCTTCTGAAGTGGCACCGTAGCAGAGCTGGTCCCACTCACCACCTTCAGGCAGAGGGGGACCACTGTCCAAGCTTCCTCCCGTCCCCTCCTTGTTGCAGAATGGGGGGGCCCACCCGTGGTTGCAGTGGCAGTTCTTGTTGTTGTTGCACACCTGGAGTGGGAAGATTCAGAGATTTAAGTGGCAGCTACTAAGAAACCTGCAGGTGAAAAACAAACGAAGCCCTTGCTGAATTAAACACTACAGAACAGACTCTACTGGGAGCTGAGTGCCTGGAAATTCTTTTCTTCGGGGAGTGGAAGTGCCCTTTATTTCCTCAGAAATTCTCCCTTTCTCCAAAAGACAAGGGTTCTTCAGCTGAAGGGCCAATAACCTGAATTCAGCAGAAAAGCAGCATTTAAATATGCCTTTCTCTTATCTCTAAACTGAAGGACATGAGTTTTCCCTTTCATCGAGTGAAGATTTCTTATTGTTTAGGCCAAAGAGCTTGGCTCATTGGTATTTGTCTTTTCTTTCCATCCCCTGGGGGCACTGGAGAGCAATTTGGGATAAACTGCTCTAAATGTTACTTTTCACTGTTTTTCCTTTAGTAAGTCTGATACTTTTTATTCAATCTAAACTGGGCCCAGAAGGTTTTTCTTCAAGATTACTCCTTGTTTCTCATTTATTGCAATGCATATCCCTCCAGCGGACCTCCTTAAATCCTGTGTCAAAGGGACATTCATGGACCAGAAAATGCATCAAATAGGAAAGAAATGTGCAAATTAATAACCAAGAAGCCAAAGTCCAGAACAAACCTAAGCAAGGTACCAGAACTGAGCTGAACAAGCAGCCACAGAAGAATGGAAGCCCATCCTGCTTCAGCCTGGAGATGGAAAAGAAGACACTTACTCCATGCCCATGGCACTTCTTGCTACAGCTTTCAGCATCAAAGATGATGGACACGTTCTGGCAGCGCCCCTCAAAGCAGACCTGCGCAGAAAGGATCCAAAAACTCAGTGTTAGCTCTCTGAGTTATGCACCATGTCACTGCCTGGTGGTATTTTGTGACTTGCAGGTCCCAGACACCTTGGAAACACAATTAATTAATTACCTGGGCAGAATTACAGGAAATTAAGTTAACCTGGTTCCCAAGCAAACAGTTAATCACCACCCTAAATCCCAGTAAATGTGAATCAGAGAGGAGTGAGAACTCAGCTGGCAATAGCTTGGCCATGCCCACGTGGCAAGTCCTTGAAGGAGCTCTCACATATCTTGATTTCCAATTTTGTTTTACCTTTAAGCAAGACAGCTTCAACCAACTAGCAAATCCCAGATTTAGCACTGGCCCTGAACTACATCTGGCAAAGACATAAAGCCTTTGGTGTGTGTCCTTCCATTACTTCTCTGAAGCCTCTAAGAGATTATTTTTCTAACAAACACAAAAATCTCCTAGAAAGGCATTAGACATAAAAAATTAATGGCTTGATAACCACAAAGCACATTCTGGGTGGAAAAGTGATACCCTGAACCTCCCCCAAGCCACTCCAGGCAGAACTGTACCTACATGATGGCTCCCACACTTTGTTCCTGTCAACACCAAGCCAGGATCCAGCATCTCCTTCTCCTCGCTGTCGGATCTGTACACGTGGGTCCCCCGGCAGCGCTGCATGTTCACAGTGGTGTCTATGGGCACTGCATTGGGCTGCAGGGGTTTGAAAGCAGAGCTCTGGCACTGGATCTTCCCACATTTAGCATCTCTGATTTCAAAGGAAAGGCTAAAGTGATTATTCCTGGCTTGCTGGATGTTTTGCAGACATGAGCTCTAAATGTGAATTAAAGCAGCAGTGTTGAGTCATTGTTAAATGAGCAGGCACCTCCCAAGAACTATCCCAAGCAACAGTGTCTAATGGATACTGATGGAACCATCTCACAGTCCCCATGGATGGGGGATGTCCCCAGGGATGGCCAACCTCAACGAAGTCAGAGGTAAGACCAAGAAATTTTTGTCTCAGAAAGCTACATTTAACTCAGAGATTAAAAAAATCCCCCCTTCTGTTGCTTTGGAAGAATATCAACTAGATATTTGGAAATGCAAAAGGCAGGGAAATGGTGAGCTGAAAGCTTCAGCTGTAAGGGCTCTAAGTCCTACAAGGATGCAGCTGGTTTCCCAGGAGGCAGAGGGAGGGAGTGAACCAATGCATGGATCCATTTTATCTCCTGGCCCATCATTTTGTAATATATAAAAACATCTTCTCCAAGGAGCAACTCTGGGCTGCCACTCTGCTTTGTACCTCATCTCACACTTCCTGTAATTCCCGTAGATGTCCTTCCCGCAGTTCCCATAGATGTCTCCAGCAGCATTGACCTTCTCAAAGCAGGCATCTGGTGCTGGCTGTGCTCCTGTGTGGGAGAGACTCATGTGGCTGCTTCACCTCACCCCATGCCCACCACTCATTTGTCCTTTTCCTGGAATGGTTGGAGCATGAGAAATTTTTTGCTGCCTCCTCCAAGTGAGTAAGGCAGGAGAAGAGGTTCCTCAGACTCTGCTACTGATAGCAGGTGTGGAAGGTACTCCAGCCTTGCACAGGGTGAGGAATAGCAGGGTGCCACATCACATTGGTTGGTTCAAAGGACAGCATTTTTTGCTGCAGGCAGAGTCCTTACCAGGCCCCCACAGCTGCACACACTGGTCCCTGTAGGTGAGGCACATGCCACTGTAGCAATAGGCCCTTCCTCCGTCGCAGGGAGCCCCATCGATCTGGTAAGAGTTGAGGGGGCAGAACGGGGACTCGCCAGTGCAATATTCTGGGAGGTCACAGAGTCCTGACCTCTCCCTGCAGAGAGTTCCTGGAGACATCAGCTAAAAAGAGACAGTGGGAAAGCCCCAGAATTATTGCTTGGCTCCTCTGTGGTTTCATGTCTGCACGTCTGTCTGTAGATAAGACAGAATCTTGTGTCTGCCACTTCATCCTCCTTGTCTAAGGTTTTTTGAGGTCAGAAGTGCCTCTGGGACTTCATTAACAGGGTGAACTGTGTCGAACAAAATTAACAACTGGATCCCTTCCCCAGGTAGCAATGAGATCATGCACAGAATGTAAGGCTGCCAGACCTCATGGGGTCACTGATCCATCTCGCTCTACCCTAGGGTAGGATCCAATTTACCTGAACCATTTCTGACAGATGTTTGTGTAATCTGTTCTCAAACCCCTCCCTGGCTGGGAAGTTTGTTTCTGTGTTTCCCTGTCATTTCTCCTGGAGATATTTTCCTAATGCATAACTTATGTCTCCCTTGCTTATGAGTTTACTCAGTTCGTTCTTCTCCTGTCCACCAAACAGATGGAGAACAAAGGGCATTCACAGTTACAGCTGGGAGGTTGTTCCAAATGAGTCCAGGTGGATCTCTGGAAATTGTTTTCCACATGCTCAGGATAGGTCAGTAAGAGCACACAGTCAATGTGAAAACATCAAGAAGAGCTTAAGAGAAACATTTGCCTATGTTCAGTTTTGAGTTAATTTGTTGGCAAATTTGAGATTGTTGGCTCCAAAATCAGAAACACATATTAACCAGTTGCTATAAGGAAAGCTGAGATTTAAAATCATACTCTTTGCCAGAAGTTCTTCAGCAAACACCTGAGCTAAAGGAATTCAGCTGCACCACAGAAAAGAGGGTTCAGAGCAAACACAGCATCCAGACTAATCCCTGGAGGAAGTGTTTGCTCCAAGAGCTCTGTCTAGATTTCTTCTGGAGCCAATGGAGAGAAATATCAGCTCTGATTCTTCCCATCCCTCAGTGTTTAAGAGAGGCAGTGTCACTTAATTCCAGCAACATTCACAGCTCATTTTAAGCTATCACAGGAGTCAAATTAAATTAATCAGCCAGAAGAAAGGACCCCACTAGTTTGATTACACTCATAGCTGTTGCACCTAAAAAAATCAAGCCAGGTGAGGAGTTAAACATTTGGCTGTGCTTTCTCCCCTTCTCCCACCAGTTTTATCCTCACACTTCCACCCCAGTTATTCCCTCTCCTCTTAGGAAAACCTGGAGGTCCCACCTTGCACTGATGGCAGCAGCTGCCATGGGCACATTCAGCACCAGGTTTCAGGGAGCAGGTGCTGGGGTCACAGCAGGGGTTCCTGCACTCCTGGAAGACAGAGAGATGCAGCAGAGTTCAGAGGGCAGATCTGAGGCTGGCCCTGATGTGTTCCCACACACGATGGATCACACACAGAGTAACACCCTCCCTTCCACGTTATGCTCATGGTACCCAGCACGAGCTGAGTTCCAGCCCTGCACATCCACCCTCTGATGGGCTGATGGGATACAACTGGTTGTGCTCATCACATCCAGAGAGTTTGGGCTGCTGGTCCCAGCTCCATTTTTTTAATGAGTCAAAGGATGGATATGGAGAAGTGAGATGCAGCACTAAGAGAAACCCCATCCTTGTAAAGTGAACTTTTAGATGAAACTGCAACATTTGGAAAAATTCTTCCTGGCTATCAGGAAGAATTTCTTCACTGAAGGGTTGTTAAGCATGGGATAGGCTGCCCAGGGAGGTGGTGGAGTCCCCATCTCTGGAGGTGGTGAAGAAACATCTGGACATGGCACTGAGTGCTCTGGGCTGGTTGGCAAGCTGGTGATGGGACACAGGTTGGACTCACTCTTGGAGGTCTTTTCCAACCTAAATGGATCTGTGATCCTGTGACCTAAAATCACTTTTTCATCTCCTTTTTAAAGGAAGCTTAAATCACCTCTGTTCAGCCCTGGACCACACCATCCCTGAGTTCTGGGATGGATTGTGCTACACACTGTGAAGTCAGGTGTAATATTTTAGAACCTTGATTTACATTTACATACAGGGAAGATATTTTTGTCTCCTGCACAACAAAAAGCTGATTACAGATCACATAACTGTATTTGCAAAATACATAATAAGAACACTGTGTCCCACTAAACCCCAAATGGTTGGACCTGAACAATTGTTACCTCCACCTCTCCACAGTCACACTCCTCCCCCTCTTCCAAGTAGCCATTTCCACATTTCCCTCCACCATACATTCTTTTGGTATCTGGCATATTGGAGAGACACATCCCTCCACCAGACTGCAGATACTTCTCCAGCTCTTGTCTGTTGCACTGGTTGAACACCTTGGGGAATGGGTGCCTAAATACAGACAAGGTAGAAAAACATGAAGACAGATCTGGGCAATGGTTTAGAGAACCAAAAAAGGAGCACATGCAAATCCTGACAAGTGCCAAAGGACACAGGTCTCTCCCTTGAAATTCTTGGAGATGTGCTAAACCAGATTGTGATTTCCTGTGCCTGCATTACACTTGAAGACGAGGTGAGACTGCACTGCAAGGTTGTTTAGTAATATAATTGCCTTACAAAATAAACTTTATAGAACCAAAACATGTTGAGTTACATTTGACTGTGATTGCTGACAAGCATGGCTGTCCTTACCTCCTCAATACTGGAGCTGGGGCTTATTCCTAACTGCTCAAACAAGCCTAAGAGTCCAGCACTCAGCCTGTGAATAACTGCCTGTGAACCTACCTGCTAAAAATAATGTTTAATTTTTCCTATCTACCACCTCATTTTGAAGAACGTGAATATTTTTTGTGACATGAATTATTAATGCCTGTGCACTCCATGTGTGGCTGTGCATATGTGTGGATGTTGTGTGCTCTACTTGCATGCCACTATGCTTTCATTTCTCACCCAAATGGTTTTCCTTGGAGGAAATGATGCATATAAAAGAAGATGTCTATGAAAGAAAAGAATCTGTTCAAACAGAGGAAGGCTGGAGAAAATGGTGAATGTGGCTTTAAGTGAAGGCATTCATCTGGCACATTTCGTGACTGAATTGTAGAAATTGTTATGTTTCCTCATCCAAAATGAGATTTTTAATTCCTATGGGCTTCTAGAGCCACTCTTGCTTCCCCTTTCTCTCAAAGACTTCTTTCCTGTTAAACACAGGCTCTCAGAAACCAAGCATTATTTTTTAGAAAAGGGAACAGGAAAATTTTCCTTTTGCCAGATAGTTCAGAGCTCCCCTTCTAAATTACCTAGGGCCAGTCTCAGGCAGGAATCAGTTCCTTGGGAATTAGCAAATTGCTACTGCTCCATGACCCAGGGTTTGTCCAGCAATATTTTCTCTATAAACACTGACTCCAGCAGGCAGCAACGAACCCACTTTCACTCTACATTTCTAGTTCTTACTCCACCAAGGCTCTTGTAACAAAGCCCTTCACATTGCCCCCCGAGCCCATGCAAGAGGAACTCACCCAGTTGCAGAAGCCATGATGCAGCCCCCATCTGCTGCAGGGGTGGTACAGCAGCCAGCAGAATCGTGATTCATGCCAAAGTTGTGTCCCATCTCGTGAGCAATGGTAGCAGCAACACCAATGGCATTATCAGAGTGATCCTGTGCAAGGTCAAAGAGGCACGTCAGCATTTTACCTGTGCCTGTCTGGGTCAATGGGGGGAGTGGCATTTCTCATTAGTACATGTAGAAAACATCTACTGAAGGCATTCCTGCCTATAAGCAGGTGAGTGGAGAACTTCACAGGAAGTATTTTCTTCCTGGGCTTTAGGATGCCTCTATCCTAGGTATTCACTGCTGGCAAGAAACTTTATATTGGGTACTGGCAATTACTTACCATGTTTACTCCTCCTGACTGGAAATCAGAGCACATGGCCATCACGGGAGCCAAGCCTACCGTGGTACCTTTGAAGGGCACACCCCTAAAATCAACCCAGAAAGAGCATGAAATGGCACTGAGGCACTCGGGAAGGCAGGCAGAGAAATGCACCCTGCAGTGCACAGCTTCTTACACAGTGTCAGGGGGACACATTGCCTTTACAGTATCTTCCAGTACAGGACATCATAGCAGAGCTACAAAGCCTGAAGGTCTGTTTATCTTGGACTGCTACTCTGTTTTATGGGCCAGCCAGACAATCCTATTTCTTATAATGGCTTGGTTCCAAAAAGTGCTCCTGCTGAGCTTTGCAACAAGCACAGAAAAGACTATTTCTGGATCCTTGGTTGAGTTCTGTTTGTGAATATTTAATTTGCCATAAGCCTGATATTTGCCACCTTGGGATTCAGGGACTTGAGAGAGTAGTAGGCAACACCTCTGAGGTGCAGCCATGCTCTGCTCCTGCCTCTGAGCTGGAAAGCTACACCACCCTGACAGCATCTCCGAAATGGGAGCCCTGGAAATTGTGCTCAGGACATGACCAGGTGGAGAGGAAATAGAGTAATGTTAAAGGGAAAAAAACCCAACCAAAGAAAACAAGGGGAAAGGCATTGTATCTCTGCATTTCAGTCCTACAGGTCCTCTGACTATCCTGGTGGATGAGTTTCCATGGAAGAGGTAAGGGGATCTGAGAACTGCTGCAAATTTTTCTTCCAATGCCATCTGCATTGCCAGCCAGGCTACTGGCCCTGACGAGATCAGTGGGCCACCAGTCACAGGCCATCCTCAGCTGGCTCCCAGCACCAGGGCTCTGTGTGTCAGTGGGATGGGTTAGGAATGAATGCTTTCCACAAAGCCACTTTGAATCTCGGAAGGATATCATGGTACAAACTGATTTCCCACCCACCCAAGCCACTTGCCAGAAACAGGAGGAATGAGCTTACGTGATTAGTTGGGCATTATCATGTTTTCTGTGCAGCCTCTCTTTGCTACTCCAGGCCAGAAAGGACTTGAGGGTGGAGTAGGGATTCTCTGTTACATCACATTTATTCCCATAATTCCAGATCTCCAGCCCCACCAAGGCAATCCGGATATTTAAGGCCCTGTAAAACTAAGGTACAGAAAAGAAAAGAGATGATAAAATAAGCACCATGAAGTTATTTTACTGCGTTTTAAATCTTGCATATATCCTGCTAATTGCTACTAGAGATCCACATGTCCAGAGCAGATGCTCCCTCTGGAAATGCATTTCAGCTTGGTGCTGAGCCCTGCAGACAGAAGTGTGCAACCACCACAAACCTAAACTGAACTGAAATAGAGACATTGAACTTTCATTTTTGAATGAATGACAAAGACATAATCTAGAGAAACAAAGACTGGAGACTGACATCATGTTTCATCTTCTGGTATGTTAAAATTCCTGAAAACAGTAAGGGAGTAACCTTCTGCCCATGTCAAGTACAAACAGAAGCATTCATAGGTAGCAGGGTGAAGGGAGTGGTGGAAAGAGTTCAAGGGGAGCAGAAAGGGAGTAGATCTGAAAAGCAGGAGCTTTTACTTCAGCAGCACTAGGTACCACTGCAGGGATGACTTCAGAAGGCTCCTTCCAGCTCTGCTCCCCAGGTTTTCTACCTTTTCAAGTGAATACCTCAGTCCCTTTTCAAAAAGCATTACTTAGGTTACAGTTTTTACAGAGATGTAGTAAAACACAAGATGCTCATGCTGGCTCCAAAGCAAGGAATGGAGATCCCCCCACCCTGTTCTGGATTTGCAGCAACACAATTGTTTGGCAGGTGCTCTCCTCAACTCACTGGGGAGAACTGCCAAAACATTATTCTCTCCCCCAAAAAGCCAGCCTTCCTCTGGCCCAACTAATTCTCATATTTCATGATCTGGGCCTTGCTTTCATCCTTCCACACACCCCCAATCTCACCTTATCTACGTAATTAGCAGCCTCCACTAATTTAAGCTTTGTTGCTTCGATGCTGAAGCGATGTTTCTGAAACTGAACAAAATGAACATGTCAGGCAGCACAAAGGCAACTAAAAAGAGCTGAAATGTGTTAAAACAAGCCACATTATTCTGGAAATAAGAAGGGTATTATGAAGTGAAGTCTCCCTGCACTGCACATCTGATTAGAAGCCCCCCTGTACATGTATATTCAGAATTCATCCCTGACACCCCATGGCAGTGATGCTACTCAAGTGGTGGCACAGTGGAGCAACCCAAACTTATCAGTGCCCCCAGAACCAGGGGCTGGCAAAGAACTGGCAAATGTGCCAGGTAAAATGTGTGATAACAGGACTTCATGTCTGAGGCCAAGGCTGCTGGAGCTCTCATCACATCTCACTCATCCAACCAATTTGCCTATTTAAACCATCTGGCAATGAATGAGTTAATTTTAGCAAACTGCTTGGTTCAAAGGGTTAAAGTGGCAAAATGTTCGGATTTTTGTTTAACAGATGACAAAACCTGGGGCTTTTCTTCTAATGAGGGACAGAGCAAAGAAAGGGCAGTTAACAACAACACCGTGAGGCTCTGTCCCAGTTTGTCTGATCAAATGGTGAACAACATATGGCAGTTCCTGGGTATTATGTGTATCTCAGTATCCCTACTGTCCTGCTGCCTGACAGAGAAACCAAAATAGGTTCTGCCTCTTTAGTTTTGTTCAGAATAAATTATAGCCCAGAGCACTATGTGGTTTTCCCTACTGGAGTTTCAAGTTGTAAATCATGGATAGGACCAGCCTGGCTCCCGTCTGTGCTGGAGATTAAACAATCAGTAAAACACTGTGTGGTTTGCACTGTCAGTGTGTCTGGCCTGCTGTCCAGGCTGGGGGTGGGGGAGGGATTGCTGACTTCAGTCAGCTTCTTCCAGACCTATTCTGTGATCTGGAGACTTAAAAATGTCTATTTATATATCTGCTACCAGCTCAGAGCAGAGCATAATCACAGTTATCTTCTCTAGAGATTAAGTGTACTGCAGTTAGAAGCACATCACTCCTGGAAACCCCCAAATTTCGCTGTTCTGAAGGCAGACTCTCCCAGCCATAATTAGGACTGAACACTGCTACCTTGCTACCTTCAGCCCTCACCCAAATCACAACCTGCATCTCTCCCTTGGCCAATGGTGGCTGCCAGGACAAAAGAGACCAAGACACAGCTCTCCCTGCCCCAGGAGATGCTGCAGGTGAGATGCTCTGTGCCCAGTGCTCCGTGGGTATGAACACGATCCCATTTCTTACCTCAGCATAATCAGCCACGAGCAGGAGCTCCACGTACTTCGTGGCCTGCAGAGTGTCCCGTTTCACCTGCAGCAGCAGCCACACAGGTTATTGGGTTATTCCCCCAATATTCCCCAAGAAACTCTTCACAAAACATTTTTACAGGCCACTTTCCCCAGTTTGTTTCTCACTGGCTGTTCACCCCACCCCATCACACACAGGGACCTCCAAATGTGATGGATTTAGAGCAACCAAGGTCAGTATAGCTACAGCAAGTGCCCACATGCCTGTCCTCCACTCACCTTTTGTTCCTATATCGGATGCAGGAACAGCTACAGCCCACCACAGTCCCAACACTCATTTATTTCTCTGCTGGAGCCACTATTTCACAATCAGCTTGTTACAAACCCCCTTAAATATTCTCCTTTATTTCCCTTTCTGAGCTGTGCTCCTAGAGAACAGCAGGGCTGGGAACAGGTGGGATATTTGGAGCATCGTGCACAGACCCAGGCTGAGCCCCGCTCACCCTCTGCCCTGGTGGTTTCATCCCAGTTGTGAAGTCCCTGAGCCAATCTTCAGCTGCATCCCCAGTGCCCTGGTAGGCACAGGCTCCTCTCTTCAACCTCAGGTTGTCCACCCTGTAAATCAAGTGCTGGTCTGGGCTGTTGGGAGCTGGCTCCAAGACATAGCTGGAATTGCTGCTCAATACGATAAGTCCTCTGTTGAAACGGGAAGCAATAAAAGGGAAAGTTAATTACTAACACAGCAACTGGAGACAAATCCTTCTGCTGCTGCTGAGCTCCCATTTGACTCTGGCAAGACACTTATCCTTACCAGGCCAGTCAGTTCATTAATAAAAAGGGTGGGGATATTTTGAGTTCAGAGGGGGAAATCCCTGAGCTTCCATATATCAAAATCCATTCAGTGGGCCTCAGACATTGAGGGGCTATTGGAGCATGTGCTGCAACCTGAGAAGTTTAACATACAGCCCTTCCTTTAGGGGCAATGTAAGCTTTTCAACCAATAGAAGAAATGTGCCTTTAACAGAACGGACCTGAAAAATGTGAAGACTTTGTTTGTCAACAGGAAAAACAGAGTTCTCTCTGGGTCATGCACATAACGAGATGGTCCTGGTTTTCTCAATGAGCATCTTACAGGCAGCAGAGCTGGAAATCTGTGTGTGATGCCCTCTAGAAGATGTGTGGCTCGATGAGCACCACCCACGCTGGGCAGGCTCAGAGTGAGAGCAGCCACGTGTGCTCAGCTCCTGTGCCTCCCCAGCAGTTAGAAAAGGTAACAAGGAGTTGCCAGCACACAGTGATGGCTCAGGGGTGCAGGAAGCCTCTGCACAGGCACACTGAACATCTCTGTCCCTCTGGAGCTGGAAGGCAGAGCCTAGGAAAACACAGGCTGGCAGAAGCGTGGCACACCTGCGACTGCTTTTGCTTTTGGAGTATTTATTGCAAGCCACAGGTGGCTGCACTGTCCTGTTTATCTCACTGGGCCCTTTGCCTACACTCACTAAGATGTCTCAGGTTTGCTTTGGCAGGGGCTGTTTCCTGGCTGGAGCCAGTCCCATCAGGCTCCAGAGCAGATGACCACTAATGTCAATAAAGCCCGTGTGATGTTTTGGAAACAAACTCTGAGCTGGTGTAAATGAATGCAGCTCCTTGGTCACCACAAACCGCTTCATTTAGTCCTGGCTGAGGATACAGACCCCATTTTCCAGCCAAAGACCCCATTACTCTCAAAGTAAAGGTTTCACACACACAGCCCTGGCACCACCTGGGGAGAAAGCAGACAAGGCTGACAACCCAGGAGAGAGCTCAGACTTGAAGACTTTGCCCCAAAACACACACAAATTGCCAGCTGTGAGAGACTGGGAGAAGATTTCTGCACTAGTGCAGGGCGTTGGGCTGGGACGTGGTGAGTCCTGTCCCTGTCCGTGACAGATGCAGCCCTGAGCCACTAACAAGAGTCTTTTGCTTCAGTGGACTCTTGAGTTAAACTCACTCATAGCCCCAGTCCACACTGCCAGCACACAGGGCCCCAGAAGGGGAACAGGGCTGATTAGGAGGCCATGGCTACTAATGATACCCCCAGTTTCTGCCTTTTCCCTAACATGCCCATTTTTTATGCCCAGGCTGGGTGCCTTTGAGAGCAGGTCTATCCACAGGCTGCTGGGAGCAGAGCTGAGGTGGCAGCACCGGAGCAGAGGCATTCCCAGAGGCATTCCCAGAGGCATTCCCAGAGGCATTCCCAGATTCGCGCATCTCCAGGCACTCACCGCAGCCCCCGGCATGTGCTGAGCGTGACGCTGGAGTGCTCCCAGCCCCGCACGACCCCGTGGTAAAAGCAGTGGTCCTGGAAGGCAGAGGGAGGCAGGGTTGGCGGTGCAGATTTGGGATGGACATGGGACATGTGCTATTTTTAGGCGTCGCTGAGTCCCGTGCGAGCGCTGCCGGCACTCCGGTAATTGTTCCCTTTCCGCTGCATTTGGCGGCTGATTATCACCGCTAAATCTCTGTGACTCTGCAGCGAAATTTGGCCTTTCAGCTGCCATGCGCCGCCTGTGCCAGAGCATCAAACAGCTCCTTGTTGCCAGTAAAAACTGAGAGCTTTGAATCCCCAAGGAAACGACTCGGATGGCTGCAGGTTTAGGGCCGACCCAAAGCTTTCTGCCTGTAACAGGAGCTGCCCATCGATGGCAGCTGGCCCTGGGTCAGGCCCCAAGGGATGTGGCTTCAGCCCCAGAGAGGGTGACACCGTGGGCAGTGGGGAAGCCCCCGTCTCAGGGCTGCTGCTGAGACAAAGGCAGCCTCTGGCTGGGACAAGGAGGCTTTGGGGCAGAAACGCCAACATATTCATTACATCCCTTCCCCTCACCCCGGGGCAGCAGTAGGAAAGATGATCTCATGGGGATTTTATCTCTTATTTTTGCTTTGTGACCAATGCATATCTTTGTGCTGCTGCAGCACAGCCAGCCGAGCCTGTGTGAGATCAGTAATTTATGGGGTTTTTACTGAGCAGGAGCTTATAGGGGCTGCTTTTCCCAAAGGCTGGGAAGGTCCCCGACGTGGGGAACCTGGTGGCAAAACTAAAAGCAAGGGGTGAGCAGTGTGAGGAATAAACAATTCCCCAGCACCCAGAGAGAGGGGAGCAATGCCGGCGGCTGACCTTGGCTCTCATAACAGAGCTTGGGCAAAACAGAAAGATGTTTTTACCATTTTTGGGGGATGGAGCAGCTTTCCCACTGGAACACTGCAGATCAGAAAGCTGGACTCCCCTCCCCTTTAGCTTAAAGCTGTAGGGATCTGTGCCCTCAAATAAAAAGGCTCAGTAGGAAGATGTTCACCTGCTTCTCCAAGTCTGATCTCTGCACTCACCGTGTGGGTCAGGGGGGTGCTCTGGGCTTGGCCGGTCTGGCTGTAGTGGGTCTCGATGTAGCCTGGTGCAAAGAGGTTTCTGCAGACACAGTGGAGGGGGTGAAAAAAAAGTAAATTAAAAAATAAAGATGGTAAGACCTTTATTTTTATCTGGAGTTCTTTTTTTTAGGGGTGCTGGAAGACCAGCTAGATCCAGCTCTTTCTGAAGTCAGGGTAAATATCCCTGCTGCTGTGAACCGCTGTTGTGGATTTGGGGCAGTCAGTGTTTTCTACCCTTAGTGTGAAACCAACTGCAACACCCCGAGAGGGCAGGTGAGAGACAGGGATTCACAGGACACCAGCTGTGCTCTATCTCTGCACTCTGCTCTCAGCATGTCCCTCCTGCCAGGCCCTTGTTCCAGGAGCAGTGGCAGCTCCTGGTGGCCCAGGAGCCATGGGATCCATGGCAGGAGCATCACCACGGGCTGTGCTGCCTGTGCAGAGCACACTGTGATGGCAGAGGGTCAGAAGGTGGGAGCACAGCTGACCTTGCCACATCTATCTCTCTGCTGCTCTGGCAGGAGCTGAGCACTTCTCCTGGAGCATATCTGCTCCCAGGAGGGCCCCACAAGCCATCTAAGTGCTCTTTCAAGCCATTTATTAAATTAAAACAATCACAGAGAGCCTGTCCCTGAGTTTAATTAGGTACCAAAATGCACTTCCAACAGCTGGAAGTGAACAACTCAATTTTTACGTGAGGACTTTTAAAGACCCCATATCCCAACCTCATCACTGACCCTTAATGGGTGCAAGTCTCTGTGCAGTTTTCTTTCTGTTGCCAAGTTATGCCCCAGATATACTGGGATTAGATTCAAAGCACCAAATCCAGCCTAGCAAACACCACCAGGCCAGTTCAGGACACATCTGGGCGCTGGTGTGAGTCCTCAGCTCAAACCCAGACTGTCTCCACTGCCCATTTCTGAGTACAGTCATAAACCAATCTGCATCTGCATTTCAACTGCTGCCCAGAAGCCGGTTCACATCTTTGTTACAGGAAAATGCTGATTCCCCAATTTGAATTTGTTCATGTCATCCCCATGTACACAATATTCTCCCTGTCTTCAACCCAGGATCAGACCAAAAGTCTATAAAAGGAGCTCCTGTGCACTGAATAGAAAGCATTTTGATTTTGTTCCAGAGGAAACAGCCTTCTCCTTCTTTTTAAACATCTGCATTTGCTAAACAGTGATGTAAAAAATACAGCAAGTCAAAATCCAGGCCAAACCAAGAAGGTCATATCCTGTGTCCATCTCAGCAGCCATAAAATGTAGGCTTAAAGCAGTTTTTAAAAACAAGAGTTCGACTTGCAAAAATTTGGAGAAGGATCACAGAACATACCCTAGTGATGAAACACAATCCTGCAGCAACCCCACAGCGCTGTCAGGCCACCAAAGTGCCACATTTGCCATCCATGAGGAGGCCACACGCATCCTGGGCAGTGTGTTGTCAGATGCAGCTGCAGCTCAATCCCTTTGCATCCCTGTTTAAAGCATGTCATGCACCAGATTTTAGAACTAAACTGCTAGAAAGAAAGAAAAAAAAAGTTTCCTTCTATTCTTTGCCTGATTTCTTTAAGCTGGATGAAGAAAGCTCTATCACAAGCAAACACAAAGATTTTTCCATCTGCCTTGGCTTTTGGTACCTGGCAGTCAGATCTTATCAACCTTGAAAGCATCTCTGTTTAAAAAAGGGACTGGGTGCCTGTGATAGCTAATTAAATTACATCAAAACAACATGAAACGAAACCTTTTATCAGCGTTTGAAAGTGCTTCACCCACCTGGCATCCAAAGGCTCAGACAGCTGAACAAGTACCCCCAGCTTAATGACAGACAGACAACTGTGCCACTGTTGTGTTTGATAGCATCTGATGTCAGGAAAACAGCAGCTTTTATCTCCACTTTTAAAGTTCAGCATAGCCCAGAAAAGCTCATTTTGTCTCTTTCTGATGTGTTCTTATCACTAAATGCTGTCAGCGATCCAAAGGCAAGGTTGCTGCGTTCAGCTGTCCCAGGTCTGTAAACCCAAGATAAGCAACATCCCACAGAACATAACTCCCTTCATCTCCCTGACTGCAGCATCTTGCTCAGCAAGGGTGCAAGAAACAAATATTTAATCAACAGATTGCATTAACTCGCAGGAAATTGCCTTGAGCAATGCTCTGGCAGGTATCTGGTCTGTGTCAGGGCAGACAGTAAAGCAGTGTGATCTGCCCCGTGCTGTTAAACCAGGCACCAGCCCGTGGGTTTCCTGTAGCTGAGGCTTTGCACAGCCTGCTTGCTTCATTCCCAAACAAGCACGCTTGTGTTTTCCTCCCGCTCCTTTATTCTTGGAAAGCATTAGCTATGAATAGCCACTTGATCTCCCCTTCAGCATTGCCCATGAGGCTCCTCAGAGCTGTGACTCCTGCCCAGCCCCGGTGCTGAGCACCAGAGCCCAGGTTCCAGGGCACAGGATGAGGCCACACAGCACAGGGGGTGTGCACGTCCCTTCCTACTTGCACACTCAGGCTACAGCCCCTTCTAGAGTGGATTAAGGAGCTCTGCCTGAATTTTTAGGGACACTTATGCAGCTGCTGAGCTGAGAGCCTGTGGCATCTCCATGTTACAACTGCCAAGCGTCTCTCCACGAGTTGACTCTTACTCTACACCACAGGGTCCCTAAGAAAAGTCCAGTTTCTTATTCTGAGCATGAAACAGTCCTATTTTGAAGACAGTACCCAGCCTTAATGCAGGGGGGCCCTGGGGCTCTTGCAGTGCTGCCAGAAAGGGCTCTCACAGGGGATTGCACAGGGTGTGGTGGGGAGGGCAGTGAGGAAAGAGGAAATACAAAAGGACATCTTGCAACACCCTTGGTGTCTTATTTTGAGCCTGTAAAATTTCATTCCCAGCCCAACTCACTTCTTTAGCAAGCACCAAGCTTTCCACCAAACTGTAAACAAACAGCAAACAAACCTTGCCACCAAGAGTACACCAGAGTTATCAGCCAGTCTTGACTCTCTTTTCCATGTGTACCAGTTGCTGGATAAACAGCAGAGAGACACCCATACCCCAAAACCTTATCTGCCATCATTTCAGGACAACATCCCTGCCTGGCTGAACAGCTGATTCCAGGGGAGCTCAGCCCTGCAAAGCACTGATAGCAGTACATCACCATTTCCAGAAGAGCACAGAGTTCACCTCTGTGCTGGAGAAGGAAAGTCTGGAAAAAACAGCACAATGTGATTCTTTCTTCTCAGTTACATTACATGCCTCAGTGACCACTTCTCCAGCAGCTCACGCTGAAGCTGCAAAAGTCTGGATGCAAAATAACATCACTCAGACTTCTGAGATCCAGTCAGGCAGCTGGCAGATCCCTAGCACACATCATCTTCCTAAAAGGCAGCACAGAGCGTCTCATTAGAGGAGTTATCAGCATGAAGAACTGATGAAGTCAGAGAAAAAGCTGGTTTGGGATGGGAGTACCCTCCTTTGCTGAAGTTCAATAGCAGCTGCAGCCAGTTTGAGGCCAGGGAAAGCTGCACACGAACACTTGGGATGTTCTAGAGAGGCCTCACACCTTTTCAACAGGGACCAGCTTTCAGCAAGGTCAGTCATTCCCCGAGATCCAGCTCAGCCTCCAAGCTCAGGGTGGAATAGCCTGCTCTTGGTAGGATTTGTTCCCCGGAAAGCCTTGGGAGCCGGGTTAAATACAAGTGAGGAAGCCAAACGAAGGGAGAGTGGCTCGGTGCCATAATGTACAGATGGCCTGAGCCGGTTCCTGCTGATGGCTGTCGTGGAGCAGTCCTGGTCCCACTCCAGCCTGTCAATGATATCATTGTTTGACACAAAGCCCTCCTTCCTGCACTGCTCCCTGGAAGGGCCCTGCATGCAGAGCTGACAGCGCAGGGCAGCCTGGCTCTGCTGGGATGCCGTGGCAGGGAGGTCACATACTTCACTCATGACCTGAGATGGCTCTCAACAGGAGAGGCAGGCTGAAGGCACGGTGCAAACCCAGCTCCCTTGGCAGGCAGCTGCCCCTGTGGCACTTGGGGATGGGGAAAGGATGTGGATTTCAGTTCTTCTGGCCACTGCTGAGGAGCAGAGAAGCAGCTGGGGGAAAAGGGGATGCACGGCACACCCAAACACTCCCAAAAACAGCAGAAGGAAAGTTGGGGCCCTGCATGACCGTGTCCTCCTGGGGGAGTGCACATTTCCCAGCTGCTCTAGAGAACCTCACCCCTATTTTCCTGATAATGGGAACAGTTTTGCCTGTAAAACATCACTTGCTAGCACAAGTCTAAGAGGAGCTCAGGTCCCTCCATGCCAGAGGACTGCCATGAACACATTCAGTTGCACCAGCCTGGGATCACCCACAGGCACCCAGAGTGCCCCAGCAGCATCCTGACGCTCTTGCTAATTAGAGCAAGAAGGACTTTTAATAACTTGGTCCCATCAGCAACCTTGCTTGGATTCATTTTACAGAGGGGATAGTCTACATGGACAGCTTCCAATTTAGAAACAAACAGCAGTATCTAGGAGATGGACATGGTTTTTATTTCCTCCCAAAAAACAAAAGCCAAATCGTCCATGAAGCTCTCACGAGAAACATTGACATTGATTTTTCAGTCATGGGACCAAGAAAAGTGAAGCCTGCAGACTCTTACATGTCTTTCCCTGTCCCTTTCCTCAAATCACAATAAATCTGTCCAGCCAGGCTGCCAGCATCTGGGGGTGGAGGGAATTGATTTTCCCAAGAAACCTGAGACATCAGATTTCCATCTACAATTTGTGGTCCCACTCCATTGCCTCTCAACAGGATCCAAGTAGGGTAAGAAGGGGAATGTGAACTCTTGCCTCTCAGTCACTTAAATATTCCCTAAAGCCAGAATTTATTATCAAAACCTGAAGCGGCCCCATCTTGAACACCACCACACATGACTCATGACAAAACAAGCAGGCAGGCCTGCTTTCCATATCCACCACTAGTGGGAAATGGGAGATTTCAAGCCTCTGGAATATTGCAGTCAAAACCTGGCACTTCATAAAACCAATGAAATCCAATTTTTTTTTTCTTGGTGAGTTCCATCCAGATGAGTCCAGGAGCTCTTAAGCTCCCTTCCTCTAGAGCTTTTGCTAAGAACATGTTTATTGTGTAAACACAGCAGTTTGGAAGGAAAAAGTGGCTTCCCATCTATTGAGGTGGAGCTAAACAAGCCATTTGTAAGGCCTGGGAAAGCATCACAGACTAAAGACTCTCCATCCCCTTCTCCCACCAACATCATCCGTGACATTCACTGTGTAAATTATGTTACCCAAGCGAGATCTGTCACATAGACCCTTGGCTTACCAATAGGAACCACAAAGGTTACCCAGGGAGGAAAAAGGAAATAAAATAAATGGAAAACAGGTTTATAATGAGTCAGTGCACAAAGGATTTAAAAGGTTTCATTTCCTGGTCTCTTCCTCTCTGCCCCACACAGAGGAATCACTGAATATCCCAAGGGAATCAGGAGGCTGAAAAGCAGCTGTGGCTTTCCAGGTCCCACCCCTGTTTTTCTGATGATTCCAAGAGACAGTAGAGCAGGATAAACTCAATTTCCCTCCTTTGCCTGACCCTTAACCCCTGCCCATGAAGGAAGCCCATTAGACACTGATGATGTGTAGCCCATCAGTGGAATAATCTCATATATCCTTCCTGCTCAGAAACGGGCAGCAACTTCCTCACTCAGTTGGTAGGAGAGGTCCTGGAAATGTGCAAAAGCAGGAAACACTGAAATACAAGTGACACACAG
This sequence comes from Aphelocoma coerulescens, assembly GCF_041296385.1. NCBI lineage: Eukaryota > Metazoa > Chordata > Aves > Passeriformes > Corvidae > Aphelocoma > Aphelocoma coerulescens. The sequence goes on along the minus strand of NC_091027.1, from coordinate 4,753,625 downwards.
ATCTTTTACTGCACCACTGAGAGCACCAGGCAGGGCAGGACTGCCTGTCCCCTACCCAATGATAGTGCTCCCTGTCAGAGTGGCCTGAAAACTTTCTGATGGCTCTGCAGGTCAGACCACATGAGCTCTGGACTTCCTTTGCTGTGTCCTCAGCCAGCTGCTGCACATCTCCCCTGGGGCTCTGCCACCCAGTGCAGTGGCCAGAATAAGGAGCTGAAACAAACAGCCCCAGGCTGTCCCAGGGACACCCCCTGGAGAAGCATCCACTACCCTTGGCAGCTGAGAGGGCCTTTCCCAAGTCTGGAGGAGAGGAGAGGAGAGGAGAGGAGAGGAGAGGAGAGGAGAGGAGAGGAGAGGAGAGGAGAGGAGAGGAGAGGAGAGGAGAGGAGAGGAGAGGAGAGGAGAGGAGAGGAGAGGAGAGGAGAGGAGAGGAGAGGAGAGGAGAGGAGAGGAGAGGAGAGGAGAGGAGAGGAGAGGAGAGGAGAGGAGAGGAGAGGAGAGGAGAGGAGAGGAGAGGAGAGGAGAGGAGAGGAGAGGAGAGGAGAGGAGAGGAGAGGAGAGGAGAGGAGAGGAGAGGAGAGGAGAGGAGAGGAGAGGAGAGGAGAGGAGAGGAGAGGAGAGGAGTCTTTTTTGCTCCCTTTCCTTCACTGAGGTGAGAAGACTAATTCCATGCAGGTTTCTGCGTTGGAAATGGGAGCTCTCCTCTTCACTAAGAAGAGGCTCACACCAGGCAGTGCTGCCACACACATTGAGAGGCTCTCAGCCTCACCCTGCTTGGCTCAAAGCTGCTTTTTATTAACAAATGCAAATGCCTTTTAAAAAAAAGTCACTTTTCATCCAAGGTTTGCAACTCAGATTCTTCCGCTCCTAAGCCCCAGCCAAATTTAAAGCTGCTTTATAGGCAACTCTCCATATATTTGTTGTTTGTGCAGCTTTGAGCTTTCCAATCCCACAGCTGCAGGACATGGTTTTGAGTCATTTAAAACAAGCCTGAGTCGTTTGAGGGATATATTTATCATTATTCTGAAATGTTAATGTGTCATGAACTCTGCTTGAAACTCCAGCATGCTTCTGACTTCTTATCAAACTCCTGAACAGGAAATAATGCAATATTATGTTAACTGCTAATGCAATAATTGTATTCACAAATATATGAAGCCCAAATGCAGATGTGTGATGAGCTTATTACAAAACACGGGGTTGGGCCCAGCTCTGAAGCAAGATATGCAATAAATTCTGTGTTTCACCTCTGTGGATGAACACAATGTCCTTTTCATATGGAATATGAAATTGGATGGTGTGTACATTTCTTCCACATATTGAAACTGGAATGTTTCTTCCAAAGCTAGTGCATCCCTAACAAAGTACAGATCATGACACTTCCCCCACTTTTCAAAGCAATTTTATCAGTTGTCTCTCCATAAGGAGAGTGGGGAATGTGTAATGAGGCTGCCTAATCCACCAAGAACATCACCTGCAACAGTTTCAGTGGCTTGGCACATCTGCTCTCTAGTTTTGGGTAAATCATATCCCAACCAAACCCAAATTATGCCAATCATTTCATGCTTTCCTTGAACGATGGAAGTCTGGGATGTGGATACAAGAGTAAAACATGGGCCAGCACTCACATCCCTGTGCTGAGCCCAGGGACAGAGGGGGAGCACAGCACCAACCTCAGCAGCAAAGCTGGTTCCCAAAGGCTCCTCTAAACTGGAGCAATTAAATGACCCAGTACTCTGAGGCTTTTTTGAATTTAAAAAGCCTCAAGTACCTTCCTTTAAGTTGCAATTCTCTTCCCACTTTCATGTGAATCTGAAACCTGGAGCTTACAGGCTTTGGACAGCTTTGAAGGGACACTTCCCACTTGGGAGACTTCCCTTTCTCCCCTGCTGCCTGGGCAACAGAAGAAGTCCTGGATGCTGCAGCTACTCAGGAGCCCAAACCTCAGCCAGAAGCTCAGCCTCCCCTGTAAGATAAGCAAGAGCAGTGATAAGCTCTTGGATGCTGTGGAGCAATGCCAGGCTGGGAATGTGAGGGGCCAGGCTGGGCTCTGCCTTGCCACACTCTTCAACAAGGAGAAGAGGTTTGCCTCTTCTAAAAGAGCACTCTAAAAAGTGCTTTGTGGGTGCTGATAAATACACAGGGCTCCCAGGGGCTTCATTATTCCTCTTTTAATTCCTAATTTAAGTGCCCAAAACTACTTCAGCACTTTCACAAGTCTCTGAAAAGTGGAGCCTTTCCACTAATTGCATTTTCGGGGTTGTACCATCAGCTTTCTTGAGCAAGGACTTGAGGCTGGGCAAGACTCCCACATGAAGCACTGCTCTCTGTGAATCACGTGCATTTTCCACAGAAAACAAAAATTAAAAATCTCCAAACCAGGTGCTGTGTTTCATCAGCACCAGTAAAGGAGATCCATCCTGCAGTGGAAGTGTGTGCACACATTTCCAAGCCTGTGTGTATACATCTCAATGAATGAAAATGCATTTCAGGAAACAAACACAATAGAAACCTTCTATTATTATAACTCTGTTTACTAACACCAGCAATGGGTTTTTCTGTGCTGGAAATAGCACAGCACTGCTCCTGTGAGGCACCTGGAGCTTACATCATGGTGCTTGGAGCACAAACGCATCAACCCAGCAAGGATCCTTTCTCTGGCCAGCTTCAGCTGTGCCAGAAACATTCACCTTTGCATAGCAACTGCAGAATCAGCAAGACCTGACAGTCCTGGAAGGAGACTTCCAGCAGCATCAGTGGCTGTGCTGCTTCCAGGCTCAGCTCAGACCTGGCATGGTACCACTGTCAGCAGCAGCAGCAATTTCTCCAGACAGGACTGACTTAGCAGTGCTTATGATGCCTGGTCTTATTTTCCCTGCTGAAACCTGCTCTAAAACACAGAATTTAGAGCTGTTTTTGTTTAGTTCTACACAGGTGCATGACTGCCTGTGAAAAGCATTCAGTTTTTGCAGCACTGGAACTCTCAGCAGCTTTTGTGGCTTTTTACAGAAAACACCTCGTAGGAGGTACATGCCTTCCATCAGCCATCACATTCCAGACTTCACTGCAGACAGTGACAAAAAAAATCTGGTTTTCCCCCAAAACACCCTGAATATCATTTAGGTTTATGCCCTGCCATCAAAACTATTAAGATCTTCTGACACTTCACTCTTTCAGGAGGAAAGCTGAGCCCCCAATCTCTGTGGTTGGGATGTCCATAAAATACATTCAAAATATAACCAAGGTCATTAGTCCCAGGTTATTATTCCTACTGATTCTAGAAGACATCTGGTTGTATTTCCATAGATAATTTTTCATACCCTTTTAAAAATAAATAGAACACCAACAGTGCAAGTGGACTGCTGAGCAAAGACGAGCTTCTTGCAGCTAAATTCCCAGCTGCTATTCCACCACTGGAAACTAAAGTACTCACAGGGCAGAGGGCTCTGGAGTGGCCTCCAGACCAGAATCCTTCTCCCTAGCTTAGTCTCCTGCAGCTTCTGAATTCAATCTGCGTCACACCCTACGATATCACACAGCATTGCTCTCACATGCCTGAGAGGAGGCTGCATTTCACTTAATGCAAAACCAATTTTTCAGTCTACTTTGGCATGAAGGGCACTAATGGAATTGAAACTGTCAGATCATTTCTCCTAGGAAGCAGAGCAGGACCTCTTTGGATCGCAGCAAATGAAATCCTCATTAGAGTCACACTGACTCTAAAGCACTGAGCCATTTGGTAAATAGGGAGTTCCATACCAGCAACATTTTCCAGTTAATGTAGGAAGAATTATGATGCAAAAGTAAGTTTACACACTGAGGGCCAAGTCACCATCTGGTTTTTTTTGCTGACAAAGCTCTGCTATAGTGTGCTGCTTGGCTGATTAACATCTGAGGGGACTCAGAATAACCTTGAAATCCAGAGAAGGACTTCCTCATCCTGTCTTTATCAAAACCCTGTTGAAGTCAGTGGAGGTTTTCCTGTTGACCTCACTGTAATCCTTATTCATAATTTAAGTGGGATCACAGTGTGGGGCACAAGCACACTTACCTATTTTTCTCCAGTTCCAAGACGAGCTCCTGGCCTTCTGCCTTGACTGTAACTTCAGCTCGGAGTGGATGCTGTGTGCAAGAGAGAGGCTGCCTGTTACTCACACATCATAGTTATGAACACACCCACAAACACAAACTGCTCCCCTGGGAATTGCAGCTGACCTTAAAGCACCCCTTGCCTTCCTCCTACTTCAGACCTGGAGTGATGGGGAAGGGAAGGGATGTGCCACGGTGGCTCCCAGCTCCAGGCACGCTGCTGCATCCCACAGCACAGCTATGCAGAGCCAGGAAGCAGTACAGGCATCTGCTGGGATGCTGCACCTGAGCTAGAGACACCTCCTGGTGTCTCAGGAGAATAATGTGCTCAGATGAGGCAGCAAATCCTGGTGCTGGAGTGCTTGGAGGTTGGATGGGAAGAGCTCCCTGCACCCCCCTCTCCTGTAGACTGTGCTCAGCATCATATCACAGGACATCCCAGCTTGCCCCAGAGGCTGAAGAGTCAAATATCTGAGCTAGTTAACCAAAGCTTCCTTTGTTGTCACAGCAGAAAGACATTTTTAGGAGCCTATTTCAGGACGAGAGGAATCGCGCCTCCTCCAGAGATTTTCACATCGTTCCTTTACTCGCAGAAAGTGCCAGTAAAAGGCAGGCAACGGGGACCCTTGGATGCCTTCAGACTCCAGCCATTGCACAGACAGTACTTCACAGCTGTTGTTGTTTTAGTCCCAGGAAACCATGACAGCAGCTTTCTAGTGTGTTCAAGCACACGCCACAGCCCTGGTTTGCAACGTGCCTGCAGCTCCGCAGCCGGACAGAGGACAGCTGCCTCCCCAGGGCCTGCTGGTTTGAACAGAATCCACCCCAGTTTCTTAGTGCAATGGCAAATGTATACACTAACCCCAACATTTAAAAAACCCAAATAATTCCAGAGACTTAAAGCACAGACTAAGATTTTGAGAGGAGCAACTAGAAGAGGCTCTGAGGTCTGCAGTTTTACCTCCCTCAAAGTAGAACCACTACGTAAAGTCAGCTTGGGATTTCCAAGTCTGAATGCTTTCTCATAAAGAAACTGGATGAACAAATTCCCCAGAAGATAAATAACTCATATTAATATAACAATGCGTTTTTTTTTCATCTGGAAGAAAAGAAAATCATGAGGGCTGGTGAAATTATTATGCCATAGAGTTTTCTAAATCAGTGTTTGAGGAGACTTAGCAGAACAGAACACTGAAAGTGAAAGAAGGCAAGGCTGGCTGAATGGGGTGTTCTGTCAGCCCAGAGATATGCTCACTTGCCATTTCATCAAATACAAATATCTCTTTTCATCAGCTCCCTGCTCATATTCTGGGTTTTGCTCATCCTCCCTTCAGTTTCCAGGACGCGGCATCAGGCCCACGCAGATGATGCAAAACAAGTTAATACATTTAGGATATACAAGAAGGGATAATTGCAAGAGGCAGAGTTCCGTTTACCGAGTCACAGGTGCTCAGTTCATCTCAGGCTAGGTCTGTTTCACTCACTAACATGAAAGCACTGGAGGTTGCCTCACCCATAGCTGAGGGTCTCCATCACCACAAAAGTCTCTTCACAAAGGTTGTGCAAATATCATTACTACTAATGTCTCCCTCCCTTCTCCTTCAGTAATCCCACTGCCTCAGAGTCCATCAATTGCTGTGTAGATGAAATATCCCAGCTGTATATAAGCTTTGCTAACACTCATTTCAGAGCCAACAGGAACTTGCCTGAAACAAACCAAGTGTGACCCCTGAGACCCAGCAAATTTGTATAAGGGGAAATGCTCTCCAGATGTATTTGCATCACTATCAATAACAGAACCAAAACTTGCAGGCAGCATTGCAAGGGCATTTTAAAAAGAATTAAGATCACGGGAGAGTCATTGTAGAGTTTTTTGTGTGTAAGAGGACACAATAGTAACTTTTAGAAAGTCTCATCGTATGGAAAAGACCCATTAATAAATTCCCAAATAACACCACTATATTCAAGAAAAATGGCATGTCTCCATAATGCTGTAGCTTCCCTTTCTTTGGTTCACAATGTAAAAACATACTCTGGAGTTCCCTTTTTTACTTAATCACACAACTGCAATTACTTCTTGATTGCAACAACACAAAGCCTGGGAAGGCTGAGCTGTGTTTTGTGTTTGATGTTGTCTGGACCTCAGTGGTTGTCAGTCTGGAGACGACTGACACATCATTCATCCATGTAACAGCAGCAGGGGTGAGATGTGCATTAACAGAGACACAGCTAAACCCACCTGAGCTGCTGGTTGGCTTTTCTTACCTCGCAAAGCCCCCTCACAGCTGGGATTCCCAGAACTAGAGAATGGTTTGGGTTGGAAGGGACCCTAAAGATCATCTTGTTCCATCCCCATGCCATTGGGCTGGAACACCTTCCAGTAGGAAAGATGGCTCCAAGCCCCATCCGACCTGGCCTTGCACACATCCAGGGATAGTGCATCCACAGCTTCTCTGGGCAACTTGTGCCAGGGCCTCACTACCCTCACAGTCAAAAATTTCTTCCAAATATCTAATTTAAACCTGTCCTTTTTCAGTTTAAAGCCATTGTCCCTTGTTCTGTCACTCCATACCCTTGTAAAATGTCCCTCTCCAGCTCTCTTGCAGCTCTTTCAGGTACTGAAAGGTGAGACAAAGTCTTTGCAGAGACTTCTCCAGGATGAACAACCCCAACTCTCTCAGTCTGTCCTCGTAGGAGAGGTGTTCCAGTTCCTGGAGCATCTTCACTGCCCAACCCTGGCCTGGCTCCAACAGGTCTATGTCCTTCCTGTGCTGGGGATCCCAGACACAGCACTGCAGGTGGGGTCTCACCTGACCAGAGTAGAGGGTCAGAATCCTCTCTCTTGACCTGCTGGTCACAGGTATTTTGATGCAGGTGGCTTTCTGGGCTTATCTCCTCCTACAGCAGATTCTTCTATCCCTAAATGCCACTGACTGCATGGCCCCGCTCCCCTTTCACAGACACCGATCAGGTAGCTACAGACCGAGGCTTTAAGGCATGGTGGAGGGCAGGGAGAATGCAGTTCCCAGAAATGCCAGCCAGCTCACACAGCCTTTCCTGCGATCTGGAGGAGCTGTGGCAGCTCCTGGCTCATCCTCGCAGCTTCGCAAACCCGAAATGCGCATCGCCAGGTGCTGTGCTACCCGCGACATCCCCCCTGCCCCGGAAAGGTAGGGCTGCAAACAAAGCAGAAACCAAGCGCTGGGCGCGACCTACCTTGGGGCTGCCGGGGCCACCCGGGGCTGCCCAGCGCGGCACCACCACCTCGGGCTGGAGCTGCACCTCAGCGGCCGCGGCTGCGGAGAACAAGAGGAGCGGCTCAGCACCCCCGGCCCCTCCGCACCCCGGCGTCAGACAGCACGAACCCGGGGCGGGAGAGGAGAGGGAGCTTTGCGCTGGTTGTGGAAAAGCAGGAGGATCCTCCATCCATCCATCCATCCATCCATCCATCCATCCATCCATCCATCCATCCATCCATCCATCCATCCATCCATCCATCCATCCATCCATCCATCCATCCCTCCCCGGGCGTTCCCGGAGCCGGAGCTCTGGCGCGGGGCTGTCGCGCAGCTCCGGCCGGGCACCCCGCGCTCATCCCGGGCACCCGGCACTCACGGGGCGGCAGCCGCAGCAGCAGCGAGAGGGCGATGCCGCAGAGCAGCCCCGGGCCCCTCATGGCTCCGGGTAGGGACCGCGATCCGCCGCCGCCGCCCTATAAACCCGCCCGGCTCCGCTTGTCCCCTCCCACCGCGGCACCGCGCCCGCCCGCAGCCCCCTCCTCTCCTTCTCCCTCCGCACACCCCGGGATGCTCCCGGTGCTCCAGCGGCTCTGCCCTTCGGCGCGGGGCTGAGCTGGGCTCTGTCCCCCTCCGGGGCAGGGGGAAAGCCTGAGCACCTCCCCGGGGCTCCCTCTGCAAAACCTCCCCTCCGGCGCCTTCGCCAGCACGGAAATCCATTGTGCGTCTAAAGCTAGGAAAAGGGACAGCGGGGGGAAGGAAGGAGCTCAAGAGGCCGAAGAGTTGCTTATTTATTTGTTTGCTATATTGATGTGCAATCTTATCATAGCTGATCCCATGGCTCCAGAGACACCCTAAATCTCTCCACTGCTGGGAAATACATTCCTCCTGGACAGCTGAAGGGATACAGGATAGATTTTTATGTGCCTGTATATAAGGACAGAAGGAAAGGACGTTCACTGCCTCTCTCCCGTTATGGTCAATGGAAGGGCTGGGCTTGAGGAAGGACTTGGGAACATCCACAGCTCGTGTTCCCAGTGCTGCCCTTCAGGGATATCCACTCGCTGCCATGAGGCCCCCAAAGGAGCATCCCTGTCTTCTCCTGCATCCTTCAGAGTTGAGCCAAGGCTTTAAGTCGACACATCATCTCTTTGCTGGATCTCTGCCCCTCAGGGAGCTGCACAACTCTGTGCCTCACCGCTGAATCAGCCCGTAGGGTCAGGGCTGCACCAGGAGAGGAGAGTCCGAGTTAGTGGGGCCACGCTGAGTTACCAGCTGCAAACACTGGGGGACTCCACGGTGCTGTAGAAGCTCCTTGCACACACTGAGCCCACAAAAAGCAACTGCCTTCCCTGTGTCAGCGTGTGACTCCCAGCCAGCTCAACTGCAGCCCCACTCAAGGCTGCAAGGGTTGACTGACATGGATTTTTATGGGGTCAGCTCCGAGTGGCAGGAAGTGCCATTACCTCTTAGCCACACTCCTCAGACAGACATTGATCTGCGTTATCCATTCTACCCTCTCCATTCATCTCTATACTTGAAGTGTCTGTGTAGGTGAACCACCAGGGAAATGAGAAATGGGGAGAATTTGCACGTGGGTAGGTTTTCAGAGTGTATCAGTAAATCAGGCTGGTAGGAAATGAATGCTCCCTTCAAAATGAAGGTTTGCCAGATAACAGTAATGATTCTGTCTCTTGTCCAGAGGATTATTTATGCTATTAAAAACTCTAATCTCTTTTGTACTGAAGGTCTTTGCTGGCTCTTGCCATGGCTGCCCAAAGGAAATGTGACTGTTCCCACTTGCAGATACCATTTTGGTTTCTATCTCACATATGTTCCCTTTGTCCCCCAGCACTTCAAACACTGAACCTCTCTCATCCTGTGAAGGTCAGTTTATTCCTGATACCAGCTTGGCAGAGGAGAGTCAGGAACTGTAGGGACACCTAGAGGGAATAATCAGGGTGAGAGAGCTATAAATGACATTTTAGCTGACCCACAGAGGTAATGAATTTTCTTGACACAACTAAATCTTGTTTCTTAGAGCAAAAAATACTGGGGCAAAATTTCAGCTCTTTTCTAATCATATGGAATATCCTGAAGGGAAATCTTGATTTTTTTCTTTCTCCTGTGAATTCCCCTACTTATTTATAGCTGCCTGTAATATAGAACAAAACAATGGCGCTATTATGCATGTCTATATTATAAATAAGTTAAAATGCAAGTCAAATTTAGACACAAATTTAGCTACTCTGCTTTCATCCTTGCATAAAATTTCTGTCTACCCAAAGGAAAAAAAACCCACTTTGATACAAACATGTATGCTCGTACTAAAGGACTGTCCCAAATCTTCTCAGTACAACAAATCTTTGCAGGGACTGCTCCATATATTTCTCTAAAGGAAGATCAGCTCAAAAAAGCAAAAAATTGAATAAAAAGAGACTTATTTTGAGCTTATTAAAATATTTAGGCCAACATCTATCTGCTTGGGATTGTTTTCAGCATTCAAGTATCATAAAAATATGTGCAATATTTGCACTTGTTATATGGTGATATTTTTATCTTTGGATCTTGGTAATATGAGAATTGATATCTCAATTTATAATCACCAGAAACTCCCTGTATAAAAATAAAATGACAGGCTGTGCAGTGATTATATATAGGTGAATCTATCTCTATATTTATGATACATCATTTACATTATTGAGACATTGCTGCATGGAAAGATTCAGGATATTTTAGCCTTATTAACAGTACTCTGGTGCTATAACGCTGCCTCTGGCACAGGATGAGTCAGATCCTGCCTGTGCCCACTTGTTCAAAAGCTCTTCCCAAAGTCAGTGGGACATTTTTCACAGAAAAAGGTCAGACTTCTGGTTATCTAAGAATTACACAGGCTCAGACTCATTTCCTCCAGGATCCAAACCGCCTGATTAAAAGTATCAGCTGGGAATTTCAAGTCTGCTCTGTTCCCTCATCTGTTACATCCCCCGTGGCCAAGGCATGGAGCAGCAGCCTCCACGCAGCACCCTTAGGCTCAGCAATGAGGTGTTTCAGCCTCCCCAGGGCAAAACTGATGACAGAGCTTTTGCAGAGGGGGTTCTGCACTTGCTCGACAATTTGCAAGATGATTTAATGCTATTGTTGTTAGCTGGAGAGCAAAAGATGATGATTCTTCCTTTAAATTCATAGTAAATCAAGAATTGGGCACAGAGAAGGAAACAGACCTGCAGAGGAAAATGCCCATTCAAGAAACAGACTTGAGCAGAGAATGACTCGGACATGTATCAGAGCTCAGTAATATTCCACTGCAATTCTCTCTTCAGAAATGGGAAAGGCTGTGGAACAAAGTGCTCTGAGAAGACTCCTGCTGACACTGAAGGAAACGTTAGCCAGAATCAAAGTCTTAGCAGGAGAAGGGAGAAGACAGTCCTGCCTAACCTCTGCATTACAGACACTCCCACTGATGAGAGAAATGTTATAAATTTGGCTGACTTGAGCAGAATGTGAAATCTCCCATTTTACAGAACATTCCTCTTGTTCAGATCATTCAAAATGATCAAAGGAGGGAGGCTGTGAATCCGTGAGGGAAACTGGAGATTTAAGAACCAACTCCTTTATCCTGAGTCCTAACACTTGAGAGCAGCTTCAGCTGACCCAGAATATTCTGTTTAGCTTTGGTTTTCCACCACCCATGTAGGGCAGCAGGGATATTTGGAAGGGCCCTGAGCAGCTGTCCTGCCAAAGAGGGAGAAGTGCTGTAAGATGATCAGGAGCTAGACAAGGGCTGGTCCCGATGTGCCGATAGCAAAAGGGTATCAAAGCACTCCCTGTGCTTCTTTTAAAGGGTGGGTCACTGCTACCACTTTCTGCTATGACTTCTGCTTCATTCCTGCAGACAAGTGAACTTGAAGGAGATTGTATGTGCTGACCCATCTTTTTAACTCTATTTCCACATGTGAAATGCTAAAATCCTCTCTGTGCTGTCTGCAAACTTCTCCAACACAACAGTGATTATACTGAAGTAGTTCATTCTTGTAAGAGAAGGGAAACAGGTATAACAGCACAAGGGCTTTTAATAACATCCAATCCATAAAACTGTCCAGTAATTTTGGAGAGGAAAGTTGTCTCTGTAAATGGATAGCCACAGGCAGTGATGCAGGGAGGCACCGCATGTCTTTAGACTTTTACAGCAGCAGGTAGAAAACAAACTTTGTGCAGAAAATCTGCACCTGTTTTTCAAGCTGAGAAGGATGTAAGCTGCTTTTTAGTTTAGATTAAGGTAAACAGTAAGGAAGAAAATAATTCTAAGCAAGTAGAACATGTCCCTCACGTCCCAATTACCTTCTGCACTGCCATGAAGGCTTGCAGGAGGGCACACAGTCACCAAGGGACTGGCCATGCCTGTGCTGGCCTAGACTGGCCACTTCACACTGCCAGAGGAAAGCAACAGCACAGATACTTGGCACTTCAGGAATCTGTATTTAGGAGAAGTTTGTAGGTGAGCTGAAAACGACCTAGAAAGGGGAACTAAAAACCTCTTCTATCACATTTTCCCAGTTACAGGGCTGCCAGACGTGCTGAGGGATGATGCAGAGGAAACCAGGTTTGAGTGGGTTGTTTGTGTAACTTTCACTTCTGTTGTAGACAAGACAGGAGAGCCTTCAAGAGAGCTCAGCTGAGGGCTGGCTCCAGTGACACAGACCTGCAGACACAGATCCCTAACAACCAGTCCAGGACATCAGCTCTAGCTGGGAGGGAAGAAGGGATCACACTTACATGTAGCTTCCCGTTAGCATGTACAGGATGTGTTAAACCAGTCCTCTCTTCCTCTGGGCTTAGCAGAATTTAACAGAACAGTTGCGTACCATTCTAGATTCTGGTGCATTGAATCATGTCTGATGTCTTATGCCACAGGGTATAAAAAAAAAGATGGGAGAAGAGGGAAGTTAGATCTAGAGAACGATCCCACAAACAGCTGTTTTATACCCCAAAACAGACTTGTGGAGGAATTAGTACATTTGGCCACATGCATTCCTGCAGGCCAGATCAGCTTTCAGTGAGAATTTAGAAAGGAAAAGGCATTTTCTACTATTTATAAGACTTTCCTCTTATCCAAACAGCTCATCAGACTCTTCAAAATGACCTGTGCAACTTACTAAAGCTAGCTGGGTTTCCCATTGAACACACTGACTGAAAAGGTGGTGTTGAGGAAAACATTTATTTCCCATTGTATAATACTTCTCTGGATTATAATATGTTTTAAAAATTACAATACTTGAAAAAACTTTACTTCCTCTTCCTCATCACTGTCAGTTACATTGACAATGTAAGTGCTGGAGGGAGTAGATGGGGGGGATGGCAAAACCTCCTCTACCACTTCCACGTCCAGCTGTGGCAGGGGGCTCAGAACTCGCTCCTCACTGCAGATGCTCTGACTGGACACAATTTCGGGGCTCCCACAGATGTGCTGGTTCTCACACAGCCTCTCTTCTGAGTATGGCCTGAAATGATAGTCTTCATCCAGAGGGGAAAGTATCACCTCCTGCCTCTGGTTCCTCTCTTCATAAAAGCCAAAGCACTGAGGCACTGAGCTGGAGAAATTCCCGTAGGCAAACGGAGCTCTGAGTGGGAATGTGCTGCAAGGAAAGATTCAAAGCTGGCTTTCAGAAATGTGGGGCTGCACAGTGACACTGATGTTCTATGCTACTCAGCTTATCCTGTTTTTTAAAACATACAAACTTTAAAACCATGCCTAATTTCAGCACTAGGGCCATAACAAGAGTCATTCAGATTCCATTTCTGTGCATAAGCATTTCTTCAACCTCATATACACATAAGGTTGCTCTGAGAACAAACATAATTTATCAATTATGTATTTATCAATCAAATAATACCATGCATAAACCAGCATGCAGTGAGTTAATCAACATACTCAGATTAATAAAACAAAGCATCAAAAGTTAGCTTGTCTAATTTCTGCATGCCAAAATTTGTGACAGACCTGGGGTAAAAAGCTCTTATTTATAATTTTTAGTGAGCTCTTTCATCTGTTACACTGTTATCAAACAGGACAGAGAATTCTTGTGCCCAACATGTGGTTGTCAATGTTAATATTTAAAGAACAGACAGTAATAAATTCTTAAAAAGTAACCACATAGTAAATTGCAGGAAGTTACTATGTCAAATGGAACCGTATTCCTCCAGTGGCAGATGCCTGAATTTTCATTCTGATGCAGAATGACACAGGGATTGTAACTTACAGTGTTTTAGAGAAATTCACTACATTGTGAAGAAAACAAAATATGTGAAGAAGTAATCGAGCTCTACAGTGCAGACATTGTAAAGACATTGATACAATATCTACTGATGTTTTGATGGGACTATTCATCATTCCAATCTAGTATTTAAATCTTTAGTGCATACATCTGCACTTTCAGTTCAGAAATCATGACTCCAGTATGCAAGAAATGAGTTTATAGAACAGACAACTTATAAATCATTGTATTAGAATGACCCTGCCATTAAGAAAGCTGCCAGCCTTCAGAAGTCCATTAATGTGTGAAATCAGAACAATCTTTTATGCTGCAAGAACACTCTTCTCTCTCAGAGGCCTCACAAAACTGTCTCCTTTCAGACACCAAGGGCTGAGCAAAGATCATTTTTAGCAATTTTGGGAATATGTGTCCTGTGTTTCTTTAAAGGACCCCAAAACCAGAAACATCTTGTATTGCACTTACCAGCTCCTGAAGTTCTTCTGAGTTTGATGGGTCATCATTAGCCCTAATTAAAGACCAGGTGGTCTTACTGCTAAAGGAACATACTGGTTGTTGCTACTAGTGAGAATGAGCAGTGTACAAACAGGCAAACTTCAAGTCTAATAATCATAATAATTTGTTAGGTTTGCTACTGCGCAGTCATGAAAGAAAAGTGATGCCCTATAAAGAATAAGCATCAGATGTCTTGTGTTTGAGCTGCCCACCTGCACCAGGGCACTGGTGCTTTCTGTGCTTGCTCAGCTCAGCAGATGTCCTACGGGACACTACATGTGTTAGCTTGGAAATTCTTCTATTAGGGGATGTCTGATTGACTGTTCAGAGACTGAAAAGGAAGAACTAGGAATTACTACTTACACAAGAATTCTGCAGGCACCTCCCACCAGGCTGGGTTTCAGAAATATTAGCACTTATGGCAATCATAGTGTACCCAGGAGACATCTCCAGGGCAGACCTACTTTAATTCTATCTGACCATTTTCAAAATATATTTACATTATCTCTACCTAACGCTCTTCTGCCTAAATCAACTGCACTTAAGACCCATAAACTGGAAAGAAGATACTTGTGTTTTCCATGGCCTTAGGAGTGCCAATTACTGCAATAGTTCTATGGAGCCTTCAGTAACTGGGCACATATTACGAGCAGGCTGAGGCCAGGGCGTCCCACCACACAGCAGCTACAGGAAGGTAAGAGCTCCTTTCCCTCTGAAAGCTCCATCTGCTTTCTGCAAGTCAAAAGACTCTCTGCCTTTCAGCATTTTTTCTTACTGGTATTGAAATGGTTTCATTACCTTGAGGGGCAACAGCGAGGTCCAGGTATAAAGGAAGAGTGGCAAAATGGATACTGAGGAGTTCCTCCAAACAAACTGGCTGGTTGTCCAATGGGAGCAGACACATAGGCAGGGGAGGGAATAAAAGGGGTAGCTTGAGGAAGAGCTATGCCTCTAGGAAAAACAGAAATCCCTGGGATCTCACTGTTAGTGACAGAAAACCTGCCACTAGTGGTGCTGATGTTACTTGGGTTTCTGCTGCTGAAGCTCTCAGCGAAAACGGGTGCAGGTCTCTTCAGGGAGAAATTGAGCCCAGGTGATACAAAAGCTTCTGTCTGAGCAGGTTCAGCAAAGTGCTGTGATGAAACTACAGGGTGCAGGGACAGAGTTGGAACTGCAACAGCCACTGATGTGGTGCTTGCAGCCGTGGTCTGGAAAAGGGTCATGGGCCGAGTGTGTTGAATGGAAGAAGCTGGCAGACGGATGGCAGGAGACTCACCTTCGGGAAACAAAACAGTCATTTATCAGACATGAGTACAGAGTTCTGATAAACAGCAGCAGAGCAAACCACAGCATTTCTGAGCAGACACAGAACATTTCTTCACAAACTTTCCTGGCAACTCATGTCATACATCTAATGTGTTTTGACAAATGGGTTGGAGCCCACACATTAAAGCTTCCTTCCATAGAAACCCAGGGGCAAAAGGAAGTGGCTAATGAGTTGTGGCTATGGGTCTGGTGAGGCTATGTCTTGTCCTATTAAGGCCCCATAAGGGTTGGAGTGTGCCTTCAGCTCAGAAGACCTCACAAGTCTACTGAGTTGGAGTGAGCCAAATTTAAAACAAATCTTTGTGCTGAGGAGTCTAAAACACCCTGATCTCCAATATGGTTCCTTATTTCACCAGTGAATGTACGACTAGACAATTTCACTTTGAAATGTTTTGCAGAGCACCAACTTCAATGTACACTTTCAAACCACACCTCGTCAACAGGGCTGCCTTTATAGGGAAAGGTTTCAAAACACATTGCATAAAAGTTTTCAAACATCACTAACTCAGAACTTCACCAGAACAAAGCTGAGTGTTCTTTTGTTTTAATATCTCCAAGTATTACCACACAACATAATCAGGCATTTCATTTTCTTGTCTCATTGCAAAGAAAGCAGCCCTTGTCAGGATGCTTAAAGAAGAAAATGCCATTGCCTGGATCTGAGCTGTCTGCTGTTGAAATCCACTATCTATGCACTGACAGAGCCTGAGCTCTTTCTCTCAGGCATATGCAGATCAGCTCTTACACTGGACTGAGGGTTCTCACACTACACTCTATTTCACTGCCAGTGTGGAGTTCTTGTAAAAACAAAGATCCTTCCAGGGTATCTGTGAGGTGGAGACCAAACAAGGGAAAGAAGCAGCTGTAGCCTAACAGCTTAAGTAGCACGGAAGTGTTGGGTAGTAGCCACAGCTTCTCCGGGCAACCAGTGGCAGGGCCTCCCCACCCTCACAGCAAAGTTTCCTCCCAATATCTACTCTAAGCCTACTCTCAGTTTGAAGCCATTTCCCCTTGCCCTGTCATTACAAGCTCTCGTAAATACAAACTCTTACTGGAATAGGTAAATTCTGAATTTTTTAAATAATTCACTATAGAAAACTCACAGACTGGACGTGCAATACTGTTCTTAACGTTGGAGTTGACAAAAGAGTAAGTAGGTGATGAGAAGGGAAGGGTGCCAGCTGGATTTGTAGTGATGGTACTCTGGGAAGTGCCCGAAAATGCAGCCGAGCCAGGTGGTGGAGAACACTTCTTTTTGTTCGGCTGATAAACCCAACCTGTCAGAGATGAAAAAAAAAGCAGACATCCAATATTTTCGATGGTTTCACTGTTTATCTAAAGCTGTTATCTGTAATTCTGAAGGATTTGATAATACAAGTCCAAAACCTGCTCCTGTAGGGAATGGCAATGCTCCATTTGTTTTGGTGAGCTGGAAATGGGGAATTTTACTGGAGATGGAAATGAAATAGAAATATTTGGGCATTGTTGAGATGTTACCAAGTAGTGCCTGCTTGGGAGACAAAGAAATACTGAAGAGTGGGGAGTGATGTGGCCCAGCTGAGGAAAGCACATTAAGGAGAACATGACACTGGTACTGTGGGCTTTCAGTGTGGAACAAAACCACTGCTATTCAAAATGTGGATCTTTCCTCATTGTTTCCTCAACCCCTTAAGTCTCACATACATCTGCAGGTTACAAGATGTAACAGAAACTATAACCCACTAGGAACCCTGCATAGATTTTGGGAGAGTACGTTTGCCTTTGCCTGACAACATTAACCAAACACTTATAGACATATGAATAAATGTATTATGAATTTACACTGAGCTGCTTGGTTTCTTACATGGGTTAACTCTTAATGCAACCTTAAACACCTTATTTTTTTTTTTTTTAAAGATGCAAGGAGAGAGGGAGAGTGATGCTCTTTTCCTTGTTTATGACAGATTAGACAGGACCATGAACGAGCAGCATTATGACAACAGAGAGAGAAAGGATCACAACACCTGGTATCTCAACAGCTTTTTAAAAGTGTTCAAAGTACTTATGCTCCTTTATCTTCTGGATAGATGAATTTGTTAAGGGTACAAATTTTAACACTTGACAAAAGGCTGAGAAACAACATTTTCCACACCATTATTTGGAAACCTCAAGCCTACACGTTGAAGAATCCCACAGAATACAATGCTGTTTGTGCTTCCTGTGACATTTCCCTTTCCTGCTTTTAAGGAATGGATGCATATGTCACCACAGGCCACCTGGGCAGCTCTTTCTGGAGCAAGGAAACTGATGCAGCAGGCCATGTTCACAACAAACTCGCTCTCTGGCCATTAGACTACTAAAGCATTCAGAAGAACTGCTGTAGCTGTGGTGGTCTAAGCACCATCATTTTGACTGCTTTAAAAAATTCATACAGTTTCAAGCACACAGAAGGATTGTGTATTGCTTGTAATATTTGTGATTTTTTTTTCTATCTCCATTACATGCTATAATGCAAGAGATTGGTTTTCCAAAAAAGCCCTGCACTTCCAAAGCATTCAGGTAAATAAACAAGATGTTTACCAGGAAATTCCTCCCTGTGCCTCAGTTTTATTTTGTTAGCTTCCTCGTAATACGGCTGCTTCTGCTCTTCAGTGAGTTTGCTCCACTCCAGGCCGAGCTGAACACTGATCTCTGCATTGTTGGCACCTGGGTTGGCTTTGGCCACAGCAGCCCTGTGGATCCGGGCCCACACCATGAATGCATTCATTGGACGCTTCACACGGCCACTTTTGGTCTTGCTGAATGGAGTGTCCGGCATCCCTGTGCAACAAGGCAAGGAAAGATCATCATCTTCCAGGGAATACAGCAGGTCACACTCAACATCACATCCAGAGGATGTTTGGCAACAGCACCACTGGAGCTTTGGAACAGATAAAACTCAGAGCATATTTGGAGAGCAGCTCCTACAAAATAATTAAAGCTGAGTATCCTCCACTGCCCTTTGCTGAGTCACTGCACAAGGAATCAGTTACCTGGCTTTCGTTACGTATAATTAAAAAAAAAAAAAAAAAAAAAAGGAACAGGGACTGCTACCACACTAGTTTGGATTTCAGTTGGCTTGTTTTCTTAGGAATTTATAAAGTAAACGTTGTACAGCACAGACCACACCACAGCAAATGTGTTATCACCACCAGAACTATGTATCCAAAGCCCTGAGGATGCAGGGACTAGGACTAAGGATGCTAGGGCTGTTTAGTCCCACACCTGTGCAGTCCCTGCCTTCTCAAGTGAGGTTGTCACTGTTTTGGGTTTCTGCTTGGGTTTTTTTGTGTTGGGTGGTTTTTTTTTTCTTTTTTTTTATTTTTTGGATTTGGACACTCATTTTGTTGGAGGAACCTGTGTTCCCAAATGACTGTTACATGATACCTGGCTTTGGCTCTTTGTAAACACCGGCTGCATTTTAATTGAGTTGGCAACATGATGAATCTCCAGGCCCCTTAAAACTAATCCCTGAGCAAGCAATTTCCTCTCTGGAAAAGGTTTAGAAATTAACTTTTTCACATAAAGGGGAAAACTCTTTAAGACCTTACTGAAGTAATTAATTTTGAAAGTCTAGATATTAAAAAAAAAAGGCTTCTAATCCAGATGTTTCAAAATACTCTTCATTTAACATCCAGATTTTCTCAGAGAGGTGTATGAGTACTTTGTAGCTTTAAAAATCAAGCACATTCCTGACCTTAAAACTGCAATCACAACTCAGTGTAATTCTGAACGCTGTCCTAAGGGGTTTCATGCAGATAAGGCACAAGGTGACAAAACTGCATTGACTGTAACAAACCACTACAGAACTCTGTGCTCCCGTGCTTTTGTGTCTTATGCTGTGCAAGAGAGTCATGCTAAACCCAGCCTATGCAAAGGGATGGCTCTCAAACACGACCTTTCCACTTGTGTTCTCCTGCCTGATAACCTGTCACCTGTGTGTCACCTTGCAAGCTCTCTGACCATAATACCTGAATCCGAGGGCAGGACTGTGAGGGGAACGTTTTGTGTTTCAATCTTTGGACGCTGCAGTAGAGGCTGCAACTGAACTGGCACTTGTTTTACCGGCACTGGAGTCACAGGCACCAGCTGCGAGGGCAGAGGGCCTTGGAGCTGTACGTGGGACCTGGAAGGCAAGGACTGAAACAAGACCGGGATATTCTGATCTTGAGGAGGGTCTCCAAACTCGCATAGGGATCCAGCCGGGGCATCGCTCTTCTCCACCTTCAGTGGGCGGGCCTCAAAGGCCACGATGGGTCGGTCCGTTTGGACAGCAGCTCTTCTCCAGGCCTTATTCCCACTTTGCTCCAGGACCTTCTCCTCGTTCTGGCGGTCACCGCTGCCCCCTTCATGGTCCCTTTCTCTCCTGATGACACCCCGGGCCTCCTTCTCAACCGCCGCCGGAGCCGAGATGCACTTGCTCTTCTTCGCTGCTCCTTCGCTGTGCCCGGGCCGGCTCGGATGCTCCTGCACTTGGACGCGTAGCCCTCCGAGGGGGCCCACGACCTCCCTGTGCCTGGGGGGCGACGCGGGGCTCGCCCGGGCGCGGAAGCGGCAGTGCCGGACCCTGCGCTCCATCGCTCCGCTGCCGCTGCTCGGCCGCCGCCACCGTTGCGCCAACGCTCCCCGCGGCCCCGCGCCGCCGGCGCGCACCGCACCCGCATCCCGCACCAGCCGCGGAGCGCGCACCGAGCCCCAGCCCCGCGGGCTCGGCCGCGCTGTCCCCCCGTCCCGCGCCCACCGGTGCGGCCGCCCCGGCCGCCCATCCCGTGCTCGTTGCTCGGCGCGCACGGACCGGCGCGCACGGGCCCCCGGCCCCGGCCCCGCGCCCCGCGGCCGCCATGGGCACCGCTGCCGGAGCCGCCCCGCGCTCCGCCCGCCAGCTCCGCCCGCCCTCCGCCGGCACCAGCGAGCGCGGCTCCGGGCCGCCCAGAAGGGCTCGGCGCCGCTCTTTCCGCTTCCGCGCCGGTCATGCTGCGCTGCCGCCGGGCGGCCGCGGCCATCGCTGCCGGCTGCGCTCCGCGCTCCCCGCGCGGCTGCCGCGGCCTCGCCATGGCCAAGAGCAAGTTCGAGTACGTGCGGGACTTCGAGGCGGACGACACGGTGCTGCCCAACTGCTGGATCGTGGTGCGGCTGGACGGCCGCAACTTCCACCGGTGAGGGCAGGGCCGGGGCGGGCGCGGGCTGGGAGCGCTGCTCCAGGGCAGGTCGTGGGTGGTGCCCTGGTTGCGCTGGGCTGTTCCTGCCCGGCCTGTGTGAGTCCTGCGGGTGCGGGGCTAGAGATCCTCGTACCCGCCGGTCCCAGCGAACCTTCACTCGGCCTCTCCAGGGCAGGGAATTACCACTGGGATTTTGTTTTCACGGGCTGCTTCAGAGCCGGGTGGTAGGGAATGGTGCCAGTGGGGAAATGTTCCCAGTGCCTTGGGTGTGCTGGGGAGGGACAGCAGCTGCTATAAAGGGATGTGTATTGGTGTTCGGAGTCAGTGTCTGTGTGGCATTCACCTTCCCTCGGGATAAATGGGGTACAGTTCCCTTGGCTGGTAGATGACACAGGTTCTTGCTGGGATATGATCTCTGGTTT
Organism: Aphelocoma coerulescens; assembly: GCF_041296385.1. Lineage (NCBI taxonomy): Eukaryota > Metazoa > Chordata > Aves > Passeriformes > Corvidae > Aphelocoma > Aphelocoma coerulescens. The sequence continues at coordinate 4,732,608 of NC_091027.1, read as the reverse complement.
TGGTAAAGCTCTTAAGTTTTGATAAGTTTATTGATAGTGTTGTCCTTATTGGACTGAGTATTAAAGACACCCTGTGAGAAAGGGAGTTTACAGAAAGTGGTACTTGTTATCCATTTCCAATTAAAATACATAAACCAACTGCTTTGAAAGACTGGTTAGGGTCAGATACTGGCGGGAAAGAGAATGGGTTACCCAGAGTGGATAGTGAGGATTTTTGTTACTGCTTTTCATACCTGGAGGAGATTCTTTTGTCAGTGTTGATGTGATACTGGAAATCAACATTCATATAAAGCAAATATGAGGAAAATGAATGGGTTGGCATTTTTAGCAGCTTTTAAAGGGATTTTTATGCAATTATTTTTGCTTTGAAGGTTTTCTGAGCAGCATGAATTCAAAAAGCCAAATGATGACCGTGCTCTGCAGCTGATGACCAAGTGTGCCCAGACAGTGATGCAAGAACTGGAGGATATTGCTATTGCTTATGGACAGAGCGATGAATATAGTTTTGTTTTCAAAAAGAAGAGCAGGTGGTTTAAAAGAAGAGCAAGGTAACAGCTGCATTGATACTGAAGAGAACTTGTTTTTAACGTCTCTGTAGTTCTTCAGATTTGCCTTTACCTACACACAGAGGTTAGAAGGAGGGCTGGTGTTTACACTGCAGTTAATTCAGGTTTTTCATGTGGATTCTTTACATGTGGTCTTTCAGGAAAATATGTTCAATAATACAGAGTTTTAAAAAGTTGTATAAACAACTTACTATATAAACAATCAAGACATTATAAACAGACATTCTTTTAAGAAAATGTTACAATTCTCAGTACCTCTGTTCTTCAAAAGACTCTGTGCCATTGCTCATCTGTTTGGCCATTATTTAAGAAATGCTGCTCTCCACCAGAATTATCACTACTGGTACCTCTGATAACTACAGATACATAATCACACTCATGTATTTCTTTCTTTTTTTCTCTTGTTCTGTGTTTGCAAGTAAGTTCATGACTCATGTGGTCTCCCAGTTTTCCTCAAGTTACGTGTTCTATTGGAAGGATTATTTTAAGGACCAGCAGCTTCTGTACCCACCAGGATTTGATGGACGAATTGTGTTGTATCCCAGCAACCAGAATTTGAAGGACTACCTCAGTTGGAGGCAAGCAGATTGTAAGTGCTCCTAGAAAACAGAGATTTGTTCAACTGAGTTCACTTCCTCTGAACAAAAATGCCCTTTTTGCCAGTGTATTTGTATATATAGTTGTCAGTGAAAGAACAGCAGGTAGGGTGGTAGTTTTCAATAATATTACAATTGTTCCAGGCTTTGTATGGCTACAGAAATACTGGCTGAAATTTGGAGTGTTCAGGCTGCAGCTACGTTTGGTGCATCCTGGGAGTGAGTTCAGCACAGGAAATATTAGAACTGCTAATAGAATTAATTAATTAATCACGCTGTTCAGAGTTGGCTTAGCCAAGGTAATCTTTAATGAAGAGATGTGAATATTCAAATTCACAGCAGGTAGCAATTGAAAGTGCTGAATATTCCATGTTAGAACAGACGTAGATTTTCTGGATTTATCTCTAGACTTTTGTCAGTGCCTAGTCCCTGTTGTCAAATGAAAATAATTTATATTAGACATAACACCCTTCAGCCTCTGCTCTGCCCTTTTTAGTTATAATGAAATCTGTCTGCTAGTCACGATATGCAGTACCTTAAAAACGGATTATAAACATGATACGTTCTTTAGAAACTGATATTCCCCATTACTCTTGGCTGTTTCTTGGATACAGCTCTGGAAATCCAGCTATTGTTTTCTAACTAGTCGCTCAGGTTGGGTAAATAATCTTCCTCACACTCCTTTCTATGTTTTCTCTAGGCCATATTAATAACCTTTATAATACAGTGTTCTGGATGCTTGTACAGCGAAGTGGTTTGACACCAGTGCAAGCCCAGGAGAGGCTCCGGGTAAGAGTCTGCTGAAGTCATGGTTTTTTATAGCTAAAAATTAAATCATAAGACTTGCAAAGTATCTTGCCTGCCCAGCAGCCCTGGCTGGCTTGTCTGTTCTTACTGTAATAATTTTGTGAGTGTAGATTCAACAACTTCTTGAACTGCACAGATGTTAATACCATTAGCAAATAATGTATTCTTGGTCAAGTATTAGCAGGGTTTTAAGTTCTTAATTAGCAATTTCAGAAATCTTAGAAATGCCATAAAATGTCCAGTATCCAAACACACAAGGAGCAATGGCGTAATTCAGGTCCTGTAGATTGCCAGTCCCTTCTGTTGTGTTTTATCTCCTTGTGCAGACTTTAGCAGATTATTTGTTTTTTTCTGGAGTCTCTTGATTGTCTTGTCTTTGTCTTGAAAATATAATAAAAACCCTCTCAGTTTTAATACTCATTTGGCAATTGGAATTAATTCCTCTGTTGAGAGAAGCAATTAAACCTTCTGACTTTAAGGTGAAAAACCTTTACAAATGTCAGTCTTGCTTCCAATATTCCCCCCTCCTCTACCCTAGCGATACAGTTTGTTTGTTTTCTCTAAGAGTATTTTTCTTTTCCTTTCCTCTCAGGGAACTTTGGCTGGAGATAAGAATGAAATCTTATTTTCTGAGTTCAACATCAACTACAACAATGAACCTTTGATGTATAGAAAAGGAACTGTCTTAATATGGCAGAAGGTAAAAACCCGTATTGGCACTTGCTTTGTGCTCATGTTTTAAATAGTTACACTGTGGCAGACAGACTGCACTGTTAAAGCACCACATGTATCTCCAGTGTATGTCTAGGAATAAATATATTTTAAATTAACGATATTTGCCATATCATGATGTGTAAGATGTTTTAGAGATGTTTTTGTGGTATCTGTTTCTATGAGCATAATATAAAAACCAGTCTCTGAAGTCTGGTGTAAATACAAATTATGACCACTGAGGTGAAACATGTATCAGCAGATGACAATGTGTGTATCACTGGGGCCCTTCCCAGGATGAGGTCCCAAGTATATCCATGGCAAAGGAATTACAAAGTTCTGTTCAATAAGGTAACTCAGCTCATAGTTTGTTTAGTCCTTTTCTGCTTTAAGGTAACTTGGAAATGTTCATTATTCCAGGATTGTGTCATTGATTTAGTGGGAGAAATTCCTGTCCTGTGTTTTTTTATTAGTTTGTTTTTTTTTTTATTAGAATTCTTGAATCCCCTCTGGAGCTTTATATGTCTGCTAATGTGCCACCTATATTTTCAGGTTAATGAAGTCATCACTAAGAAAATAAAACTGCCAAAGGAAGAAGAAGAAGAAAAGGAAGTGGAAGTGACCCGGACTAAGACTAAAGTTGTTCCTCTGCACTGTGACATCATTGGGGACCAGTTCTGGGAGGAATATCCCGAGATTCTGGCTGAGGATAGTTGATATCTCTGATGAATATAACTGGTAGTTCACATTTTGCTCTGCTTGTGTTGTTGGCAAGTGAGGAATACGAATGGTGGCTGGCAGAGTTTGACCTGTAACCCTCTTCAGCAACTACACTGAGTTTAGCACTGTTGCTTCTAAAAAGAAGCCACTGGTGCTGTCTGACATGCAAGGATATGCCCATATGGAAAGCTAAAATCACGCTTTATTTTGAGTGTTAAGAACTCATGATGAATTAAGACTGTTCTGCCTTGTACACGTGTATTTGTAAAAAAAGTACACAGAAATTTCCAGTATTTCTATTAGCATTATTTTATTGAACAGCTGAATTATAAAAAAGCTTGCATACTTGAACAGAAATTTTTTTTTGTTTTTGTTTTCAACTGAGATGGACCAGAATACTTCTATTGGGACTTGGTATTAAAATTCAAGGCTGGTGTGTTTAGTCAGATGAGTGACAAACTGTTCTGCTGCCTGATGGCTGAAAGGAAATTGAGTAGCCCAGCAGTTTTCTATGGTTGATTTTAAAAGTTTTTGTCAGATGTACAGGATTTGTATACTTCTAAAAAATAAAAATAATAGTATCTTCACTGTGTTTTATTATGTGGCCTTTCTTATTCCTGGGACTTGTACTAAGTGGTGAAAGTTCCAAACAATGAAGTTAATAATAAAGATACTGTACAGACTGGAATTCTGTTAGGACATGGATAGACATCTTTTCTCATATTCCATGGCCTGAGAATTCACCTGTCTCCTCCTGTTCAGGAGTGACAGGTGGCAACACAGCACAACATCCCAGGTGCCTGCAAAGAGAGAGCCAACAATTTGTGCTGCTGTTTTCTGATCTCCCTGGGAATGACACAGACAGAGCAGTGCTGGCAGTCCATGTTTGTCAGAAGGAAGGGAGGAGTGTGTGTTGCCTGGTCAATGCACAGTTCTGTTCCAGTCCAACTGTCAGTTAAGACCCTTTGTCAAAATCAACCTCTCCAAGCAGAAATATTTCTGCTAATGGATAGGGGCTTGTCCCAGTGTAAGTGGAATTTGAGGGAAATAACCTGTTTCAATGTAGAAATAGAGCTTTAATGATGGGCATTGATAAGGCTATTACTGCTTCTAACCAAGCTGGTTTCAAAAACATGGTCCCAGAAAAGTAACTGGGCCAGTTGTTGCTTGTGAAGAGATAGCAGTTGGGACTGGCCATAAAAATAGAAAGGATCAGATATGACTGATGAAGGTCACACTACTGAGTTAGATTCCTGTAAATTCTCTTACCAGCCTATGTTTCCCCTTCCTGCGGAAGAACTTAAACATTTAAGGCAATGTGTCTTTTGGTGTTTTTTTTTTAAAATCCCCCACTGACCAGGTACTGATGTAAACTTCAATTTTGCAGGTTCTTCCCGAGATTAGGCAATGAGTCTGGGTGTTTATAATAGCACGAGGCTTCCGCTTGCCCTACACGCAAAGAGAGAATGTATTTCGTTTTTAGTTTGTAGAATGGGCTGCATGATTCCTAGGAAGAGGATGTGGGTGATTGTGAATCATTGCAGCAGTCACTTACCCCTAAGAACTTTCTGTCTGTAGGTTTTTGGTCTTCTGACACAAATGCAATTTACTTAACTGTGAAATTTCATATTACAGCTTGGTGCCTGACTTTGGACTTTGCATACAAAGCAACTGTTCCAGAACTGGTAACAGCTGGATTTACTCATACTGGTGAAAGATTAAAAAAATAATTTGGCAGCCATGCTTTATGTTTGGAAAGTAATATATAGGTTTTTTATTTTATGTATTATGGCTGCCTGATACATTCTGCAATATCTTTATGTATGTACATTGTGTGTGTATATAAAAAACACATCTGTATTAGGTCATAGTGTTTTCTAATTAACTCATTCTTACGATAATATGGAATAAGTCAACATAGCTGTTCACATACGGATGCAGACTTTGGAAGCAAGATATGGATTCTCCGTACAACCATGGGCTTTAATTTGTATTATATAAATGCTAGAGAAAGAACTCCATGTGGTATTCTCATGCACAAGGTCTGCATATATATGACTCCATAGCTGTAGGGGAAAATAACTATTCTCAAGGCTCAAACAGCAGCCTGGTGTTGGTGGCACACATGACATAGGCATTCCTGTAGCTGCAGGAGTCCTGTGTTGTGACCCAGTGAAGAAAGAAGTGTTTTCTCTAAAACTGGTGAACAACCTGTGGCTGATGTACTGCCCTAACAAGAAGCATTAGATGTACGGGAACCTGTTATGAAACATTTATGGAGGCGGTGAATCATTATGGTAAAACCTCTCTGCATTGTTAATAGTGTTTCCTCAGGGAAATGACTGTGCCCTGTGTATCCTTTTATGCATTAAAATGCAAATTTTATTGCAACCCTCTGTTGTCCAGGTGGCATTTCATGGCCTGGGGCAGGGGGGTTTGGTGCCTGATCCAGGGACCATCCCCAGGGCGGGCTGCAGAGGGAGGGTTGCACCAGCCGGGGGTAACTGAAGATAATCACAGATTTGTTAGGGTTGGAAAGGACTTCTGGAGATTATCCAGCCCACCCCCCTGCCAGGGCAGGGACACCTGGAGCAGGCCATCCAGGAACGTGTTCAGGTGCATTTGGGATGTCTTCAGAGAAGGAGACTCCACGCCCTTCCTGGGCAGCTGTTCCAGTGCTCTGCCACCCTCAACGTAAAGTTCTTCCTCATGTTGAGGTGAAATTTCTTTTGTTTTAGTTTATGTGCACTGCTCCTCGTCCTGTCACCGGGAAGAGTTTGGCAGCACCCTTTTGATACACACCTTTGAGTCTTTAGGCTAAGCAGGCCCAGCTCCTGCAGTCTCTCTCCTAAAAGAGAGATGCTCCAGACCCTTCACCATCTTTGCGGGCTCTGCTGGACGCTCTCCACCAGCTCCTTGTCTCCTGTACCGCGGTGCGGGACGCAGCGGGAAGGTGTCCGTGCTGCCCCTCCCGGGCCGCTCCCGCGCCGCTCCCGGGCCCCTCCTGGGCCGGCGGCCGCACCCGAGCCCCTCCCGGGCCGCACCCGAGCCCCTCCCGGGCCGCTCCCGGGCCGCACCCGGGCCCCTCCCGGGCCGCTCCCGAGCCCCTCCCGGGCCCCTCCCGGGCCGCTCCCGGGCCGGCGGCCGCCCCGCCCTCAGGCCCGCGGCGTTGCGGGGCAGCGCTCCCTGGCGGCGGCACTGCGCAGTGCGGCCGCCCGCAGCCCGGCATGGAGGAAGACGAGGCGGGCGCGGCGGGCGCGGAGCCGCGCGACCCCCGCCGCCGCTCGCCCAGCCCCGGCCGCCTGGACGTGAGCTCCAGCCGCTTCGACCCGCTGCTGGCGCTCTACTCGCCGCGCACGCCGCTGCCCTTCCCCGGCGCGCCCTGCTTCAACAACCTCGCCGAGTACGAGAGCTTCCAGCGCGGCCTGCGCCGCTCGCGCGGCCGCCGCGCCGCCCCCGCCAGCCGCGGTGCCCCCGCCAGCCGCGCGTCCCGCCGGGGCCCGCCCGCCGCCGACCCCGAGCGCATCCAGCGCCTCCGCAGCCTCATGGTCAACGCGGGCCCCGAGCAGGAGGCGGCTGAAGGCGGAACGGCGACGCGGCGGCGGCGACGGGCACCGCGCAATGTCCTCACCAGGATGCCCCGTAAGGGCGCGGGCAGCGCGGCCCCGGGGCTGGGCGGGCGCGGGGAGCAGGGCTGAGGGGGAGGCGGAGGGTGTGAGGGCCGGGCCGGGGCCGGGGTCATGCTGAGGTGAGTCGAGGGTTGCGGCTGGGCCCGGCGTAGGGTTGGGATGGAGTTTGTGGGTGAGAAGGGAGCGGTGGCTGGCGGAAGGGGTTGGGTGACAGTGGGGTGCGGTGGGTGGTGTGGGGGGAATGATTTAGTTTGATGGGGAATGACACCTGGATGCAGACGCACTGGCACAGGTTGCCCAGGGCAGCTGTGGCTGCCCCTTCCCTGGAAGTGTCCAAGGCCAGGTTGGACGGGGCTTGGAGCAGCCTGGGATAGTGGAAGGTGTCCCTGCACATGGCAGGGTGATGAGAACGAGATGGGCTTTAAGGTTCCTCCCAACCCACACCATTCCGTGATTCTCTGAAATGGTGTGCAGGAATGAGGAACAGCATTTCACAGAGCTGCTCACACAGAGATGACACTGACTTTGTTGTGGTGATGTCCTGCTCTGTTAATTGGTTAATTACATACATTCTCTTGGTTTTAAGGAGAAAAGGGATGAGATACTGCTGTGTTCTCAAAAGTACTATTTTAAACCAAGACTGGTATTTGAGTCAGTCCGGGGTGTAGTTAAATCATAACCACGGGTGAGTCTGTAACACACTGCTGTTACTTGTTGCTAACCAAACATCCTGCAGACAGAAATACTGGCATTTCTGATAACATGATGGCAGAACAGTGGGTTGAGGTGTGAGATAGCTGTGATACAGCTAAATGAATCAGTTGTGATGATGATACAAATTTCTTGTAAAAATCAATTTGTGCAGTCAGGGTAAATATCTCCTAAACATGAAGAGGTGCTACTTGTGCCCCCACACCAAGAATCAAATGGCATTGCTGTTAGGTGAGATGTAACTTTAGTGTACTTAATTAAAAATACTGGGGTTCTTTTTGGAATCCAACTATCTTTTCACCATCGCCTTAATTTTTTGTTTCTAAAAAGGCAAGGCCCAAAATGTTCAATTCTGAATGCCCAAGGCAAAACCTTTTTCTTGCTTAGGCACTAAAACACAATGTGTTCATTGCTATAGATAGTGTGTGATCTTAAGTGTCACACTTAGGGCTCTGCACAAATGCAGAGGTTCTGTTTGGGTCATTTTTCAGAGTTTTGGTATTAAGCATGTGCTTATTTTATACAAATAGGGGTTGAATTTTGAGTATCAACTAGGTAACTTTTTTCCCTGTCTATTGAAAAACTGTTAATGCTGGTACTTAACAACACAGAAGGTACAGGCAGATTTAGCTGTGTGCAGAGCCTGCTCATTACAGCTCTTGGTGCTTGCAGAGGAGGTGTGTTCCAAAAATAAATGCCTTGCATTGCTGGTTTTGTTTTTTGCGAGAGTGTCAGGTTGTTGAAGGGTTTTTGGATGATGCATTCTGCCCTTTTGCTCAGGTGAAGCTGGAGGTTTGCCATGGAGGAGCCAGAATCTTACACAGCAAGGAAAAGTGGGCAGAGTGTAGATTTGGTAGAGCTGTGTAGTGTTTTCCTGGGTGCTGAGAGGCAGAGGTGTAGTGGGAAAGAGGGGTTGTATGTGGAATTTTGTAAGAAGTTGCAGATAATGTCCCTACTTAAAAGGAATATTAGAATTCGAAATGTAAAAAAATAAACCCTAGACTTTATATTATTATATAAATTCTCAGGGTTGGTTAGAAAAAATACTGTTTTCTGATTGAAGACATACATTTGATATTGTGATGGTGTCATCTGTAGTTCCTGTGATGGATCTGTCAATCCAGAACATAAGTTTGTTATCAGTTCAGCTGAAGGAGACACAGAGACTCATGGAAAGGCCCCCTAAGCAAGGCTGGGAGGTGCTGAGACAGCTTCTGCTCTGTGTGAAACCAATTTCCTCCAGTTATCCAGCTGGAGAGGGCTGGCAGGAAGACAACGGATCTCAAAAAATAAATATGATTAGGTTAATTCAGAGGAAACTGATTTAGATTTCCCTGCTGTGGCCATGAATTACCCTGCAGCCCAGTCCTGCAGATCAGCTGTTTTACACAGTCACTTTACACTCACAGGGAGCATTTTCTGGTGTGCAAATCAAACCTTGAATCCATAGTCCCTAAGGCACAAGGCGAGAGATCATCTCTGTCTCACATATTTTATATTAATATGAAGAAATGTGTGAGATTTTAGACCAAGTCTTTTCCCTGACTCTTAGTAGGAATTGTACAGCAGTCCTGGAGCTGTGTTTGCACAAGCAAACGGGTACCAAGGCATGGGTGGAAGTTGTAAATAATATCTACCCCTCTAGATGAATTACACTTGCAGTGATCTCTAGTGTGCAGACAAGGCTTGTGTGAGCCAGGCAAACTGTATGTTTTACTGAATTCCTTCACTTTTGCCCTGCTTAAAAGCATTATTGTCCTGGGGTTTAGCATGGTTTAATTGCTGGCTGCTCCTTAGAATCATTTTATTTCTTTGCCAAAGACTTGTATGACTTTGAAGGATGTTCAGCTGGCTGCTGAAATCTTAGCTGAAACAATGCATTTTCATCAGTTTAAACTGGTCCAGTTTAGTAAATTGAAGGATTTTGAATCATTCATTGTTTCAGAAATCCCCTTGTAAAGAAAAGGAACACATCTGCTACGATTCTTTATTCACAGCTCGTAACTAATCTGAGGTAGCCTTAACCAGGCATTTGTCATTTCTGTGGAACTAACTCTGCCCCCATGAGCTTTCTGTTCCCTCTCAACCACTTTTATTTACAGTTAGGATTACTTGGCATGTTTCTGAAATGTAGCAAAAAGATTTTCAGCTAAGGCTGATTTGGCTGTGGGCTATGTAAAGCAAAACCTTCATATTTTTGAAGTCTTGGCTGTCCCCACTGTAAGAAGAGTTTTGGTGGTCTGGTTATGGCAACCACAGTGTGTTACAGTGCTTGGGGCTTCTCATTGCTATTGTTATGAACACAAGTGTTGTGCCAAGGTCTGCCAATACTTGTACATAGAGTGGATTTCTACATGTCTTTTAGATGCTGAGGAGAGAGTTCTTACTAGAGTATGTAGTGACAGGAAAAGCAGGAATGGCTTCAGACTGAAAAAAAGTAGGTTTAGGTAGATATTAGAGAGAAATTCTTGGCTGTGAGGGTGGTGAGGCCCTGGCACAGGGTGCCCAGAGAAGCTGTGGCTGCCCCATCCCTGGAAGTGTTCAGGGTCAGGTCAGAAAGGGCTTTGAGCAACCTGGGATAGCGGAAGGTGTTCCTGTCCATGGCAGGGGATTGCAACAAGATGATCTTCAAGATCCTTTGTAACCCAAGTCATTCTATGATTCTGTTCTATGATTCTGTATGTTTTGTTGAAGACTGATGATGTTCTCTTTCTGTTCTAGTCCATGAAGGCAGCCCACTGGGAGAACTTCATCGCTGTGTCCGAGATGGTGTCAGAATCAATGTTCACATCCGCACTTTCAAAGGGCTTCGTGGAGTCTGCACAGGGTTTTTGGTTGCATTTGACAAATTCTGGAATATGGTAATTATTATTCCAACCCTTGATTTGTAACTGTTATATTGAAAACTTGACATTTGCAACAGGTTTAAGCAAATAACATATGGAGAAGGTTAATGTGCTTTTGTGGTTCACAAACTTATTTCTCTGGCACTGAGTGCTGGGTTTGAGATGTAAGTGGTGCTTGGTGTTGGACTGGTACATCTGGGAGGTGCCAAACCATCTTAGAGAGGTTTTAGGTGAGAGAAGCTTTGAACAGTTCACAGCATCTTCAGAGGTTTTGCATAAGAACACAGGAAGGTGGAATATGAGGAATATCAGAAGCTTCCAAAGCTTTCTCTGCAAAACCCAGTCTTTCTGTAGTGGTAGGTGCTTTTCTGTTTTCTTTCCCTAACATCACTGAGCTGTCAGTTACAAAAGCTTTTCCCTGTGTTCTACCTTGTGAAGATCTTAAAGACAGTAGATGGAAGAGCAGCTATTAAATATTTGTGAGCCTGGAGGTGTGAAAAGTTTGGAAATGGGGAGGGAGGAAGGATTTTGCAGGCAAGGATCACAGAGATTTTGCAAGTAATGCAGAATGAACTTTTCTGCTGCTTTTATACCTCAGTACAATTTAGATGATTAACAAACCAGCTCCAAAGCACAGCCTGTTCCTGGGATGGATTTTCTCTCAGAACATAATTTCATAATGCTTTGACACAAAGCTGGTCCAAAGCTGCTTCATGTTTTATTTTAAGTTTGATCTTTCTGTTTCTTTTATCTTTTTCTAGGCCCTGACAGATGTGGATGAGACTTATAGGAAACCAGTGATGGGCAAAGCCTTCTATGCAGAACCTCAGCTCTCACTGACCCGAGTAGGTGCCGTCTCCTGTTTTCTTCCTTATTAGGATCTCCTTTTTCAAAGTAGTGAAAGGGGAGCATTGAGTGGGAAGCCATGTTTGCATCTGAAATATTTTACGTCCTTTTATTACAGATGACTCTAAAATGACTTGAACTTAGAAAAAAAATACCCAAAACGTTTTCTGACCTTTCTGAAAGTATTTTAGTAGTTCAGTGTTACTAAAGCTCCACTTCAGAATCAGATCAGAGTTGCTGCTGCTGCTTAAGGTAACGTGCTGAGCTTCTAGAAGCTCACTCTGTGGGTTTTGATGTATTTGTTCTGTGTGTTTTTTGCACCTGTGACTGATCAGGTTCACATTTGTCCTGCCAGGGGATATGGCAGAGCATCCCTCTGGTACTGATGTTCCTAATGACACAGCCTGTGTCTGCAGCCAGAGAAACAACACAGCTCTTTGGTTACTTGAGCTTCCAGTCTGGGTACTGTGAAGCCCGAGATCTCCAAAGCTCTCCACTCTCTAGGATCCAGCTGCAAATAGAGTTGTTTACCACGTTGACAACTGAAGAGATGATAGATGAACTTATGAACAATGAAGGGAAAAAAAATGTGACAAGGATGTGGCCGTTGAATGGCAACAGCTCTGGGCCTTTTGAACATCAGAGAAGCATCACAAAAACATTTAAACTGTTTCATTGTCAGGAGTTTGCTTTCAAATTCCTGCCATTTAAATCTGTTTTCTGATAGATCCCACCCTTCATTTTTTTAAAGACTAGTTAAAAATAATCAAGTTGTCTTTGTTCGTTTAGCTCACTCTTACAGGGGTTGGCTTTCCATCCTGTTGGTGGGAAGAGAGAGGCTAACCAAAAATCTCATTTGTCATTATTTCGTAAAAGCTTGTCTGCTGCCAGAGTAAAAGCAATTTCTTTTCCAGTTTCACCACCATGTATTCTTAGATTAATGAGTTCATACAGTGCTTTGGGTCTGCTGCTGTAGTTTTTATTATTTTTCTGAGGTCTGCTCACCTCCCAGAATACCCACACGTCATCTTTTAGTTTGTTTTGGGGAACACAAAAGATCCCTCAGTTTTTCAGTATGCACCCTTTGGAGGCCCCTTATCTTAGGGATTCGTGACACAAGGATGGAAATCTCTCTAAAACTGTCTGACAACGTTAAAAGAACATGGGAAAAAGTGAGCTGTAGGAGCAACTTGGTATCTCTGTTGCTCCTTACCAAAGTTAAAGGCTCCCAGGTAGCACTCTTGCTCCCCAATTAAATTCCTTGGTGCTTGCATTAAGACAATCATGACCATGCAAGAGACCCATTCACCTTCTGTCCCTGTTTGGTAAGAAAACATGGCCTTTATTGCTGGTGGAGATCTGTCACTGTGTCTTGTGAGCTCTGATTTGGGATTGTACATGAAAATGCAATGTAGAAGGGTGGAACAAGTGGCCTCTCTTGTTTTACAAGTGTGGTCATAGATACAAATGTCCTTTTACAGCTGTTTGACAGACTCAAGCTGCAGGAATCCTCGGGGAAAAAGGGAGCTGACTCAAAGACTGTCTCAGAGGAGCTGGCCCTGACAAATGACTCTCAGACACTGAGTTTGAAAGCTGGATCAGGACGAGGGAGAGCAGAAGAGGAGCGTGAGAGGCAGAAACACTCGGTCAGAGCTGGAGAAAAGAAGACCTCAGGTGACAGAAGTGAAGCTGATGTGGGCAGCAGGACTGCCCACACAGAGGGGGCCAGTGCTGGTGGGGCCCGAGCAAGGAGCCAGTCCCGGAGGAGAAGGCGGCCCAAGGTGGATTATCAGCAGGTGTTCACACGCCACATAAACCAGATCTTTATTCGAGGAGAGAATGTCTTGCTTGTCCATTTAGCACATTGACTTGGCTGAGCCTTTGTCAGCATATTTATTTGATAGCATGACTTGCTGCTGCAGCTCCCATTGCTATTTAGAGTTGTCATTGAGTAGGATGGTACCATGGCTGGTTTCCCATTGCCACAACAAGGCAGGGGAAAGAATTGTAACTTGAGCATCCTGGGCTTGATGCCAAAGCAGCCTCCTTAGATCCCGGTTGGGGGTCTCAGGCAAAGGTCAGCAATGCAGTTGTTTCTGTGGTATGAGGGAGTTAAGAAACAGATCCCACTGTTTCTTAAAAAGAAGCTAAATAGAGAGGGCTGGAAAAGAATTTCGGTGTACTCTGTTACAGGAGCTACTTGAGGCACACATTTAAGGACAGGATCTGCACCTGCAATAAATCAGAAATGCTCTTTTGCACATTCTGAGTAATATCAAGAGGAAATTGCTAAGGAAACCAACAGTTTATCTGCTGCTGTTACATGGATGTCCTATCTTCCAGACATAATTCTGACAGTCATTTTGAAATAGTTTATAAAACAGGAGTCAAATCCTGCTGTTGGCTACAGGCCTCTTTGCCATAGTTAGCTCTGTAGTGCTCTGTGTGATAGGAAGCCTCTTAATTGTAAACTGCTCTTTTAATGTGAGTGATGGCAGGACTGTAACTTGTTTCCAGCATCAAAGCTTAGGCTCCCTTTGTAATGCTGTACTTTGGTCCTGTGTCACCAGCAAGCAGATGATGTAGCTGATCAGAGACCTCCCTATTTGGAGTTTACCTGTGAATGCTGTGGATGCAGATGGAAACCTATCCTTTTGTATTTCACCCATTTGCTACTTATTGTAACAATGAAGCTGGCAAAGACTGGTTTGTTCTCAGGTGTGTTTGTGCTGAGCACACCCGTCCTGTACTTAAACGCCTTTCTGGCTCCCTCTGTTGAAACCAGTGCTGCTGTGTCTCCAGCTGTTCTTATGGAGCAGGAATCTTCATGAGTCTTTCCTGTCCATGTGAGGGATGCATCATCTCACTCCAGTTGAGCTTTGAAGAGTGCCTGAAAAGGTTTTGAAGTATAGAAGTCAGACTCAACTCATCAGTGTTTCATTTTAGCAAAGCTGTTAAATTATTGCAGATCAGGCCAGGGTTCTGTAGGTATAAACTGCTTTCCAAAAAATCTACGTGCAGAAGTTTGAGGGTAAATGTAACTGTTCCATTATCTAGTCTCTTCCCTTTGTTGTCAAAGGAGATCTCATGCTGCTATTCTGTATTCATCTCAACTGCCTTGTGCTTTGCAGCAGCTCTGTGTGTTTAAGCTGAAGTTGGGAAATTGCTTCATAGCAGGACTTACATTGCATATAGACGTCCTGAGTTCTCAAATTGAGTGGCTGTACTGTGGGTGACATGGATTTCTGTTGCTGCAGATGCAGCATTCTGCTTGCTTGGTCGTTAGGGGTATGTGTGGTGTTTGAGCAAATCACAGAAATCATTTAGCAGGCATTCTGGACACACAAAGCAGCTGTTTGCCTCTGGGGGAGCCTGAAACTTATGTCAACATTTCACATGACATGGGGCTTGATGAGCTCAGCTGCTGAGCTCAAAGCCAAGTTCAGCCTGGGACAGAATAAAAAGTACTGTTGAGGCAAAATAGTTTCATCAAGGGTAAAAAAGAAAAGAAAAAGAAATAAATACTCTCTACAGCTTCTTATGAAACACTGCTTTACTGCTGTAATCCCATCCCTCTGTGAACTGAGACTAGGCACTGAAAAGACTCTTCTCATGGAGATTCTTGTTTCCCCTCCCTTCTTGACTGTTTGTGTTCATGGGCTCTGCAGTTTCTCCCATTTTTTTCTTTTTTTTCTCCTTCTCCTGTCAGTACTTTGTCTCCTCAGGACATTCTAAACTCTGGTTTAAAAAGACTGTTCTTGTTGCCCTGGCTTTCTGCACCCTCTCCTGGTTGGCTTTCTATGTACTAACCAGAACCCTCACAAATTACTAGAAATATGTGAAGCTAGAAACAAGGTGTTTATCTTTGGTCCTGACTTCCCAGCAGCTTTTACTGCAAGTGAATATTTTCTTCCTTATGTTTTGTTTGTGAGGATTTTCCCCTCTGTTTTCTCGCAGCTTTGTTTTTATTTCAGCTGCTTGGGATCACTCCTCTCTGCCTTTTCCACGAGTACCAAAGACCACTGGTTTTGAGCTCTCCTCTTTCCTTCATATTTGACCAAAGGGTGTCAGATTGCCCTCAGGCTGACACACAGTGACATCTCATTGAATTCTTGCTTTTCTTCACCTCATATTCTTAATTCTGTTTGTCTGCCTAGTTTATGTTGCCTTGTGCATTAACTAAGATACAACTACTGTGAATATTTTTGTGGTTGTACTGCCTTTCCTTGTTGACTGACACTTCCTCAAGTTCTCAGTTGCTGCTGGAAGTCTCAATGTTTCCTTTCATAAGAGATTTTTCCCTGAAACTTTACAGATGTTTGTTGCTTTACATCTAGGAGTTTCTTTGTTAACATTTTACAAAAAAGGCTGGTGCTTAGACTTGAGTTGGTGCCTTGATTTTTATATCATCCCTGACCTGTTCTTCCAGAATCATCACCTTGGTGAGCAAACCTGGTTAAGGATTATAGTTTATCTACTTTTTTTGCACTACCTCATTATTAAAATGTTCCTCCTCTCATCTGTGAAGTTGGTTAAACTTCTCTCTTCCAGTTTAGATTTAAGGAATTATTTGTTGGTTCTTCATTTGTTTCCTACTTTCCTGTCTGCCTTTCTCATTATTTCCAAGCTGCTTCCTAAATACTGCTGCTTCCTCTTCTACAACTTCAGATCTGCCAAATGTCTTCCTTTTCCCAACTTTTCTGGCATTGTATCTTTTAAAAATGCATTATTAAAATGCTATCTTACGTACTTTGTCTCTTTCAAGCATCATGATTGTGATGAAGCAAGTGATCCTGTAGGTGTGGTTTCACTTGCATGTTCAATACTTCAGATAATGTTTCTCTTTAAATAAAATTGAATGTCATGTTCTGAAAGGAATTCTTCTACCTCACTGAAATACTCTCCTAAATCTGTTTAAAAAAAAAGAAAAAGAAAACAACCTTTGGAAACAAATGAGCTTTGGTTTGTTTGGTTTTTTAAAAATTGTTTCTGGTTGTTTCTTTCTATTGTTTTCCTGTTCCAAACTCAAGATAAAATTTTTGTTCAAAAAGTTTTTTGCTCCCAGCCCTTCCTCTCTTGCTACAGTGATGCTGTGAGCACAGACACACCAAAGTCTTTGTGCAAATCAATGAAAAGTAAGAAACAGAGAGCAAGGTGAGAGTGGAAAAGCTTTGGGCAGATATGAAGAAGTCCCTGGAAAGGATCCACAGGTTGCCACCTGTCCTGTATTTCTAGGACTTTGCTCAGCCTGATGCTCAGCAGTGGTTCTTAAAGTGTGTTTGGGGTGAGGTACCCAGTTACTACAGGGAGCAGTTTTCTGCAATAACTTCGAAGAAGCATTGGGATAATTTGAGAAAGTTTTAAAATCATTTCTAATTTCTGGGATTAGGTTTTAGGAAATGTTTTTACACGTGTGCTTCATTTTTATCAAACATTTCTTAGGCTGTGGTAGTAGAAAATGCAAGGCCAAAGGGAAAAAAAGGAGCTTGTAAAAAAATGGGGGTTTAGTTCCTTCTCTCAACTGACTTGTCCAGCTTATTAATTGCCTGGAAGGTTTTTTTCTGACCTAGAGTGAGGTACTTAGCATGTCCTCCCCCAGGTGATTACTGAATTAATCAGTGAGTGCTGTTTTCCATCTGTTTCTTATCCTTCAGTGTTGGATTCATTGTTTCCTTTGCAGCATTCCCTCCGCAGGGCAGTGTCACAGCAGGAACAAGCCTGACTGCCCACTGGTTTTTACCCTTCCCTAGGGAATGTTACCCTGCCCAGTTTTGAGTCCAGAGAGCCTTTGGCTATTCTTGATTTTCATACCGTTCTCTTTAGATTTTTGGAATTATTTGGTCAGAAGAATTATTTATCTTTGATAATATTACTTTTTGGAGTAAACCGATTTTTAATTTTGTTATTTATTTTCCTTCACAAAGTACTAGGTTTTCCTAGTTTGCTGTTGCAGTCACCCACTTGCACCTGTGAATCGCTGGGTGAAGAGTGTGCAGGATAAAAAGAGGCAGAGAAAAAAAGATGTGTAATTCTTATTGAACTTGACATTCTGTCCAACATGCTGCCTACACTCACCCTTTCTGTTTCTTACTGGCACTGACCTAAATGAGACAGGTGGAAATGATTTCATCCAGAATCTTGAAGGAAAATGGAGCAGGGACAGCAGACTGAAAACACTGAGTTTATGAAGATGTTTATCTCCAGGTAAACTTCCTGTCTTTGATTGAACAGATCAGAGTTATAACTACCAACTTAACCCTGCAAGCTCTGCCACTGGATAAAATTGGAAGGCAGAGTCCTGCACCTTTTCAGAGGAGATGCAGTGATTCCCTCAGCCAGGCCAGCTCTTGCCTGAGAAGCTGCTCAGGTACATGCCAGTGTCTGCCTCAGAGCATAACTGCAAATACTGCCAATTAATATGAGGATGTTTTCTCTCCTGCCTGCACTGCCGAGTGTAAAATATAAATGCTAAGGTCTGCAGCATCTGCAGCCCAGAATGACTTCAGTTCATGCTTTTGCTTCTTGACATTGGCTTAAAAAGTTTCAAGTTTGTACTCATAGGAATCCTGAGACAGTCTGTTAGAACATTAGGAAAGGCTGCTGCTGACTAGAAATAGTATTGGAAAAGTAAGTTTTTATAGAATTTGTGAAATTCTGATAGTAATTAAAGTATTGCAAATCTGGAAAGGCTGAGAGAGTTGGGATTGTTCAGCCTGGAGAAGAGAAGCTTTGGGGTGACCCAGTTGCAGCCTCCAAGTACCAAGTAAAGGGAGATTACAAGAAAGACAGACAGACTATTTACAAGGGCCTGAAGTGACAGGACAAGGGGGAATGGCTTCACACTGACAGAGACTAGGGTTAAATGGGATATTAGGCAAAGAAAAAAAGAGGGGAGAGGAATTATACAGGTGGTGATAACTCCTTGATATGGGAAGGGCCTTTTTCAAGGGCACAATCCAGCCAGCACTGGGCAGCTGAGTCTGTAGATAAAGGGGAGGATGCAGAGCCAGCTCTTGAGTGCAGCCTCCCTTATGCTTCGAGCCTTTCACAGCACCTGAACTGCCCCTGGAATCTCTGCCAGGCTCCACCCATAATGACTGACAGATTTGATCCCGCCTCTAACATTTTGCAGAGGAAAGCCAGTGGGAGAACAAGGAACTAAGCAAATTTGCCATTTTGAGGCGGGGATGGAGGCTTGGTTTTCCTTGTTGGCTTCCTGGGGGTGCAGGAGAAAGGACTACTTTACTGGGGAAATAGCAGAGATTCTTGTCTCATGATGTTTACAAGTCCTTTTAGATGTCAAGTGCTGTTGCTCTTAACTGATGGAAGTGAAGGCCTGTCAGGGAAGGAAAATGCCTTCTGATATTCCAGGGTAACTATCTTATTACCTTCTAGCTTTGAGGTGTACACTTGGATGACTTTGTTGAAAAAGAATTAGTACACCTGAGACTTTCAGTCAGTCTTGTATTCAGTTAGAATGAAAAGTAGTTTGATCAGTTTGTGCAAAAACATATCCATCCTTTTTTCCTCTCTAAAGATCAGTGCTCCCCCTCAAGAAAGAAAGGAAAGCTGCTCCTAAAGTGTTTGCTTCTGATTTCCACTGCTTCAGATCAAAGTGCAGCTGTGTCAAGGTGTCTTCAGCTGAGACATTATTCTGAGAGGACAAGATGAGAGAAATATTTGGTCTCCCTAGAACTAAAGTGGGCATTACAAGGGGAGTAGATGGGTTGACCTCTTTTCAAGTGGTGCACACACCCACTGTAGTTGCATGGACTGGGACTTGTTAACCAATCAGTCACCTGTAAAACTTCCTTAGGGAACCACAGAGGAGCAGCATGAGCCACCAGACTGACTTGGGGCTGGAAGTCAGGGGCTGACAAATTCAGCTCTCTTTGCTGCCTCTTGCTCACTGAATGGCCTTGGCAAGCTGCTTCCATCCCTCGCCCTGACGCTCCACAACTGTAATGCATTCAAGAGCACTCCTTGCCTGTCTTGCAAGGATCTGGGGAAGTGGTAAATGTTATAAAAGTGCCAAGTGTTGTTATTAAAACTCTCTCTGTCAGGTAATGCAGATATATCAACCCTCTGCCCTCTCCAGGCTTGTGACTGTTAGTTAACCTCACCTTGTCACACAAAAACCGTGTGGGGAATCAGGTACAAAAACACTCTTCAGTCTCGACATCACTGATGTCTTCAAGGTCACATTTGGTGACTTCAATATCTGTTTCACAGCTGCAGTTTCGTGTTTGGATCAGATGGTGATAAATGGGGGTGTAACTCGTTTGTAATTCCTTCTCTGTCTTCCTAAATATTTTGTGTCTTAGGAAGTTGATGCTGCTATGAACATACTGGGTAATACTGAATTTGCAATATTCTGCTTTCCAGATATAAATGTTTATATTTAAAATTGCTAGGACTGCAATGCAATAAATATATCCATGTAACAATTTGCCTCGAAGCATAATTTTTTTGTGCTCTACCAATAGAGTGATGTGTATTGTGTCAGTGAAGGAGTTGGGACTGCTGTGGTTAGGACAGATGCTGGATGTGGAGTCCCCCAGGTGTGAATAAAGCACTGCTATCTAGTCACATAACTGGGGACAAACCAGTCATTTGTGTGTACAAAATAAGAGTGTCATGATACTTGTCTTTTAGAGATGCAGAAGGGAAGTGAACTTCATGCTGATGAATGTAACCACCATTGGCCTGATCACTCAAAGGTCTGTTACCTTAGTGTGTGGTCTTCCACAGTACCATCAGGAGATGGTTTTCCAGGAACCAGAGAGGTCCAGAGCCAGCATCCGAGCATCTGCTCCAGTGTGTGCATAGCCACTGGGGAATCTGACTTCCAGGAACATTTCTGTTCCCATGGTAAGTGATGCTGATACATTTGGATCAGAGATGTCTTTTTAGGGAGAAATTCCTCCCTGTGAGGGTGGTGAGACCCTGTCACAGATTGCCCAGAGAAGCTGTGGCTGCCCCTGGATCCCTGGCAGTGTCTAAGCTCAGGTTGGATGGGGCATGGAGCAAATAGGTCTCATGGAAGGTGTCCCTGCCCTTGGCTAGAGGAGCCATTCTCATTGCAGCCTGGGAACTGTGGGATTAAGAGGTGCTCCTGTTCTGTGCAGGGACCCAGCTCCAGGGAACCCCATCCCACGCAGGGGGTGGGTGGCCATAAGGGGGAGGGATGCTCCCACTCTGTGGAGGGACCCCATTCTCTGGGAAAGGATGGGGGACATTTTCAGGACTCTGGACTCCGTTCCATGGGCACTAAATGCTCCAGAAAGGTTGTCCAAACAGTCCCCTGTGTGCTGCAGCCCTTCAGGCTTCTCTTTATTCCACTGGGCATCTCAGCCAGAGCCTCTCCCTAGGTCCGGGCAGCGCAGCCATGGAAGAGCCGGGCGGGCTCTAACGAGCAGGAATCCGCTGATGCTCCCGCCAGGAAAAATAGGAGATTGGGGCTCACCGGAGGTACCCCCAGCCGGGCGGTGCGCGGGCTGCGGGGACGGGCTGGGCCCTTCCCGGTCACTCGCCCGATGCCGATCTCGCTTTCCTCCCGCTGCCGGCCGGGAGCAGCCGCGGCGCCGCCGGGCCCGCCAGGGGGCAGCAGCGGGCAGGGAAACCCCGCGGCGGCCGTGAGGGGCCGGAGGGGCCGGAGGGGCCGCGGGAGCCCGAGCACCGCCCTGGAACCGCTCCTGGAGGGACCGTGTGTGTCTGGGGGTGTCTGTGTGTGTGTGTGTGTGTGTCTGTGTGTGTGTCTGTGTGTGTGTGTGTCTGTGTGTCTGTGTGTGTGTGTGTGTCTGTGTGTCTGTGTGTGTGTGTGTGTCTGTCTGTGTCTGTGTGTGTGTGTGTGTGTGTCTGTGTGTGTGTGTGTCTGTGTGTGTGTGTGTCTGTGTGTCTGTGTGTGTGTGTGTGTGTGTCTGTGTGTGTGTGTGTCTGTGTGTGTGTGTGTCTGTGTGTGTGTGTCTGTGTGTGCGTCTGTGTGTGTGTCTGTGTGTCTGTGTGTGTGTGCGTCTGTGTGTGTGTGTGTGTGTGTGTGTCTGTCTGTGTCTGTGTGTGTGTGTGTGCGTCTGTGGGTGTGTGTGTGTGTGTGTGTGTCTGTGTGTGTGTGTGTCTGTGGGTGTGTGTGTCTGTGTCTGTGTGTGTGTCTGTGGGTGTGTCTGGGTGTGTGTGTGTGTGTCTGTGTGTGTGTGTGTCTGTGTGTGTGTGTCTGTGTGTGTGTGTCTGTGTGTGTGTCTGTGTGTGTGTCTGTGGGGGTGTCTGTGTGTGTGTGTGTCTGTGTCTCTGTGTGTGTGTGTGTGTGTGTGTGTCTGTGTCTGTGTGTGTGTGTCTGTGTGTGTGTGTGTCTGTGTGTGTGTGTCTGTGTGTGTGTGTCTGTGTGTGTGTCTGTGTGTGTGTGTGTGTGTGTGTCTGTGGGGGTGTCTGTGTGTGTGTGTGTCTGTGTCTCTGTGTGTGTGTGTGTGTGTGTGTCTGTGTCTGTGTGTCTGTGTCTGTGTGTGTGTGTGTCTGTGGGGGTGTCTGTGTGTGTCTGTGTGTGTGTCTGTGTGTGTGTGTGTCTGTGTGTGTCTGTGTCTGTGTGTGTGTGTCTGTGGGTGTCTGTGTGCGTCTCTGTGTCTGTGTGTCTCTGTGTCTGTGTGTCTGTGTGTGTGTCTGTGTGTGTGTCTGTGTGTGTGTCTGTGTGTGTGTCTCTGTGTCTGTGTGTGTGTGTCTGTGTGTCTCTGTGTGTCTGTGTGTCTCTCTGTGTCTCTGTGTGTGTGTGTCTCTGTGTGTCTGTGTGTCTCTGTGTGTGTCTCTGTGTGTCTCTGTGTGTGTTTGTGTGTTTGTGTCTGTGTCTCTGTGTCTCTCTGTGTGTCTGTGTGTGTGTGTCTCTGTGCGTGTCTCTGTGTGTCTCCGTGTGTCTCTGTGTGTGTGTGTCTGTGTCTCTGTGTGTCTCTGTGTGTGTCTGTGCTCCCGGATGCTTCACACGGTACAGGTACTGAGTCTCCCCGCCGTGTGAGCAATTACGTGTTTGCACAGCATCATCTCTCCCTTCGCAACAGGCCAAAGTTTCCCCCTAAAACCAGCTGTCCTGGAGTGGTGGCATGGCTGGAGCCACTGGGACAGAGCCCTCACACAGTCACAGAATCACTGAGGTGGGAAAGACCTCCAGGATCATTGAATCCAACCTGTGACCCATCCCCACCCTGTCAACCAGACCAGAGCACTGAGCACCAGTCGTTTCTTGACCTCCAGGGACAGGGACTCCACCACCTCCCGGCCAGGGCTGACAACAGCGGGTGATGGCAGGAACTGGCCAAAACTTAGTCCCCATGTGTTGGCTTAGGTGCATCTCTGCAAGTTGAGTTCTGGGTTTGCACCAGAGCCTGCAAAGGGAACTCAGGGATGGGAAAAACATCACTGGAGTTGTCACAGGGAATGTGCAGATGCAAATCTGAAGACCTTGCAGGGAGGCAGCACTTGGTGGAGGAAAGCACAGGCAGGCCAGGCAGAGCCTGCCAGGTAACTCCTGTGCTTTGGGGTGTAGGAGCAGAGGAGTCCTGTAGCTGTCCACCGTGGATGAGGACACGGCTGGAGGAAATGCTGGCTGTGGGAGGAGTGCAGGAGCTGGTGTTGGGTCTGTCAGAATGCATCGGGAAACAGCAACTGCTGGCAGTGCTGCCCAGGCTGTAAAACAGCACTCTGTGAGTATCCTTACCTTGTCACATATTTACAGGCAGAAACACAAATCATTTATACGTAATGATGCAGTGAAGTAAATCCTATAAAATACTGTTGTTTGAGAATATGGGTGCTTTGACAGAGTTATGTGTAAGTGCACTTGAACAGGCTGGAAGAAGGAAACCAGCCCCTTGCTGTCCTGCCCTTCGGGGGACAAGGCTCAAGCTTGGGACGTTTTTTCCATCAGAGCGTGGTCAATGGAACAATTGTACAACGTGTTGATCAGGAAAAGGATGTGGGAGCTTAAGTGGAAAACCTGATGCTATCGTGCTAATGGCACAGAGCAGCAGGAAGGATGGCAAACAGGATACTCACCATGCTCGGAGGAAAGAGCTCGGAGCGATGCTGGGGCTGCAGGGTTGGAGTCAGCCAGGGTCTGTTCCGTGAGCTGGGACAAGCTGGACCAGAAAGCAGAACATTCCTGATCTTACACTTCTCTGCTGGGAACAAGGGCTCCTTGCTGATTCTTTTGGGGAAAAGTGAGCAATTGTTAGGAAATATCCCAAAGCTGATGGAAAAACTAACTGGAGAAAAAGCCTTTCCTTGGAGGCTTGGAAATGAGAGCAGTGGGAAGCTGAAAAAAGGGGTGGGGGTATACTCTTGGCAGGACCTCCTTGTATCCAGAGCATAAATCTGACAGCAAGAAAACGGCTTTTAGCTTTCTTTCTTTGGAGGAGTGTCTCACAGGGAAGGGATCCCATATGGAATAGGGAACAGTTAGTGTACGTGGGACAGTTACTGACCATGCGGCAGGAAAGGGTGTTCGGGTGAGGAGCACTGGTTGTGTTTGCTTCTGAAATTGCCTGTGTTTGTAGTGTTTTGTAAACCCAGGTGTTTAAAAAGTAAATATCTCAGCTGGGCAGAATATGCTGGTCCAAAAGCAGGTGTGTCACCCCCGGTGGGCTCCTGGTCCCCTTCCAGGAGGGAAGGGCCCGTGAGGGCCGGCAGGTGATGTGGCAACATTGAAGTGAAACTGGGTGGTGGAGTCAAGGTGAACTGAAACAGATTGTTGATGTAACTTGTCCTAAAATCAGCCCAGAGGTGTGACTTGGAATCAGCTCCAGACCCCTCCAGTTCGCCTTTGGAGCTGGATATTCCAAAGTGTGTTCCTTGGTGTGTTGCTGGTACTGCAGTAACATTTGTGTGTGTGTGTAGGCTCATTTACAAATGCTTTGCATCTGGGTTTGCCCACCCTCCTCATGTGCTGACAGTTTTATACTGATAAGATAGTGGCTATTAATTAGTTTATTTTAAAAGCAGCCATGTGCTTGTCATTCCTCGTTGGGTCAAAATGCTCTGAAGTCACCCATTCCTCATCTTGGTGTTTTAATTAAAAACACAGACCCTTAAAAGAGGGTGGTTCTGTCTCCAGCTATTGCAGTCATGGCAAGCCTTAGTGCAGCAGAGTGTGAATCACTCCCGAGCATCCTCCACCCTGGCCTCACATCTATTACCAGCTGTAAAGGAACGAACAAAGAGCTGGTGTTTGTCACAATATCCAGTGTAAGGGCTTTCCAAAACTGCTGTAGGCTGACGTGGAGAGATTACAAAAGGCTGCAGCCCCTGACCCCAGTAAAGTCTCCAAAGGAAACTCCTGAAAAGTTTTTGCTGCCGAAAAAGGAAATTCTTCTGGTAATGTAGCACTTTAATAGCTAAAACTACACCAAAGCTTCAGCTAACTGGGTGAAAAAATGTCTTTGTGTCGCATATAAATGCTGTTCTGTAAAGTCTTTTTTTGTTCCATTTAAAATAAAGGACTTGAAGCTTACAAGATGAAGGTACCAGCTTAGGCAGCCATCTGCAGAGATCCATCTGGGCAGGGTGTGAGGGCAGGGACGGGGAGCAAGAGCCACACAGGCATCAGTCCCTGTGATGGGCTGGGATGCTGAAATCCCAGCTCCTAAAGAGAGGGAGGACAAGAGCATGTAATGACAGGACAAGGGGAGAATGGCTCCACGCTGAAAGGGAGTAAGTTGAGAGATATTAGAGGTAAATTCTTGGCTGTGAGGGTGTTGAAGTCTTGGCACAGGTTGTCCAGAGAAGTTGTGGGTGCCCCACCCCTGGAAGTGTTCAAGGCCAGACTGGATGGGACTGTGAGCAACTGGTCTAGTGGAAAGTGGATTGGTTGGCAGAAGGGTTGGAATTAGATGATATTTAATATCCCTTCCAACCCAAACCATTCCATGATCCTGTGATTCTATGAAGACCCTGTCTCAAAGAAAACAGTGGGAAAATCAGCAACTGCTCAGGCACCCACGTTTTCTGTGAGTCTGGCCCTGGAACAGGAGCAAAGAAACCTGTCCATGGGCCCCGGGGGAGCCCGGGGAGGAGGTGACAATGCGACCCAATCCACAGCAGTGCTCCAGGGAAGAGGCTGCGGAGCTGACACAGCGGCTGTGCTGGAGCTCCGGCCGTTTCCCTCTCTAGCTCTGGGGGCTCTGGCGGGGAGCTGCCGGTGCCCGTGTGGGTTGTGCTCCATCGCACACCAGGTCGTTCCCTTTGCCCCCAGCACTGTTTGCCTCTCGTCAGGCTGCGAGTGCTGTAGGCAGAGACAGACCCACTCTCTGCCTGTGCGCTGGACCGTGCTCCGCTGGACGTCATTCCCGAGGCCGGGAACTGCTGCTGCAGAGATGCTGGATGCTGGTGAGAGGGGAGACTGGGGCAACTCATCCAGCTGGTGCAGTTTGTGTCTAATTAAGTTGGAAACTGTCATCCTGTCTCTCCTCCTGCCTGCAGACAGCCCGAGGCCTCGACCAGGGCCCATGGGCAGCTGACCCTCATCGCCACGGCTGCCCCGTGGTGCAGGGCAGGAAGCTCCCAACATTTTTCCAACTCTTTTTTGCTTGCAGATATTTGAGGTTTCCCATGAGCTGCAAGCCCCAGCACAGGGGATGGAAGGTGACGAGCACCTGGTGTGGTTCTCCCACATCCCAAATGCAATGTCCATGGACAAAGCTCAGGTGCAACTGCTGGCAGTCAGCAACTCCCTTTGTCTGCCCCGTGCCAATATGGACCGGGATTCCAGGGGAAGGAAAGTGGCACTGTGACAGTTGTGTGTATATGAGAGAAAGATGCAAAATGGCCCAGCACCAGGTAGGGAAATATATGCACAAAAACCCCACTTGGAGGCCAGTTCAGGAAGCCCAAGGTGGGAGCAGACACTTCCTCATCTCCTTTACACACCTTAGGGGGACTTGGGAGGATGTGCTCTCCTGTCCCGAAGGTGGAGGGACAAAGGGCAAACAGAGGCAGGTAGAGAGACAACTGAAAGAACCAAATTTCCTGACTTTTAAGAATTTAACCCTTAGTGTTCTTCAATACTGGATTTTGTTTGCAAATCAAAAATGGGGAAAGATTTTGGTAACCTTATAGTATCACCAACAGTTTGTTAAAAGACTAATTGCCAAGTAGCTTATGCATGTGGGACCATTAGTAATTCTGTAGCTATGCAAATTAAAACAGTGATGTATGATTTATAGCTTTAATAATGTTCTGAAGGCTCTTAAATTTTAATCACTTGCAACATCCTTTTTAATATTCAATTACTTTATTAACTAATTAGGTCACTTGCTGAAAAAGCACATAAGGCTGGTGCTATTTTAGTATCAGCTGAACATCACAAAATACCTTTGAAATGGTGTAAATGGTTTATTTATTTTAAATAGATCATTAAGATGCTGTAATTAATAAATCAATTACAGAAAAAAAAGACAAGAAATTGATAGATGCCAAATCACAATAGTAGTGGCTTCTCTGCTTACTTTATAAATGTTCACAGAGATGCTGAACTTGGTGAACATGGCCATTGAAGCACCTTCCTGCATAATTCGTATTCAGCTGAAGGGGTAAGGTTCAAGATACGCTCAGTTCATTAGAGATGCTTTTTGTATGGATTTAGCTTTCTGATTGATAAAAGCTCCACAAATGACCTTGAAAAGGGAAAGTACTTAAAAGGACAGCCCTCCTTTGCCTCGTGCTCTTTTGTCTGCCTCAAAAAAGATAAAACTGTGGCATCTGAGAGTGCTGCTGATGTTGGGCTGGAAGGGAGAGCTCCAGGGAGGGCAGGTGGGTGGCTCCCACTGACCAACCTGCTCCCCTCACCGTGGGCAGCACTTGCTGCTGCCCAGGAGCTGTGGCAGGGCAGCAGCAAAGCAAGGAGACAAAATTCCAGCCCTGCAGAAGCCAGGAAGATGCTGGGCTGTAGCACAGAGGTTTACACCTCCCCTTTACACCAAGCCTTGAAGTAAAACTTCAAGTCTCAGAAGTTAAATTTGTCACCAGTGTGGCTATAACTCTGAAAGAGACTTTGAATAATCTTCTGTCTTAAAACTAAGGGCAAGACAAACACTATTCTAGAAATTAAGTCGATCTTATTAGCAGATTTTGGTTTAAATTATATTGATGTGATGATACAAAATGCTAGTTTTCTTTCTTGAGAAGCTGTTAGAGAAGATCTGCAGTAATAGCAGAGAACTCATCTTCCCTTTTTAACTTCTCTTGCTTCCATTCTCTTGTAACGAAAACTGTAAATCCAGGGGCAAAAAGCTTAATGTTTCAATTTCTGCTAAATGCAAGACAGCCCTTTACAACTGAGCTGCCAAGAAAACTACTCCAAATCTCAGTTTGTAGAGTTTCCTGGGAACTGAAACAGACGTGGTGTAAGTCTGGCTCTAAAGCAGAGTCCGGGTGAGGTACCAGACTGTTACTCCAGGTGCCCAAAACCAAAAATAAAAGCTGCCCCTGCCCCCATCCCACAGGCACCTGCAGCCCACCTCTACTGCAGCTGACAGTGCCCTGCTCCAGTACAGGGGCTTGAGCTGAAATAATGGATTTTCTCTTAGGAAAATGCCACCTAGGTGACATTCCTCACTGCTGCGAGAGGCCACTGTGTGGGGCAACCATCCCTTGAAAGGAAGGACACACTGGACTATCCCCGGCTGTGCAGAAGGGATAAGGAGCCCTAAAATAAATCCATTTCACATTTTACGGGAGCTGCCACAGGAAACAGCTGCAGAACAACTCTAAGGTACCAAACGCTGGTACAGCTTGGGACAACATAGGATGCTTCCCACCTTGGAACAAGCACAGATACAACTCTTAAGGGGTCAGAGATATCTGTAGTCACATGAGGTCACTGTCACTGTTTTAGGGGGATTTATTTCACCCTACAACAATCCTGTTGTACAACACGGCTCAGGGGCTGTTCTGAGCCTCCTTACGAAGCCTGAGGTCTCAGTCAAATCGGTGCATTTTTATCACACTCCTGTAACTTCTCCCCAGTCGTTTATTCACTCGAGCAATTCTCACGTCGCTCAAATCGTTTGTGTGGGAAAACCCCACATCCTCCTCTGTCAGACCCAAAAAGACACAACTGCTGGAGTGGCAAATAAAAAGTCACCAGTGCCTCAAACCCAACTGGTACGCGGAGAAACGAGGCGGCGAAACGCAGCAGCAGCAGCCGCAGCCGCCCGCAGAGCTCGGCGGGCCCGGCTCCGTCCCTGCACCAGCGCTGCTCTGCCTTTCCTGCCGCCGAGCCGCCGTTAACCTCCCCGGCTGGATTCAATGTGACAGTGACACTTCACAGCACATTGCATCCAATCTCATTTGAAGCTGACAAAGATTGTTTCTGTTTTATATCTATTGGTTTATTAATGGCCTACAGCCTCTTAAGCAGATGCATATTCATTAGATAGCCAGCTGTTAGGAGGTTCCCAGATGTCGAAAGTAGCTCTGTCTTGGTATACTTTCTTTTTTTTTCCCCTTCTCATGAAACAAAGTAATTGTAGCTCGATTAAAGAACCAGTTAATTACTAAGCCAGTACCTTATGGCATGATTTAAAAAAAAAAAAAAAACAAACAAAAACCTGCAAATTTGTGAGGAGCAAAGACATTTTTAAAGAGATGAGCTGAGCCTTCGCTGTGCTGTGCACACACAGAATTTATGTAGAGATTGGATTACTCCATGTAAAGAACCCCCAGCTGCAGAATCCAGGGATACACTGAGTTCTTTAAAGGCACCTTTCTTCATTTTCCCCATTCTGCAGATTTTCTCTTGCCTCTTATCATTCCTTAGGTGAATAGTGGATGCAGAAACACATAAAAAATGAAAACGAGACACATCTCAGTTTTTAAAGGTCATTTCACAGAGTAGAAAAATTCCAGCATCCCAGCTAGATAAAACTGTGACCAGATCATTGAACAAGCTGTACAGACTGACTTACAAATTCCAGGGGCCATCCTTCTCAGTCTCACATTAACCCAAGCTCACCGAGATGTCTTTGCCACTTCTT
Organism: Aphelocoma coerulescens; assembly: GCF_041296385.1. Classification (NCBI taxonomy): domain Eukaryota; kingdom Metazoa; phylum Chordata; class Aves; order Passeriformes; family Corvidae; genus Aphelocoma; species Aphelocoma coerulescens. Next base: position 4,703,168 of record NC_091027.1, on the reverse strand, counting down.
TCCTCGAAGCTCTAAAAGCAGCTCCCAGAAGCAGGGCTACCACCTCCATCCTCCCACCACCACCTCCAGGAAGCCCTTTGCCCATGGAAATGTTTAAAACATTAAAGTCAGCTCCAAGTCCATGTGATCCAGGCAAAAAAAGTTCCTGGGGACTGTGGTTTCTGGCTAACAGGGAGGAGCTGCGCGGCCACTTGGTCCTTCACACCCCACAGCAACAGCCCTGCTCTGTCCCAAGGAGCTGCACTTCCATCACCAGGAGAGGAAGAAGAGGTTGAAATCCTGAAAACAGTTGAAATCCTGAAACAATTCTAAATTTAAGTCAGTGACATCTTGGAATAAAACTTGGGAGGAAGAAAGAAAATTAAAAACAAAAATGTGCTGAGCATTAAAAGCCTTAATCAGAAGGCAGCGATGGCACTATAAAATGTCATCTGCTATGAGAGTGTTTACAGTCGAGCACAGAGGAACATAGAGGCAATTTTGTAGAGTGACTCCTGGAGCAGAGGCCTCTGAGAATAAAAGTGTCTTTAGATATTTGTTATCCTGTTATAGCTGGTATCACCTTGAGTATACAATGCCTGCCTGCATTATGTAAACACTTCATTGATAAATCCCTTCCCCACCTCCCCTAAGCTGTGTCAGACTGTTCTTAGCTGACAGACAGAGCTGAAACAGATGCTGCTATAAATACCCTTGTTTAGCTGTTTTGAAAATAATTTCTTTTGTAGAACATGGTGGTTGCTCTAGTTATCACTGAACTTGCACCTGTGCTGGAATTTACTACTCCTTTGTACACATCAAGATGCATTTTTTTTTTAATGATTCAATAAAACCCCCAAACACAGAGTTGGATTCTGCTGCCCTTTTCTTCCCTTCTGAAGTAGAGACAACCTTTACAAAAGATTTCACTCATTTTAATTGAACTCTTTTAAAGTTTAGAAGCTACAGAATCCAGAGGTGGTAAAAGTTTAACTCTTAGGACCAGACAAGCAGTTAATTTATAGAATCATGTAATTCTCTGAAATTCTATGTTTCTCTATACACACATACAACACCCAGCCAGCCAAACTCTTCTGGAGAGATCACAGGTACAAGCTGGACTTCAAAAATGAAGAAAGGAGTTGTACTAACACAGCAGCATGATTTTGGTTATATTCAAATTCTATAATGCAGTAGCTGATAAATGGTACATCTGTCCCCATTCACACAGTAGCTCATTAATATTTTCACCTGGAAATGTAATTTCTAGTTAAAGATACTATTTTGTTCATAGCTGAAATATCAGAGGTGGAAACATTTTATGGTATTTATCTTAAACAAGTTCAATATTGCTTTAAGCAAATACCCATTTTATATTCGGTCTTTAAATAAAGATGTAAACCACATTCTGCTAAGCACTGCTACCTGTGATCCATGTGCTTGAACTGGGGGAGACAATGGGGAAAAAACTTCCAGGCTCTCATCACTGCAGAAAAGGTACACAGGGATGCACCTGGCCCACGTTCTGAAGGAATCTTTCCAGGGTTTCTTTTCTGATGTTTATTTTGGTTCAAAGGATTTTGTTCTCATCCACCTGCAGAGGATCTGGCTGGCTGATAAGGCTGCTTCTCACACTCCACACACCCGGCTTCATAAGGAGCCTATTGATCCATGGGATGAACCGGGATCAGTTCAGCACTACAGCTGCTCCCCGAGCCAGGGCACCCTTGATTAAGGCGTAATTGGCACAACCACAAAGACCCACCCCAAAGTGACCACGTTTTCCACTGGAGTTACTCCAAACCCTGACAAATCAGCTTCATTAGTACTACTGTCAATTAGAAGCGAAACCAAGGGTTCCTCTGAAGAGATGTGAACAACCTGAACAGGGACATGATCCTTCAGCTCAAAGCTGACTCTTTCACTGGCACAACCCACCTTGAAGGACAGCATGAGACTCATCCTGTTCATCCCAAAACCTTCCAAGGAGGATTGAGAAGCACTGCACCCTCCAGCACGACAGCATAACAACACTGAGTACAGGTTTAGCTTTCCTCAGCCCCCATCTCCCACTCCTGGAAGGAGCTTCCTTCCCACCACAACTCTGCATACATTGAACCAGTCGGAGGCTTCCCATCTGCTCCAAAGAGGGGCTGAAGATGATGATTCCAAATAAGTGTAAAGGTTTCAGAACAGGAACCAGAGCCATCTCTCCTACTCCGCCGTTGAAGCCTGCCTTGATTACTTTGATGTAACAACACTTGAAAGCTCCTATTCTTTGAAACTAATTTAAACACATTGAATTGTTGAAAGATTAAAAACCGCAGTCAGCTAATTACACTCACTCTCATCTCTTATTCAGCAAATGAATCACTTTTCATTACCACTTAGCTGAAGTACATGAATTTCTGCCTAATTAGAAATGTTGTAGATGGAGCATTAGCAAGGCTGGAGCGGGTCAGGATATCTTGCCTGCTTCATTTTTAATTCCTAACAGTAGAGCCAGATAGGAAAGGCTTCAGATAAGAAGTCATTAAACAATTTTAAATTATTTATAAAAATTACTTTGCCCAAATTATAATTATTTTTTTTTCCCAAATGCTCTCATAAACGTCAAATGGAATGAAAGGAAAAGCAGCCCAACATTGATTTTAATGAACATTTTAATGTTATGTATAACAGAACATTATGAATACAATGGAAACAAAGTTTTATCAATTTAATAATAAAAAAGAAATCCAACATAAGAAAAGGGAGGCAATAAATTTCATACCTACAGTATAGTGCTTATTCTTAACAATATTCCCAGCTTGTGAATATAACAATGTCTTTGTGTTCCAGATTCTAAAATCTTGATTCATGTGAACTTAAATGCAGAATTACAGAAGGAAAAACAAGACCCCCCCAAAACCTTAATTCATTCTTTTGCTTTCAGTAAATCAGTAAAATCTTTGACTGCTACAGGTCTCCTTTATTAATATATATATTTTTTTTTTACTCCTCTATTGGATTCCACAGCTGCTAATGCCATATTTACACAAAAGAATCACCAAGTGTTGTATAAAAGTCAGGATCCAATGCCATGGGATTAAGTTAGGTTCTAGATTTACATCACTGAAGTGTGATTCACCTGCTGCTGATGCCCTAAACCAGTGGCTCCTTAGGGACATTGGTGCTGCAAAGGATGCCAAGTGCCACTGGAAAAGAACTCCAAGAAAGTGCATTTTCTGGAGTTTTCTGAAAGGAAACCTTCCAGCAGTCTTGGATAAAGCTGCTCCCAAGACTTGCACATGATATCAGTTGTAACATTAGAAGCATGTTAAGACCCCAAAAATCTGTTGATCACCAAATTGCTGAGAGAGGATTTTTACAATAAAAATTTGGGTAATACAGCAGTGTGGCTGGAACATTAGCAAAAGTATATATACATTCCAGGTCCCTTTGAATTAGCCATAGTCACATATGTAAGCCATTTTTGGACAAAAATATATATTCTTATAAAAAACTGATCATAGTACTTGAGTGACTTCACAATTGTGGACTCAGTGGTAGTAAAAGGAATGATCCAATTATGACAAAGCGATCAGGGAGAGGGGGAAAAGAAAGTCAAAGCTCTTCAAGAAAAAAGAAAAGTATAAAATTAGAGTCAAACATTTTTACCCAGTCCCCAATCCAGTCTTCCATCAAGTCTCAAAGTTAAAATTGGTTCTTCTACGTAGGAAAGGTTTTTTGATGGTCTTAATACAAATTATTTTGCAAAATCATCCAACACATTCCTTAGAAGAATCTCTCACCTCTCCAGAATTTGAACACTAGTTATTTCAACACTTAGAAAATAGCATTTGGTTCTTTATGTAGACACTTTAACTGATAAAGAAAAAAAAAGTATTGATCAGTGTTTCCCATCCCTTCCCCAGCTATATTTGTGCAGCTAAAAATCCTTCATTCAGTCTGCCCATTTATTTTATTTTATTTTAATCTCATTTATTTATTTTACAATCTTTATTTGCTAAAATTGGCAAAATTTGCAAAGGCATCTTGCTTGGGTTGTACAGTCCCAGGAGTCAGAGAGGTCATAGCCATACTGGGTACCCCCATTCCTATTGTGCCCATTCCTGTGGCCGGCACTCCCATGTTCATTCCCATCATTCCCTGGTTCATCATGGGCGTGGGTGCCATGGAGGCCATTCCCATCGTACCTGACATCACCCCGGGCATTCCCATCCCCAAGGGCCCTCCCATCAGCGTGTTGGTCTGGGGTCGCACGGGCATCATGCTGGGCTGAGGGCTGAGGTTCACAGCTGCAAAGTTCTGGGTTATGACATTCATCGGCTGTTGCATATCTGCAGCAAAGACAAAGTGCACAAAAATCACTGAGTGCAATCTGGACACTGAAGGAGCTCCTGTGTTTTAAGAAAGTTGTGTGTCACTACTGTGAATATGAATACAATGGCCAGACCTGCAGCTATTTCCTGATCTGAACATCAGCAGGAATTTCTTCATTGGAAGGGTGATCAGGCATTGGAAGGGGCTGCCCAGGGAGGTTTGGAGTGCCCATCCCTGGAGGTGCCCAAGAAAGGACTGGATGTGGCCCTCAGTGCTCTGGGCCACTTGACAAGGTGGGGATGGGTCACAGGTTGGACTCATTGATCCCCGAGGTATTTTCCAGCCTTAATGATTCTATGATTCCACTGCACTTGTTTCCCTATTTTCTGCATGAAGACTCAGAAGACTTCTCTACAGAAGTTTTGAATATCATTTTACAACAATAAATATTCCAGAGAAGTTCTAAAGATTAGGATGCCTAAAGTCAAGATACAGCAATGGGGCAAGCTCAACAGTAGAACCTGCACAGACTCAGCCTCCTGACACACCAATCTCCATTTAGAAAACATCACTTGTGTCACAATGTCACAGTAGTTTATGAAACAAGTGTGACTAAAGGTGGGAAAACAGCAATGGACAGAAGACTGCATCTCAGGGACAGCCTATGGAACACAGACAGGGCTCAGTGTGTGCAAAACAGTGCAATGATCACTTACTCTGTTGCTGCATCATGGTATTGAGCGATGGCTGTTGGGGTTTGGAAGGCTGCATCCCAGGTACTAAATTGTCCAAACTGATATTTACACTGGGATCTGACCAAGTTGAGGGTAGAGTTTTGCTTGCATTTTTCTGGACCATCTCTGTCCTTGCATTATAAAGTGAGTTAGGCTTAGGCATCATTGGGTTCACGCTTTGCAGAGGCTAAAAAACAAAAGTTGTTGGGGATTCACTTGAAACAATTTACCAGTAGGAAACAGGACTAAACAACAAGTGTTTTCCACAGAAGACAATAAAAACCCAGGATGCCATGAACTTTAGCTCTTCCAAAGCAGTGCTGCTCCACAGTTAGATTAAAAGAGTATTTGTAAGCAGAGATTGAGTCTCATATCAATGTGGAGTGACAGTGACCAGGAGCAGCCAAGCTTTGAACTCAAGCAGGCTGATTCTTTCCTCCTAACACCAAGCTGATCCATTCCAGTTTCCAAACCACCCTCCACTGCAGCAGGCACTTCTGTCTTTTGGAGAACAGGCCAGTTGTGACCTTCATCTCCTTGGGGCTGGAAACCTGTAACATTCTGTGGAGAATGGTTTTAAAATGTCAACCTCGACCTCTCCAAAAAAGCAGCTACACCTCCCTAGAGCAATGAAGGCCATCTTTGAGAAGACTGCCTTATAAAAGGACTTTTCTGTTTAGGAGGCAATTGAAACATTTTTGACAAAATGCTGATCACATCTGAATGAGCAGGTCTAATGCACTCCAGGAGAGGAATGGATTAATTTTCAATGCTGTGATTAAGGAGAAGGTCATTAGCAAACTGTACCAATAGCAGCCTACCTGTGACCTGGACATGGGTAAACTGACGCCCACAGAATTGGAACTCATCATGGAGAAATTCATGCTTTGTGAGGAGGTCATGGTTGTCTGAGAGGGTCCCATCAAATCAAAAAGATCCATAGAATTGGAAGCAGCTGGAGGTTGGCCTGGAGCTGGCTGAGAGCCACTGAAGAGCTCTAGAGCTGGCTGCTGTGCTGTGCTGCTGAAGAGCTCTCCAGACGAAGCACTGGCACAAGGAGAAGCTTGGTTGAAGGCACTCCAGTCACCAAAGTCTCCATTTCCACTTGTTGCTGTACCTGAAGAAAAGGCAACAGTGTGAGAGGGAGGAAGGAAGACAGAGAAGAAAGACAGAAGACTTAGAGAAAGGCACTGAGCAAATGCCATATTCCATGAACTGAAACAAATGTGAGCTGATCTGTGTCCGTCCACATTAACATCTGCAGGTAGAACCTCCATCTGGACATCATTCCCTCTCATGAATATTCCAACAATTTTAACAAGGTACGAAAGGAAATATGAAACACCCATACACAAAGTAGAAGATGTTTGATAATGTGTCACCTGTGGATGCCAGGCAAGCAGGGACAGGTTTGCTTCAGTTGAAGTACAACTGGAAGATAACTTGGGGTAGAGACTGGAGACCACAGTCAGAACAACACTGAGAACCTGGATAACACTTATCAACTTTTTATCTTGGCATTCTGGCATTCACAGAGAGAGCAGTTGTCAGGAACAAGCCACCAGATAAAGCAAATTCCACCATGATAAAGACAACTACATCCAAATTTGGCTGTATACAATTGTCAGTTTTTGTATAAAACCACGCTGAGGGGAATAAACCCCAGAATTTTGAAAGCAGGCTGCCAGGGAATGCTTATTTGAGGTCATAAGGAATAAGCACTTCCCATCCCATCAAGTGCTCATGTAAAACACATTAGGTTTTCTAAATTTGATTCCTGAACTAAATGCCTTGATTTAAAGCAGAAGTTCAATCTTGGATCAATCATTTCTCTCAGCAGCAGCTCTGCTGAACTCTTGTAGCTCACCACTTAAACACTGTTCCATTTCAATAGATGAGGTTTTTGGAGACAAGTGTTTAAATCAGAACACAGAACTCAGAGCTCTCTCTGTATCTCACTGTGAAGGTAGAGCCAACAGCACGAGCTGTTTGTAGACACCTGCAAGGGCACCTCTTCAGCATCACAGATGTTGTGACACAAACCAGTGAACTGAGAGCTTGTCAAACCTTGGAGTCAAACAGGAGATGTTACCTCCCTTAAAACACGTGTTTCCCTATTAACAGGGAAAGTGTTGCTTCACAGCACTGATGGGGGAAGAAAAGCTTAAAAACATTTGCAGAAAATGCTGAATATAAAGCAACAGCATTTAAACAGCTCACAGGCTACACAGTGAATCACATTCAGAGCTTGGGCCACTGGCCAGCTCAGCTTTTTGATTCTCTCACTGATTCACTTTTGGTACTTCAGCAACGTTACAAACAACAGCACTGCCATATGAAATGAACTTTGAGGGCTGGTGAACATTTATATCATCTCTTGGATTTCTTTAGCTGAGTAAACAAAGACTCAAACATGTAGAGCTGGGACAGATGAATCCAGTGCCAGTTTCTATTTCTTGCCCTATCCAATGGCTGCTTCCATAATATATTCCACCCACTCATGGCTAACTGCAGCAGTCTTTTACACTTCGTGTAAATATTTATCAACATACACCTTCAACCTTTAGTCATCTCTCTTTACCAACACATTACAATTTAAAGAATAGTGGAACAGTAAATTTGTTCACAAAATCCAAGTACTGCCAACAACTTCAGTGCATGAAGTGGGCTAATATTCATTAGCTTAGGGCCTCACTAGAACATTTGCTTTGATCTTCCTCACAAAGAGGCACTATATTAGAATGTTTCAATTAGTATTACGTATTAAAAATTAAAACCTACTTTAAATATTCTTGATAGATAAGTAAATGCTGAGTGTGCTCCTTCTATGTTCAAACCTGTGCACTGAGGACCAATAATGGAAGTGGGGGTAAAAGGGAGAAGGTTTTGCCCCTTCAGTAGGACTTCAAAGATGATTAATCAAGAAGGAAAAGATTTCTAGAGGGGCTTACACTGTTCAGGAATGATTAATCATTTCACAGGACTCCTTGTCCCTTGCATAATGGTGATTGGAATAGATTAATCATGTTAATGCAGATAAAGGATTGTATCAATTTAGACTGTATTAACACAGGAGTTATTTGCATAGTAGGCGGCTTTGTGTTTGCAAAACAACTTGGGTTTGACTGTGAAAGCCTGCAAAAAACAAGAGCAGTTCTTTCCTACCCAGTAAACTGAAGGTGTATTAACTAACCCAGGTCCAGTAGAACCTTCCCAACACAGCAAAATAAGGGAAGAGATGTGAACATGCTGACTAAAAGCTGGCTCCCAGGTAGATTTGCTGCTCAGCCTCTTTGCTGTTCTTTTCTCATTTTGTACTTGATCCTGCACCCTGGCTGAGAAGCCCCAGTCACAAACAACACTTCTGCTCAAATTATCCTCACAAAGGACAGCCAGCCAGCTCTCCCCACTCCAGGGCTGTCTGCAGCCCTTGTAGGATCCCACAAACATTCCACCAAAGGAAAATGGATCCCTTTAGGTGGTTTCCAAGCATATTTTATTCTTTTCCAATCCAATTTTAAGGGAAACCTTTTCAGATGGTGGCCATGTCTCCTGATAAGCTTGTCTGTCTGCAGGTAAAATGTCTGCACATGCACTGAGCCAGGCTGCATCTTCCTTCCTCCCAGAGCACTTGTGGTCCAGTTACACACACACAGTTTACCCTGGAAAGGGAAGGGACTTTAAATAATGCCACATGGCATCTCTTGCCCTCCTTCCACCCTGAAACAGCACTGCAATCCCTAAATCGGTCCTACCTTGCGACGATGGGAAACTTGCTGAAGCAGCAGGTGAACTAAAATCAGCAAATCCTCCAAATGGGTCGCTTGATCCACCTAGAAACAGAGGGAAGCCAAAAGCTGTTACAGGATTGTGCAAACTTTGCAACCACTGCATGTGGGATTTATGAAGAAAAGCTTTCTGTACTTGACACGATGGATTTATTGATTCTGCTCCCTAAGTCGACTCTGTTTTCCTGTTCACCCCCACACTATGTTTATACAAGCCTGAGCAACAATAAACTGGATTATTTCCAATTGCCTTGCACATCTTGCAGTTTTGTTTTCCTAGGGAGGAACTAAAACATGCAAGTTTTTGTCACCTCTAAAAATAAATTCAGAGATATTAAGAAGATTAACAAGTTTTTAACTAGGGAGTGATGCTACCAGTTTAGCACTTTATAAAAGTAAAAATTTGGAAGCATAATATGAAAAAGGCCAAACATTCTTATTGTATAAAAGATAATTTATTATGCTTCCTATGAAAAATTGCATGTCACTTTATATTTAGTTTTTGTGTTACTTAAAGCATGAATGATTCTGCAATGATCTTGAATTGGGATTTCAAGGACAGAGTTTGCATTTGTGTTCATTTTTTTATAAGTTTGCTTCCTTTCTACAGCAAGAACATTAAGTTTTCCAACTAGACATTCATATACAGCACATAAATTATTAACTTCTGAATACAGCATAGTAACAATTTTTCACTAAAAAGATACAGCTAAGGTATAAAAGCAGCAGATTTAAGAACCATGTTGTACAGCTGATTTTTGAAATACTCAGAAAAGTTACAAAAATCACCTAGTTGTGGTTGGTACTGCTTTTAAGCAGGGATTCCACTGACCTGAGGAAGCCAAGAAGTTGCCCTTATTTGTTTGTCCTCAAAGATTTCACCTCCAAGCAGTCCCACCCTCAGAAGAAGCTGCAGCAGTTCAATTATTTTGCTTTTAGTGTTATGCGTACATTATATAGGTTACATCACAGCTGCTTAGCCTGCAGTGCTTAGGAGGCAGCCAGGTGGGACTGGAACATCTGTGCTGCACTCAAACACCACCAGGGACAGCTTCCAACATCTGGTGCCATTTCGGAATTGTCTTATCGCTGCAAGACATTCTGCTCCATCTGCTACTCTCAACTGGGTTAATTAAACCAGAACCATCTCCTTTTTAATAAATGGCCAGCAGTAATAAAAGGAACCACTCACTTCCTAATACATGTGTACTTGTATTTCTTTTTAATGTTATTTTACTGTAGACATTGCCAGGAAGGCAACTGTTCTTCCAAGGGGAAATGTCTTCTTGCTGAGCGTGTAGTGCAGGATATAAAACATGAGCAGAGAATGCAAGGATGGTCCCTGAATTTCAGACATAGCACTACTGAAACCCTTTTAACACCTTTTCAAGAAGGAGAGGACTTCATAGCAAGTTAAGAAATTTCTTCAACACAAATTCTGAAGTGATCTAATAAGCATCTCACCTATGTTTATAAACAAGTTTTATTCTGACTGACATCTGAGAATGAAAAAGGGACGAGGAAATATCAAACTAAAAATCTGATCCTGTTTACTCTGTGTACTGCAATGAACATTTTCAAGTAATTTTTTCCCCACAGATGTGCTTATAGAGTTCAGAACAGGTTAATGGTTTGAGAGTTTATATGCTGAATGAGCAACACAGATGACACACTCCTGACCACACACTCAAAGGAAAAAATAAAAATCAATGCTCCCTTGCTACACCCATTATCCTTGGGCTGCCTGACAGTGCCTAGGGATTAATTTAATTTTAAAAACAGAACTAGGTTCATACCCAAAATAACCCCGTAACATTTTCAGTCAAGTTAACTTTTCCTCCCCCTCTCTTGCCTGTTTTCAAGTGAAACTGAGTTTCAGAGAGAGGTGACAGACATTAAGCTGGATGCAGTAACTCTCTAAAGAAAGGTTAAGGAACCTCAGCTCCAGCAACACCAAAAAATACTCCCAGCAGGTCTAACCAGGAATTTTACATCTTCCCCTTAATGGCAACCAAGCACCCCCTCACATACAAACTGTGCTGCTCCAGTAAAGAGTAACACTGAGCCCAATCAACCCTTTCACATCTCTGCACCTGAACATACACAGATAAGCAAACCCCGAGGTCCCTGAATTCACATCACTTCCCTGCCAGCTCCTTCACAGGACACATCAAAGGCTGCATTTGACCCTTTCCCTCTGCCTTGCCTGACACTGGGAATGTTCCCACACCCTGTGCTGCAAGGAGCAGTGGTCATAACAAGTGACCTGCACGTGAAGGACAGAGCTAATCTTCTCAACATGAGCAAGCCTCAAAGATTCCCATGCGAGATCTGTCACTACAAATGAACCCTTTCCATCTGCCTGCTCAGGTCAGCAAAGGTTATTTAGCAGGACCAGCTGGTAATGTGCCTCTTCTCAGCACCATTTCTAAATGCTGCTTTGGAAAAAGGAGAAGAAAAGATTAAAAAAAGAAAAGAAAAAAGGCTGACTACAGCAAAGAGCCAAAAAACTGATGAAAGATTTAAGTACACTGTAATACAGCAGCTGCCATAGTTCTGTTTGAAATATGGGCAGGTTCACTTTGAAGCAGAAACAATCTATTCTCAATGAGATCTTATTTTTATAAAAATAAAAACATACACATTGTATATAAATAAATCAAAAAATACTCCAATCTCTTCTGCCATAAGAATTAGATGGAAAAAAAAAATCAGTATTGACTTGGGATAGTGGTTCTGATCCAGGATCTTAAACTTTCATGGAACTGCAGTAACTCCAATATACAATGAACAGCTCTGTATGTGAAGTTAATAAAGTAAGAAATTGAACAAAATTAAGTTGTTCCTTAAATTTATGCATATTTGTGCATAAAAACAGACACATGAAATGACTCATATTTCTCAATCTCTAGGAATTAACACATTTCAGAACAGACATGAAAGACTGTCTACTTTCCCAAAAATAAAAGTGAGCAAAGTTTTAAAGATCCACTCAAAATAAGAAAGAAAATACTAAGACAGATGTCTGATACTAAATTACCACAACAGTCTCCCTCCCCTGCAGTAGAGTTCTGATATATTTTATAGTGTATTAAACACTTACAGAAGCAGGGTAGTGATGGAAGGAAGGTGTCACACAGAGTGGTCACAGTACTGGTTTTGCTCACACATGACAATCAAGTCCCTGGTGTGACCCTACAACAGCCCCAGGAGTGGTATAACCCCAGTTATAACGGGGTGAGTAAGGACAGACCCTACAGATGCCTGCCTGGAGCCACACAGCCCCACACGTGGCCTCCAGCCACTCAGAACTGCCATTTCTTGGTGCAGCCTCTGTCATTTTGCCTTGTCTTTAAAGCAGGGGCCCAGCAGACCCTCGGCTCAGTGAGGCACACACCCTGCTCTGCAGTGCCAGCAGGATCCTGTCCAGCATGGGACGTTCCTCATTTGCAATGGGAAGGTCTCTGAAAGGTTTCTCTCCATGAAATGCTATTTTATTTGCTACTCAAAGTGGTCTCAGATTACAGCTCACTCCCTCCCAACTGTGCCATCAGACCACAAGTGCACAGAAGTTCTTTTTCTATGCCATGCCACCACAAACCCATTGATACCAGGAACCTGTAAGCACAAAAACAAGTCCAAATTTCAAGTCTTATGTTTTGAAAAGCACCAATCCTCAGAACTCCTCTACCAAGCCCAAAACAATGCACTGAAATTTAACACCTAAAAATATACTGCATTTTGAGAGCATAAGGGTAAGTCCATGTGAAGATTAATAGATTAGCTACACACTTCTGGAGAGTGAAGGATGTGTTTTAAAATGAGTAATTTCACTTTTAGGTAGCAATTTCTTTTTGGTCCTAGGGTTTGGGTCAACCAAGTGCCAAGAGAAAACAAGACAAAAAACCAAGTTTGCCATATACCTCAGATGAAAGCTTCCGTGAAGATTATCCATCTCCACCTGCCCAGCCTTTGAATTGCACTATGAGAAATGCTTGAATATGAATGGTTGCACTTGCTTTCAGAGTTAATTATAAATAATTGCATTACATGCACAGTTCCTGACAGACTGACCTGGCAGTCCATCTTTGTGCTCCTAATGTTTATTAGTTCCATGCAATAGCACACACAGTACCTTGCTACAAAAGGTTCTTTCTAGGCAGTTCTACATTTTTTTCAAGTATTCATTTCTCAATTTATCTACTTTATTCTGGCAACAAACAAGGCTCTCCTCAGAACTGAAACACACCCCAAACCTACCTGTGGAAGCTGGCTGGCTGGCTCCATCAAACAACAGGTCCACCAGGTCATTAGAGGACTTGCTACCAGAGGGGACAGCAGCCTGGAGAAGAAATTACACCAGATATCAACTCACGATGTCATTAATCAAATGACATTAAGAAGTTTTCTGGGGTTTTGAAGGATTTTGTTTGCCTTTGCTTTGAAGAGATAACAGATTTGTCTTTAAAGCCAACAATCATATGGCTAAATGTAAAATCAAGTACTGAAAAGCTAAAGGCTTTTTTTGTTTTTTACAACTGAAGAATTTGCTAAGTTTTCAGTAAATGTGCAGCTTCATAGAATCTTTAACACTTCAGGCCAAAATTCTCTTTGCTGTCCTGAAGAGAGCAAACATGCTGATGACTATATTTAAAAAATTCTACACCTTAAAGCAATCACAATTAATTACAATTATACTGTTCCACAGACTGTGATAAGTCCAACTAAACATTTTTGATAAAACAGCTCCTTTCAAGGCTACATAACAAAAATTCTACACTAAAGCAGAAATTGTCTTAGAGGATAGAAGAAAACAGCTTCCAAAATGTTGTGTTTTCCTGCTGTCTCACCTTTGTCGTAGGCTGTGCAGGATGAGCAGCAGAGTTCTGTTCTGGGCTTGCTTTATCTCCTGTGTAATGAGCTGCTGCTCCCAAGTCAATGGTTTTTGAAGGATTTGCTGAGCGTTTCTGTCTGATGGTGGTAATTTCTGTAGCTTGTGCAATATGAATGTGTTTTGTTGTCACAGTCTCCTCTTCATCTTTAAATTCAGCTTTGGGAGATTTGCCTCTTCTTGATTTTTCGTCATCACTGTCACTAGAAAAACAAAAGTGATAGCACAACATTTGTGATGGACTTCTCAGTTCCTTGAGTGGACGTTTGGCTTAAGCCACAAGAGTTTTGCTCACTGCAGTTTCTTGTAGCAGCAGTTCATAATAAAAATGCTGCTTTTCCTACATTTGAGAGAGGAACCCTTTTACCCTTACATAACACATCACACAGCATTGCACCTGTTGTACAGAAGCAGTGGAGGAAAGCAGGTTATTCTGTTAAACACGAACTGCAAGTCCACGACAGAGGATAATAGGAAATCGGTGTTTAAATCCAGTACATTGAATTACCTTCTGACAGGAACTCCCCCACACATTATGTAACACTTCAGCAACAGAAAGTTAAGTTGGCAGGTGTGTTCAGTACTTACACCAAGAGACAGAAAGCAATGAACCAAATTCTGTACTGTCTTTCGGGTTGAACAACTCCATTTGTGTTTCAGCTCATTTCCTTTTCCAGAAAAACAGGCTTTCATATTCTTTAAGATGTTTGTGGGAAAGGAATGCTTACAGAACTATGCAATGCAGTGTTACCATTATCAGAGCACATACAGTTGTTCTCAAAATGTAAAAGAATAAAAATGTCACCCTTTTAGGCAAAAACTTTTCAGATGTTGCTGCATACTATTTGATTCATTTGTTACATTTTCTACTTTTGTATTTTAAGTCTTTCACAAAGAAAGTAACTGGCATCCCCCCCATCATGTTGCCTGTTACCACCAGGATTTGTACATAACAGTGAGAATTGCTGTAGAGAAAGCTTAAATACATTGGGATGTATTTTGAAATTGTAATTCCCTTAGCAACAGAGTTGCAAGTGGAAGGGGTTTTATATTTTAATAATGCATTAGAATACTAAAACTGAAAAATTTAAGAAAGGCTGTCCCTTTGTCAGAGGGAATGTGACAGTAGCTGCAATATACTCTGGGGGGGAGCCTTTGTTCTCTGCAAACAATGGTGGGCTTTTTGGGAACACGTTGCAGGTGTCACTTCCTCTGTGCATGTTACCTGCTCACCACTGGGGATGGCTCAGTAAATGCTCACTCCCTTTTGCAATTCTTTTACTGTTAAAAAGATAAATTTCACAGCTGCTGGCCAACCAGCAGCTCCTGGCATTGGCTTGAGCCAGTCTTTCACAGATAAGAGAGCTCAGATGGCATCATTTAACTTTATTTTCCAAAGCACTTCAACCCTGCCATGTGAGCCCAGCCCTGCTGCCCCACCTGGGTGCACTAACAGCCTGGAGGGCACTACAACCACACTTCATTTGTGACATCAGCATTCTAACAGGGGCCCCCAGAGCAGAGGGAACTGCACATTATCATCGGTGCATCCATCCCAAAAGCCTTGGAGGAGGCTGAAGGATGGTGCTGAAAGCATCCAAGACCAGGACGACACAACTAAGGCTCAGTCTCTTAATGTATTGTATATAATACCTGCAGTACATTTCTTGTCCACACTACAGAGTCCAAGAATGTTCTGTGGCCGAGGAAACAGCTGACAAGCAAAGTCTGATCCATGGAGGGACTGATACAGAACTGCCATAGATCAACCTCACTAATGCAAGAATGAAAAAAGTCAGTCTTTGGTGATATACAGCAAAAATAAATGACTACAAGCTCTGAGGAAAGAAATCAAACATATGTGCCAGAAAGGAGAATAAATATTAAAGACTCAATTTTCTATGACAACCTGTACTGCTTCCAAACTCTCTCAGGAGATCCATTTTTATTTTTCTTTAATGGTCACATTAAGAAAAAAAAATTTACAGATTAATGTTCGCTTTAAGTATGTTTACTGTGCTCAGTAAAATTGCAGTGCTTCATCTGAGAATTGCAGAGAGAACTCCAAAAAAATTATAGCAATGCACTATTAAAAAACTTCTACAAAGAAAGTATATGATTACAACTTTGAGAAATCAAAGTATGGACACATGTTCTTTTCCTTTGCCTTAAGTTTTTTATAGTAAGACTTTTTTTAACAACCTTTAAGAAAACAAAAATAATTTACTGAGACTAAGTATATCTGAATTACATCCCACTATAAAAGTCATTCTTTAGATACAAGTTGGCTTTAAACATGGCTGGTACCTCCTTTTAAAGGAGTACTGGAAGTTTTGCTTCCTCTCTATTCTGTTACCTGCATCAGGCTTTCTGCTTACTAGAGAAACAAAGATTAACAGTTTTAAGAATTCTTAGGAAAAAAATGCAGTGTATCAGAACCACCTCTGTGTGTCTGCAGGTAATTCAGAAACCAGAATTTCAGTGTGCAGTGCTGGACTCAAATTGTTTATTCACCTAAGAACTAGCAAGCACTAAGAAAGAAAACCAGAGGCTTTCCCACCCCATGGGGTATTGCCTGTGGTCTTCACTAGTTTCACAGGGATATATTACTGGAAAAAAGAATTCATTTTCCCCACAACACTGCTAAAATTTTTCATCTAAATTAAAAAAAAAAGCAGCAGACTTTGCTTCTCCAGAGCTCACTGTGTAAAGCAGTTGCACTGAAATCTACTGTACACTCAGCATTTTGTATCACTTAGATGTCTGGTAAAGTTCTTAGTTACTTCAAGCATTTTTTTCCATTTATGCAAACTACTGGCTTTGCAAGTGAAGTCAGAAATCCACAAGTTTGGCCAAGTTCTTCTGGTGTGTAAAGACCAGAATTTATGCCAAATTTCATTGGCCACAGGTGAGATGTGTAAGACACATTTATTCTTTGTGCTTCAAGGCCTTTATTGGCTTTACAGTACTCAAGTAACAATGGTTTATAAAGTTATTAAGGTAGAAACAATAGAACATAACAGCATGTTTGCCAGCTGAGTGAGTATCACCACTTAGTCACTTTTCCAAGTGAAATGGCAACTTAATTGTTATTATACAGCAGCAGGCTACAAATAAGCCAGTATATTTTTGGCACTTGTTTCTAGAAAAAAATTGCTGAAGTGTGAAAACACAAATGCAGAGATTTCATGAGGCATTTACAAAAGAATGTTATTTTGAGCCTAAGTTATATGATAATTAAAATTTCATGCCACCTTCAGTTTTAATATTTAAATACTGTGTTTTGCTAATAGAGCATGCACTAAGGCATGTATTTACAGTATCTTTAAGGATAAATACAGACATTCTACGACCTTCAGTTCAATCTTCCTAGATCCTCTGATGGCTTCTGTAGAAAGAAACCCCTTCATTCAAACCCTTGGATATAATCCCTTCCATGGTATCTGATCCCCGTGCCAAGAAAAGAGAAAAGGCAATTCCAGGTTGGGATTTGAAGCAATGCTAGAGAAGCTGAAATGCTGCAGCCTGGATTCCTTCTTACAGCAGAATAACCTGCAACCACCAGACTGGCTTTGCTCATGTATGTCCCAAAAATTCCTCCTCTTATTTCGAGACCCAAGTTCATCAATTTTATAAATGTTGAGACAAATACCCCACCTGACATACACAAAAAAATAAAAAAAAGGAGGAAAGTCAAACAGAAGAGACAAGGGTTACAAGAGCAAAGGAAAAATGAAAAATGTAATATTAGCCGGAGAAAAAGAGCAGTGTAACTTGGGGTAGAGATGTACAGTGGAGAAGTCATCAAAATAAGCTGCTTCTGATAAAGATGAGACTTCAGAAAGGACTGTCTACACCAGTGAAAAATACAAGACTTTATCCAGTACGAGACAGGAGCCATTCAGAAATAAAAAAAAGGAAGTAAGATTAAAAAAAAAAATGTTTACTGTACATCCTCTATGTGAAACGTGGCTGGTGAGCTCTGCAGACATCATGGGACAAGTTGCTTTTGAAAGGTAAGTACAGAAAAGCCCACAGAAATGTACCATTGTTATATGTGAAATTGTTTACATTTCTTCTGATCCCTTCTCTTTGTAGTCCATTGATATTAAGTTCTAAGAGGGAACCCTGATGTGTGCAAAGAATACCAGTTTTATGATTTATTAATGCCCCAGCAAGAAGACCACATGGGCTTTCCCCCAGAAATGCTACCATTATTATCATTTTTTGGTTCCGTACAAAATTGCTTTACAACACACAGATGTGTGCATGTGTATTTTGATATTCATACACATGTGTGACTATCTAAAGATATTCTTGTAACAAACATTAATCAAATCTCAGTGCAAATTTGAATTTTAACTTGTTTCCCAAAAGGGAATCATTTCAATATACTTGAGCACTTTCTCTACAGCAATTTCAGATTCTGTTAAGTACTAACTTGATCTCCAGATAATTAAATTCAATGCACCTGTTGAAGTGTGACAGATGTAAAGTTCTCTCTGTAGCCAAAGCAGGGCAGATTTTCTCCCTTACTGAAAAAATTTAATGACCAGATGTAAAATACAAGAATTTTCTTGAAAAGCCTCAACTGAAATTGACTTTTTTGTTTTAAAAGAAATCGCCTGCAGGTTGTTCTTCCTGAGATCAGCTCAGGCAAGCAGCACTGTATCAAGGCAGGTCTAAGCAATTTCAATTTTCTTCCTTGGCACTCCAGCATTCATTGTGTGTAGCATTAAGTGGCAGCCTCCAGTACACTGGCACATGACCACTGAATTGCTGAGGCAAGGAAAAGCTTAGGAAATTTCAGCCAAATTCCCTGCTTTGCCAGCAGCTGGGGCAGTAATGGAAGGCAGCCAAGAGCTGTTAACTACTGCCAGAGGCACACTGCTGTCCAAGGCCAGGGAGACCTGCAGAAGCCCAGGAAGCAGGTACTGAACCCAAACATGACTCCCTACAGACACAAAGAATGGCAGAGTATTGTAACTCACATCCAGCAATGCCCAACTGCTTTCTAGAGCAATCTCACAGATAAATTTGGGTTAAAATAACTCCAGTACCTGCACCTTTCTGGAGAGTCCTCTCGATCTTTCCTTCGGAACTTGCTGATGGTGTCATCGATCGTGCTGCCGATCTTGTCACTGAGCTCCCCTAACTTATCACTGAATGGGAATGCTGACTTTTTATCCCATTCTTCATCCCATTTGGACTTGGGCTCAGGATCATATCTTTCACCTGGTAAGACAAAGATAAGAACTATTAGATACCCAAAAAAAAGCCAGTGGTCTGTCCAGAATCCCTCTCAAGCCCCCCTGCCCTACATGCACAAGCTGTACAAGTTTACAAAGCAAACTGAAAGCTCCCTCAGTGCTGAATCAACACAGCAAACACAGCATGGAATGCCCATCATTAAGTGGCAGGAATGAAGATTCAAAGACTTTTGTTTATGACAATGACATAATCTCAATGCCCAGCACATCAGGATGCTGTTGGACTCTGCTGGAGAAGCACCAGAGGCACAGCCAGCCCTGGCTGCAGGAGCAGCTGATCAGGAAGGGGACGTGGCACTTCTGGAACAGCCCCACAGGGCACGACACTCCATTCCTGGCTGAGCCCTGCCATCACGGGGAAATCACTGGGGGTTTTATGTACTGACATCAATACACAAAAACACAGTACCAAAATATTGAAAGAATGTGCATAATAATTTTTCATTTAAAAAAAAGATGAAAAAAGAAAAGGTGGTAAAGCAACTCATCTTTTCAGGGTCCATTGAATACCCTTGAACATCTTTACTGAACACTATTCTCAAGAAATCAAAAACTTTTTCTTCTGGTTTAGTATTCCAGACCTCCATACTGGTATCTTAGATTATAAACAGCTGCCAGTTTTACCTGAAACACACATTTGTTGTACAATCCCATCAAGGAAGTCTAAAACACTAAAGTCTTGTTTATTTATACACACACAGCCAACTTGAGTTTAATTCAAATGAAAAAACCCAATATTTTAACAAAGACTTGACTATCAGAAGCACTGCACACTTTAGTATTGTGATCTTATATCAGATCTTCTGTTCAGAATATAGGTGTATAAAGAAACCAAACCAGCTCAGTTTCTAGGCAACATTTTTAGGCAAACATTTTATATTCTAGGTTATTACATACATGAAAGAAGCCATTTTTTGTACATCTTTTAAAAATGTGAAACACTAGTGAATTTTGTTTTTTTTTTTACTTAGGCTGAGAAAAATTGAGTAGCAGAAAGGAAGAACAGTGAAATAATCACTTCAAGTTACGTACAAATGATATTGCAGCTCATGTAATGTTCAAGGTATATTCAATTAAGCCATTTTAATAAAAAAATAAAATGATGCATTCCAGCACTACAAGGTGCAAAATTTGAATGATACCTGTCTGATAACATCGGATCATATAGGGTGTATTTTTTAAGCAAAGACATAGGTGCAAGTCTCCAATGATATTTGTTTAGATCCATAAAACTTTTCCAGCAGAGAACCTGCTACAAATCCATGAGATGCTCAGTGAGATCTTTATCACTGGACACAGAGACACTGCTCAGAAATGTACTGCTGTTAAATTTTGCAGGAGAATAAAATGGCCTTATTTCGGTTTATGTCAGGCTCTCAAGCATTTTAATGCAGATTCCTTTTGAGGGGTTTTCCTGTGCAATTTAAAAATTAAAATAGACACCAACTAAGAGCTCAGTATTTTCAGGACAAAAAAAATTAAGAAAAATCTGAATACAAGTGTTTTGTATTTAAATAGCTAGAATCTTTTTGATTAGAAATCTCATCTGGGAAAGGGTTTGTTTAGCGCTGCTAGAAAGAGGAGTTTTTTTAACTTTACTCAACAAATGAAGGAATAATTCAAAACCCTTTAGCACAAGAATTAAATACAAGACAAAAACTAGTCCTTTAAATTAAAAAACCTGAATGATACCTAAAGAGCACATAGAGAAAAGCTTCTACCCAGCCTACAAGGATAGATCACGACTCTGCACAGAGAAGTCAAAGATAAGCTCAGTGAAAGAACAGAGGGACGTTACTCAAAGTACAAATACAGTGACTCATAAGTATTTCCTAAAAAGAAAATCAGCAGAATTCCAAGCAGATAGCAAAAGCCTAAAGAAACATAAAAACCCAAGAAATATCATGCTTTGGAAGTTTTCAACTGCTCTACATATGAGAAAAAGGGAGAATGGAGAAACAACCTGTCAAAAACAGGAGGGAACAGATCTAAGTTAAAGGCTCACAGAGAAGAGTAAAAAAACCAGCCAGCATCAGACACAAACAGGTGAAGTTTAAGCCCTGCACAGCTACTGAGCTCTTACAGCAAACCCTGCTCTCAAAGAACTCACCAATTCTAGCAAACCAGAGCCTTGTGCCATTGGGACTTTGGTAGTCATGGCTTACTAAAAGCACCCAAGGATTACTCAGACTGGCAGCTGTATTATGGATGGCATGCTGGGATACATCAGGTGGAAAAGCCAGTGCAAGCTCAGATCCCTGCTGCACACTATGGCAGGGACTGGGAGCAAGGAGAAAGCAGAGTACTTGGGGCCTATATTTAAAGTCAGATCTGACAGACCCCAGGAGACAGGCAGAAAATCCACAGATACCCTTCAAGGGTCCAAATAGTATTATTTGGGAAAGCAAAAGTGGATTGTCAATCCTTGCCCAAGGAAGCCCAGTACTCACTGTATCTGAACCCTCCGACACTGTCCGAGGACACCCCAATGTATTTGTCTTTGTTCTTCTTTGCTTTCTTCCTCTCTTCCCGAAGCCGATCATCGTCTTGAGCAAACTCAACCATCTCTTTTACCTTCTGGCGGATGTTTATCCCCTGGTCTTTGCCATTTTCGTCTGTGCAGGTAATGCAGGATAGAAATGATGGATGGAAGATGGGAGGAAAAAAGCAAAATACTAAGTAAGAGGCAGCAATACTGAACATCAAACCAATAAAATTTGAACTATAAACACAGCAGTCAAACGATTTCATGACTACTGAGGTCCACTGAATCTGTTTAAAAGGGACCAATTAACACAAAATTTAGATAAATGAGTTTGCACTGAATGGTGTACTTAAATATAGGAGAGATTAACAAAGGCTGAGACAGAACTCATATTCTCCACTTGAACAATTTTAACCCATCAAAACATGACCCTTTTCCCTCAGTATTTTTAGCACAGTTTTTCCAAGTTTCATTGCAAGAGCTCAGTCTCATGGCAAAACTGATTTTTTGAAAAATTGCTTTCAGTTCAGAGGTACTATAAGCTAAATGTGCTTCATTCCAGCCTTTTTCACATTCAAAACACACACTGGCCTTGCTGCCTTTGCACTGTAAATATTATTTGGTGGGAGGAAAAAACCCCAGCTTCAAACAGATGTGTGTGTTTTGGAGCTCTAACCTTTTCTTCCCATATGATTAAAGCTATTCCTTTACGGACACCACAGGGGACCAGTCTCTAGTGCATATTTTAATATAAACCCCAACACTCATGTTGTGTTGGTTCTGTTGTTATTAGCCAGTCTTTTCTGCAAGTTCTTGTCTTCACTAATTAATACTCTAGGGCCCCACGTCTTGGATTCTGCACTCTTCACACAACTGGCAACAGTCACATTTTAATTAGACTGGGGAAGCTTCTAAGCTGGTTCAGGTGACTGACAACTCCAACTACTGTTTTAATTTGCTTATAAGATTTTTCTATTGCTCACCTACAAAGTGGTAATTTTCCAGGGATCGCAAATCATAAATGTGTTCTCTGGCACTTGTAACAACACGCTCTGATCCATTCCTTATGAGGTAAGCTAGGAGCAGCAAAGACTATAAAAATACAAAGCACCTTATGATTGCATGAACAAAAGCTCTACCTTTTTTTTTTTTTGTAAAAACTCCAAACCCATCCCCCCTCCCCAAATTAGTAAATAATAAGACTTTCCCTTTTTAAATAAATGCTTATTATATGGCTCCCATGGAAAAAAAAAACATTTTCCTCACATGGCTTTTTTGCTCTTTCAACTATCAAAACTGCATTTTTAAAACTTTAACTTGTTATTACTAAATCACAAGTAGTTACCTTTATCAGCTACTGCTTGTTTTAAGATAAAGCAGTAGCAATTTAAGAGAAAAAGTTAACCTGTGAAATGAAGCATTTTCTTTCACCTCTTTTGTTCACAATTTTCCAGTGGCTTTCACTGAAAGGTAACTCCTACAGGAATTTAAGAAGCCTTCTGCAGGATTCAGTGAATATACAAAACTGCATTGCAGGACAATTTTAGACAAGTGACAAAACAAATGAAGTTTAAATAATACTTTAATTTCAGTTCTTTATGTTGAGGATTTATACCTAGAAAAAAATAATGCACTTTCTCTGAAGTAGTGCCTTTATCAGCTAAAACTATCATTTTATTTCAACCAATCCAAACCTGATAAACAATTCCAAGAAGTCTTTATAACATTAAGTAGCTATGTGTGATAGCATTAAATATTAATTTCTATTGTACTTCAGGGAAAACAATTACTACGACTACAAAACATCAAGCACCTGTGAAAAGCACAAACTATGCTTTAGAATTAATTGTGTCTTGCTACAATCCTGGCATCAAGAAAAACAAAATATAACTTAGTCTAACACATCAATTCTAAAAAAGGAGGTTATATTTGCATAATTCAGTGAACATTGAACACCACTTTAAGTGCAGCACGACACAATCTCAAGCAAAAAGTTTCTGTACCAAAGACAAGAAAAATGCAAATGACACTGATCTTTTCCAAAACACAATTAGGATATAAAATTGTCATGTAAGATTTGCAAGGAAATTTGGCCGACTCAAAGTTAAACTACAATTTTTAAAGCATTACAAATTGGCAGAAAATTAAGATTAGTTTGCATTTTATTTCAGGTATTTCTGAATTCCTTCAAAAATGTTTTCCTGATAGCACCGTAACTTAACATCTCCTTCTCATGGAGCTCTGTAACAACTCCTTTGGGTAGATCTGAACCGTGAGTGCTACTCTAATACCTGAATAGCAGCAAAATGTAATTGCTCTGTTGTGTTCATTAAGTAGCATCTTAAACACACTTCTAAAACCAGAAATTCTGTGGGTTTCTTCATATACAGCACTTGAACTTTGACTTCACCAACAGAACTATAAAACACAGGGAAGAAATTCTAGGTTGCTAGTGGAGACAGTGCTGTAGGATTATCTAAACAAGAACTCCACCAGGACACTGCACAAGCACCAAGCCTTGATCCTTACACACCTTATAAACTCTCCTCCAGTTCTTTTTGTTGTCTTTCAGCATCCGAGTCCACAGCATATTCATGAGTTCTGGAAACTGCTCGTACATAAACGTAGCCCTAAAGAACGGAACAAAAGCGGCACAGAAATGTTGTTTTCCCGGGTTTGCCACAAGAGCTTGTTCAGACTCGAGGCTGGCAGTAGATGGCAGGAGTGATCCAAGCCCAGGAACATCGGATGACATTAAAGGGAAAAAGCTGTCCCTGTTTTAACTCCTAGATCAGTCATTTACATCCCAGGACTACAAAGGAAAAGAGTAATTCTAAAAATCTGAGGCAGTAAAAGAACATTCACTAATTTGTAACGAAAATAAGGTTGAATATGAATAATAATACCCTAACAACCACTGCCACTAATCAAACATGCAACTTCCAAATTGATTTTAACACACAAAAAAAGCTCAAGGAAGAATTTGACATGTTTTGCTGTTTTTGGAAAAGTTACAAGAAAGTGCTTTGAAAATAAATATTCAAAAAAAAGTCAGCTATACTGCAAGAATTCTGAGGATACATAAATGAAAAATTAAGAATTTAAAAAATACCCGGGCCTCATTTTTTGTTTGACAGTTTTCAATACATTCTGTGATTATGCATTAAAAAACTTAAGACGTTAGTTACAGCAACTTTTCGACATTACCAGTCTGAATACCACAGAGTTGATTTAGCATGAAATTTCACATTCTTATATAAAATGTACCTTTCTTTTCTTCATCACTGAGTCAAATTATCACTTACTTGGCAATCTCTCCCATGAGTTGCCCTGAAGGTCCCCATGGATCATCATTGGTTGCTTCTCGAACCTTAGACTCTATTTCTGAATAATTCATAACCACATTGGTGCTGCAAAGGAAAAAAAATTCACACACATGAAGATTAGCATCAAAACTGAGAAACACATGAAAACTTAATAATGACACTAGTGCGTATCTCACTTAATGAGATACCTCTACAGAGTGGGAAAGAAAACAGCTTTAGTGCACAAGTTACCCTGAGGACACTATACACCACATTTAAGTTATCTTTAAGAAGGTTTTACTATTCTATTAGTCTTCAAGAATACAGATGAGAAACTGGGGATTACATTACAGCTGAATTCAGTCCAGTAAAAATGGCTTTGGGTCAAATTAAAATCCAAACCAAAACCAGCAGAGTCAAAGCTGATAGCTTCTGCAGCTACGTATGGTTTGCTTACAGGTTTGTAATAGTAAAGTTATTTGCAAGAGGTTTTATGACTCAATCAGAAGCAAATTTTTTTGAGTGATGCTACAAGAGAAATTCAAGAATATCAGTACCAAACAGGTGTTAGTGAAAAACTAACAAAAAAAATCACATGGTAGACTACAGTAAGGGAGATGAGATTCACTAGAAAGTCTGTTTCCCAGCTTGCATTTAATTAATTAAGGGAAAACAGCAAAAGAGAAGCTGCAGAGCACTCAGTTACAACGACAGCAATGCAAATGCTGCAAGGAGCTCAGGCTGCCTCTTTGAGAGGTCACAGAAAAACCTTACTTGGAAAATTTTTTTCCATGCTGTTAATATTAAAATAATAAATACGTGATTTCTTTTTTAATTAATCCTTCAAACTAGTAACATGCGAGCCCAGCAACCTCCTTTGTGCCCCTAAAAGCATCCAGATGTGTTTGATAACAGAATCCTTTCCCTCATCTTCTAAGGTGAGCGAGCAGCCCTAAAACCTCACTCATAGAAATTTTGAAAACAGCTCTCAGCTTCTGGAGCACCACAACTCACAACAGCAATGAAATCAGCAGTGAAAGGAGACCTGGTGGTCTCTGCTTTCCCTTCATAGCTGCAGTGTACTGAAACAACACATTCACACCTATCCTGTCAGAAGTTTGAAAGTTTACTTAAAAGTACATCATACAACTGATTCAGAAGCTAAGAAAAACCCCTCTGAGTATTTTCAATACAAACCAACCCACAAAGACAAATTAATTAAACTGTAGGAAAGATCTAATGATTTATAATGCAATGTGTAGAAAGCATTTGCTGCTTAAAAACCTCTTCTGAACCTGAAAGATCTAAAGAACAACAAAAAAAATCAAGATACTCGATAGTCATTCCAACAGTTATCCCTCTGTCCATGCAGGAATTTGCACAAAGCAGCATTCAAGCAACTCCTGCTCAATTTTATTTGGCATAAGGATAGCAAAGATCTTGGAACTGTGAGTTATAAACAGCAGAAACAAGAATGAGATCCCCTTAAGTCTGAAAGCGGATACAGAAGGTAATTGTTAAAACAGAATAAAATTTCTGGACCTAATCTTGAATTCTCAGCATGAGAATTCCTGCTGTCAGATCCTGATGTATGATTTTATTCAACTTTGTGTCTAAAGAGAGCATAAGCTACATGACTGAATAAATAATCAGCAAGCTCACAGAACCTATCTATATTACAGCAAGCATGTAAGAACACAGCAGTAGCTCAGAACAACAGCAATTAAGGTTTTACAAATTCATTTATGCCGAATGCACCTCAAGCTTCTGTTTCTGGTATTTTCTTTACTGTACATACAAATGTAAACCAATCCCATCTTTATTTCCCACATGCATGGAAAAAACCACAACCCCAAAGCTCCAGGCTTCAGGATCTGCAGCTTCCAGCACACTGGTTCCCTTGTCCGAAGCAAGGAAAGGCAGGGAACTGAATGGAAAGGTTCTGCTTGTTTTTATAACCCCTCCTTAAGCATTTGTTTGAGAGACTTGATGGAGACTCGGGAGGGGGAAGCATAAAATGAAGTATTTCCTTAATTTCTTAGAGCAAAGAATTTAAGAATGGAAAATGCTTGAAGAGATGCAAACTTAGCATACAAAAATAAATGGCAGCATTGGCTATGCAAGAGCTCAGAGCACGTGGCTAAAGCAGCAGCACGGCTGGAAGGGGGAAACGGAAGGAAAACAAGGGAAATTAAGTAATGCCAAGAGAAAAAAGGTGCAGTTAAGCCTCTTTAAGTACTGAAACATGCTCGACTTCTAAACCCCTCCTGCAGAAAAGTTATTGTTCTCAGCAACTAGGAGAAAGCTCTTTTTTTATAAATGCCAAGCTGAGATCTAATGGAATGAAACGTTCCAAACCAAAGCATCTTAGAGCCACATTTAATTCAGCAACAAATGTAAACTTCAAGGAGAAAAAAAACCCCTCACTGTTGTATAGTTTGGCATCATTCCAGGTCACTTAAAAATAACCATTTCTAAAAAGGTGGAAATACAGTTTTATTCTTCCTTTCCCATGTTTTCTATGGCCCTCATTCCCTGCCCTACCCATGATTCCTGTGACCTCTGCAGAAAAAAATAATTTATGTCCAGATGTGAAGGGAAAAAGTGACTAGCTTGATTGCCAAGACTTCCTGTGATTGATATAAATTTAATATCCGAGGACACTTTCCGACACCAGGGGGGGCTCTGTGATTAGTTTATCCTGGGCAGCTTCCAGGGAATCGTGCTGGATCGCATGGACAGGCTGCTCTGCAAACAAACGGCCGTGCAACACTCGGGGCTGACAGAAAGGAACTCCTCAAGCAGTGCTTAAAACCCCCTCCTATCTGCCAGACTACATCTGGATTCACCCCAAATCGTTCAAAGAAACCCTGCACCACTGGAATCTCGTGACAAGAACATTTACAGAAACTTTTGACATGGACAAAGACATTAAGCAGGAAAGTACATTTTGAAAGTTACATTCAAAATAAGGGCACAGCAATAAAGGGGTTGACATGAACACCACAAACTGTTGCATTCTTCTGTGTCTTACAGTTAAGTCTATTAAATGAGATTAATGACAACAGATTTTTACTCTTTATTATACCCCTAAAAAGTTATTTCAGTATAATTTTCTTCTTAAAAAAATAAAATTGTTTTCAAAAGCCAAGAGAGGGCACTGTCACATCTCTATGGAATGAGCAACACTCTGACAGTCAGCAAAATGCTTTTCATTTTCTTGCAACTTTAAATGTCTACATCTGCAATTTACAGCAACACCAAACAGGTAGCTCAAGTCTGAGACTAAATCCCTCTATGTGAATAAATGGACATTGCTAATGAAAGTCAGTGGGTAACAGCTGTAAAATACCTGACCATCTACAACTGCATCAGAAAATAAGACACATTTCCCTGTAAAGGAATGTTTTACATGCATTTATAAACTAACATTTGACAAATATTGAAAATTAATAGTTGTACCATTTATCCCTGAAATCCTACTTTGTCCACAATTTTGTCTGCGTTTTTCAAAGAATTCAATCAACCGTAAACTGCTTCAAATTTTAAGTTACATTTTGAGATTGATACTTTTGAGATTAAAGTGTCATAACCTACAGCGTGCTAAAACCCAAGGAAATAAGCGAGAAGGGAAGAGCAGAGGAAGCACATACCTCAGCTGTGTAATTGGAGGTACGAATGCTGTTTAGCTGGTATTAGGGAGAACAAGCAGGCAGCAAGAGGGGACAGGAAGTTCTGCACCTCCCCATGTAAAACTCAGCTCAGAGAACCTATGAAGGTGCAGCCAAAACATTCACCAAGTATCTGCCACTTCAACCTTTACAGCTGCAATAGTCTGAAAGCACTTGAACTTTCAGGCATGAAGAGGATAAAAATCCTACAGGTCTGAGATTGTCCTCAGCACTATTCTTTGAAACAGGGAAATGAAAGGCAGCTTGTGGATGACCTGCATGAAAATAAAACCTTACAGACTGCAGGAACACTTCACAGATGACACAAAAAACAGGCAGACTTTTAAGAGCAGCCCCATCTTCCTGCTCCCTATCAGCAGATACTGAACATAACCCACAATGTGGACATAAATACACATGACCACTAGTGTAAGTGATAAATATATCTGCAGAAAACTTCTGTGTTTGATTTCAACAGACTCCAGTAGATGTATCTGCCTACTCTGCTCAGGCTTCTGATTTTACACACCACCACATGAATCAAGCTGTAATGCTCAGAAGGACAATATTGATGGCCACGAGGTATATTCTGCTCCCCGTAACATATTAGTGCTTCATCACTGTTGGGGTTCCCCCCCGCCATAAAATATCCACAAAACAATTACTGATAAAGAATTTGTTTTCTATTCCAGACTAAGAAATTATTTTAGAACCACTTTTATGCTGGCTAAGTAAAATCACTGTACTTCCACCCAAGATGCTAATAAAAAATTAAATAAACACTACATCCTGAAATGAAATGTTTGTTTCAGAGTGAAGATTTTTCATTGTTCAGAACCATGAGGTGTTCTCTACAGATTCATATGCTGTAACTGAAGTCAGCTCAATTATCTGTTAGGAGATTACAATCACTTATACACAACTATAACTGTACTGCTTGTAGTAATAGCTTCCAATTGGTAACATTACAATCAGTTTTGTTGTGCCTGAACTAATTATCCACATCAATCACTGCTGGTTCCACACTGAAAAAAAATCCCAGCCTAATTCTCTCTACACCATATACCTTGAACCAGAAACTCTTCGGAAACATGGATGTGGGGACACAAGGCTCTGCATAAAGTCAGCAAGAGAAACAGAAGACTATTTTCTCAGCTAATGTCTACTCTAAAATTAACCCTCAAACAACATTTCATAGCAATCATTTAAATACACTGCCAGCAAACCTGCTAAATAAAAAGATGCAACAATTTTTGTTCATGTGATTTAACACTTTGGTGAGAACCCTGGATGCAGCATAAAGCACTAGGAAGAGTAAATACTTCAGTGCCCATGGTTTTGCAAAAAGAACATCACACAGATATTTCCACTTCATGCTCCCCATCTCCTCTATTTTTCACATATTTTCCATGGTCAGTGGTGTTCTGTTCCCTCACCATCCTGACAATACATTCAAAGTGCATGAAATCACAACTCATAAAGGAAGCTTGCAGTTCATGGCCAGATTTTGGGAGCAATGTTCTTTTGAAGGAACTATTCCTAAGATAATCGTTTATCAGGAAATGAATAGTGTTACACCTTAAATTTTCAGATCTTCAAACATCACAAACTCAGCATTTTGTATGAATGCTCAAAGACCAGCAGTTTCTTAAATATGCAGAAATCTTTCAATAACATGTGTACAGCAAACCTGCCTAGAAAAAAATAAGCACCACGAGAAAAGAAGGTATTTCTACACTAAAGGTAACGAAAGAACAATAAATATCCATCCATTCAGAATGGAACTTACTTGAAAACATATTAAGGAATCAGAAAGCCTAACAGATCTTTGTCAGTGTTTCTGCACAAATGTAAAAGCCTTGAATATGCCCTGGGGCGAGAGTCAGAGCACTCCATTAAAAGCACCATCAGGATTAGAGCCGCTATTGATGTGGGTGGTGTCACCGAGGACACAAGCACAGCTCTGGACATCAGATCCACAGAAGATTTGTGAAATGCCAGGTCTAATCTTATGACAACTAAAATAACCAGAAGCCACAGAGAGGGGACATTACAACAATTTCTTTATAGTGATGATAAAGGTATTGGATTGGACAGGGTGAGCCTAATTAGAAACACTTCTCAAGCCTCTGGGAAGCTGCCCACTGTGCTGAGGGACTCGGCCGTAGGAACAAGAAACCTGGCTACACAGTTAAATTTTTTTCAGTGTATATTTCAAACCAATTACATTATCATGTATACATGGGACTCCTATGTGCATAATATTATGCCTTTAACTATTACTCCAAGGACACCACTGGATTATGCACCTTCTGTTTTCCCTTTTTTTTTAATTTTACAACTGGGAACACTAAAATACTAAAAGCTGAGATGAGAAACTTTGTACATTTTACCACCACTAACAGTTTCCAATGAAACACCATTCTGCAAATATCTGCTTAAGGACTAAGCACAGAAGAAAAAAAAAATTCAAGTTTTACTCACATGTATGTACCATACATCCAGTATGAACATTAATGCTATTCAAACAAACAGAAACACTTAAGAATTTTTTTTTTTTTTAAATAAAGAAATTAGTCTGTTAGAGCAGGCAGGGTCTGGATAAACAGAGGACAAGAGAAGCTCTGTTATTACACAGCACTATGAAGTGTGGTGCCAAAGTCTTACAAGAAGCAAGTACTTTAACCTTTTGTTATTTAATGTGCCAAAACAGACAAAACATGATTTTATCTTTTGAATAACATGTTTAACATTATCCTTTCAAAAGGCAGTCTCACATACTAATACTTTAATCTCATTCTTTTAGTAATTTTGTTAGCAGTTTCCGTATTTTTAGAAAGTTTTCTCTGTGTTTCCTGTGACTTTCACAGTGAACAAAGGCAAAGCACGCTTTAAACTTGGTCATGACAGAACAGATGTTACCGACTTTGAATCAAATCTCATCACCTCACTTGGTGACATAGCAAAGGAGACCATTACAGTAACAGTGCTTGCATTCCACATGGACAAACCCCAGTAAAGAAACAATCCCACAGCTCTGTGCTGGTGCTTCTTGGATCTAAAACTGAATGGATTGCATTATGCAACCAGAAAGGATCATAAACGGCATAAAATAGTTAAGAAAACATTAAAGTACAGAACAAGGAAAGTTGGCTTGAACTGAATAAGGAAGAACACAGGCACATGGTTCATTTATTCACCTTTCCTATCTCCATCTAAACATCCCCACTACTTCTATGGAAAGGCACACAGGTGACAACTGGAGTGCTTTCTCTCAGGGATGGTGTTACCAGCACGGTGGCAGCTCCAAGCAAAGCTCTGAACGAAGGCAGCAGTAACTCACACCTGGAGGCTGAGCCACTTCCCTACCCCTGGCGTTCGAGTGCCGCCTTTGTCTTCAAGCAGCTGATTTTGCCAACAGCTCAGCTGCTGCTCCCCCTCAGCTGAGAAGCCGCAGTCACCGACTAAGACAAGATAGGGACCCACGAGTTACTGCTCACATGATCCATGGTGCATGTTTTAGGAATATTATCCAAACACAACAGTAGCAATTTGTTTTCAGATTTCCCAAAAATCAGTAGTGGGGCTGAGAACTTAAGGCAAAATGACACTAATGTATAATGTAGAGCTGTTTCTAGACATTTGAGATT
The DNA here is from genome assembly GCF_041296385.1 of Aphelocoma coerulescens. Taxonomy (NCBI): domain Eukaryota; kingdom Metazoa; phylum Chordata; class Aves; order Passeriformes; family Corvidae; genus Aphelocoma; species Aphelocoma coerulescens. The sequence continues at coordinate 4,671,069 of NC_091027.1, read as the reverse complement.
GTAGCTGCATTTGTTTTTTAGAAGAGTGAAGGACTGAATGCACTATATATAATGAGCCAAGTGAACATTCAACATCTGGAGAAGAGACAAGGCAGGCCCTGGCAATATTTTCACAATACAGTTATCTAGGAGACCCCCACCCACAGACACACGCATTTAAGATGAAGTCCTCAGAGAGAGCAGTGAAAGGCGAGAGTGAACACCATCTCATCCTCACCATTCAACTCCTATGAGTCATGCATCTGAACTATTTTTAGTATCTAGATTAAAAGGTTCCTGTAAAGGAGGGGTGGAAATAGAGGGAAAGCTTTCTGAGAATGCAAAGAAGTTGCTTTAATATTAAATGATCCCTTTTTAAACTGTATGCAGAAGTTAGTTTCAACTACTGAGAACATACTGTAAATAAAAAAGCTACACAACTTGTGTGAGTACAGAATACATTATTTCCCCCACTCCCAGGTGTGGGAATCTTGGCATCTATTAAACTGTTAATTAGTTTCCAGAAACACTTTTGCCAATTAAAAAAATCATTTAATACTTATCCATCTGGGCATGAAATACTTTCAACAGAGCATTTGAATTGGTGAGCTAAAAAAGAATCGATCCCAATCCGCACAGCGCTGCCTCCCAAACCACCAGAGGCTGGGACACAGAGCAAGCAGCACTCCAGAACCAGGGGCAGCATCTATTAACTCCACTTGTTTCTGTGAGCATCCCTTCCTTCAGGCTCTGAGGGATTTCAGATGATCACAAGTCAAACTTGTGTTCCAAGAAACCAAAAGGATTTAATACAAAGTCAAAGAGAAAAATGCATTTCAGGATGAGATTTCTCTATGCTATGACACTCTGTCAGCTCAATGTGCAGACTGGTTCACAGACAGAGGACATTATTTATCCACCTGTTATCCCAAACAATACAATGGATATTAGGCATCTATGCACCTAATGCTATTAACAAGTATTCAGAGAAGAAGACATTAATCGCCTTCCAAATAAAGATGGTGCTGCTCTTCCCTTCAGTGAACTCATATATTTACTCTCAGCCAGCCTCTTTCTTCTTGCTGGGTGAAGACAAACTAAAAAACATGTAACAAACTTAATGCATTTTCATTTTGCTCCTGTCAGTAATGTCACTTTTGTTATAAAACATGCAGCTTAGATTTAGAGCCTTACAGATAAAACATATGGATACCAAATAGGAAGCCAGCAGTCCACATTCAACGAAGAAACAGATGGGGACCCATCTGCCAAAATGCCTGGTGAAATACCTCAGGTTACAGAGAGGTAACAGCACAACATTAGTGATACTTGACCATTCAAAGTTGTTTATTTTTCAGCCACTCCTCAGAACCATTACAAATATGAGACCAGTCAATTTAGTCCATGAATGCCAGGTATTATTCCAGATCTTCTACACAAGGAGCAGTCATACTCCTTCTGACCAATGATACAATCTTCATTATGTATGGTAGGATTTGAAATACATTTTCAGCTTTTCAAGTTCAGTTTCATAATTTATGTGGCAGATGTGCAAGGCAAACTGAACAGAAAGAGATAAGCCAAGAAAAACATCCTGATGGCCACAAATGAATTACAACTTGTGGGAGGAAGGAACTATAAAGCTATTTCCTGTGCCTTACAACTTCTAATCACAAAAGACTACCAAGTAAACAAAATAGCCCAAAATCCACCATACACACTGTCAAAAAGAACAGTGACTTTAAAAATTAAACTGCAGCCTGTTAGAGAACTCAGATCTCTCACTTACAGAAACCAATGCTGCACCTTACTGAAGTCCTCCCTTCCAGTTTCCCCTTCTCAGAAGTCCCCCAGCTGCAGAATGCTATATCCTCAATGGTTTTGTAATCGCTTGCTACAGCTGAATTTTTTTTTGCAGATGTTACGAACATGAAGCATGGGAATATGGCAGTTTTAAAGCGTATTTGTGCAAGGAACAAACACTTCCTCCCCCACTTGATATAAGACTGATTTCACCTCTCCTACTGCAGACTCCCTGCAGTATGTCAGTGTTAATACTCTCATACTCTTATATAAAACAATCCCTTGTGGTTCACCAACAGATACATGGCTGCTTTATGTATCTTAATGTGTGGCAGTAAATAACTTCTCAAACTCATCAAGAATTCTGTTGATACTATTGATTGTGGATTTGTACCACCTCTATACAAAGTGTATCTTCATTTAAAGTCCAGACCCACTTCTTTATTTCCCCATTTTTATGGGAAATTTTCATTCCAAACACCCACCCTCACATTCTTCAGTTACCATCCCCTAAACTTCATCAATTATAGACTATCTTCCCTTCAAATGCACATTTCTGCAGTTCCATTTTTAAAGGCTTAATAGTGTTGTCATTTTATTAATACTTAATTCAAACAGCATTCTTTAAAAGGTAACTTACGAAAGTAAATGCTACACTCCAGCAAGTAGAACGAATCAAAATATTTCCTTTTAACTTACATAGTAAGAACACCGTATTAGTATTTCCACTGGTTTTCAGTATTAGTTTTTAGGTCACATTTTTAGTTGAAATTAGAGGACAATTACACTTAAAACATTCTTGTGACAAATCTGATTAAACTTAAGCATGAAAACCAATTTCACAAACAAGTGGAAAAAATCTGCCATTGAGGCCACACTTGACACTTTAGTGGGACAGTTACACACTAAATAGCAGCTCTGGTTTTGATTCAGACATAAAAATGATGCTGCTACTGTCCTGTGCAGGTTTTCATTCTCCTTGCCTCATGCAAGATTCCATCTGGCACATCAGATTGGAGTCACTGCTTTGCAGCTCCTATTTCTGTGGATGCAATCTCTTTCAAAGTTCAACACGCTATGGTCACACAACAGCAGCTGTATAGTCAAAAAAGAAGTGGACATACGAAATTTGTGTAATCTTTTGTAACTGCAGAACTAAAGAGACTTCCAGATGCACACTGTAATCACATGACTCAATTTACTATTGCTCAATCTTCACACTTATTTTGCTACTCTGCTTCTTACACTTCAGGTTTTTTCTCTTTTGTAACAAACAAGCTGCAACAATTTTTGCCTTTTTTTTTTTCTCTAGACTTAACTACATCTCTTTATAGAATTCAGATTGCACTTCAACCTTCAGGAGTCAGTAAGAGCTGCTGCAAATTTTCCATCATGTGCTTTATCTTTAATTTTTCCCTATTTGTGGTCCAGTCAGGTAACACAACTCCTACTGGAAACAAAGGTTTGACCAAGTAGGACAAAGTTTAAGTGAAATCTAATCAAACCCACACTTCTGTAGGATGCTTTCTATATAAATAAAATACCAGCACAAAAATGTCAATCCCAATACAACCTGGTAGACAATTGCAACACGAAACTAAAATTTAAATACATTATTTTGGGGGAGAGAGACAGAGGCACTTCTTGCCATAGCTTACACCCTCCAATCAACTGTGTTCCTTTGGACTTTGTAGCATTCATGTAACTGCAAGAGTAGCTTTCCCTGAAGGGGGAAAAAAAAAAAAAAAAAAAGTAGGTTTCAGATGTTCATAAGGTGGCATAAATCCTCTTCCAAGTAAGTATCAAGTGCTACTTCCTTCCTTGTACGCACACAGAATTAAGAGACCACATTCAAGTCCACAGCTCAAGTATTTAAAGAAATCTTTGATAGATAAAGAGACTTGCAAGTACTCCCAGCCACTGAGTTTTCAGGATTAGGGCACAGTAGTTTAAGGCTGAGAGAGAAATATTTACAAGAAGGATAAGGTTTTATCCTTCTTTCAAAACAACAAACAAAAGGGGCAGAAATTTTCAGAGGACAAGGAAGTTGTAGCTACGCTCAGCATGAGGCAACAGCGAGCTTTGAAGCTGTGCAACTTCAACCCACTAGTGTACCTCAGACTTCCTATTTCTGACCACAAAAAATTTTGAGTGTGACCTTGAATGGAGGCAGAAGATAGGGAGGAAAAACAAAAAGAAACCAAAAAACCAACCTCACAGTAAAAATAATACTAACAGTAGGTATGACATTTCACACTCTCCTAAATGTTCTGTATTGACCTCTGTATTTAAGAAGTATCTCCTACTACCTCAGGTTTTCAGAATTTCAGAAGAGGCGGCATTAGTGCTTTAGGATGATGCCCAAAAGGTACCAGTGCTTTGATAGGCCCCACTCACCTCTAAAGCTTCTGCAATTGTGTGCTATTTGTAACTGGTCACTCATTACTCGTGTGAAATGTGTTCACCAAAAAACTTCATACCAGAGCTTTCTGTCATCATGAAGAGCTTGTAACAGTTCTAAGCTTACAGTAATGCATCAACTGGCCAAGGAAACCTCCAATGCCATACATGCTTGAAATGTATTAGCTGAATAGTTATAGGTAAGAAATTTTACTTAGAAAAGCAGGAACGTTGCCTGGGAGTCAGTACACTTGTGAACAGCACAGATCTATTCAGTGCAAGTAATCACACTGATTTAATTCTAAATAATCCAAACTTTTCCTACTCAAGAACTATTTCAATTATTTGTCAGTTGACAGTATTTGGTGAGGACAGAAGAATGCACGTGCAGTTATATGGAGTTTAATATTGCCAAAAAACACACACCCCAACATTAATGGGCCATGCTTAATGACTCTTGTAGTTTCAGCTATCCCTTCATTGCAAGCTGAGTACTATTAAAACATTGTCCTAATACCAAATTTATTACAAATTAAGCATTACTCTAAACACATGCTTGCTGTTCCACCAGGGATTGCTGATTAAAGTTTAAACAATGCAAATACTGAACCTTTTAACACACAGACTGATCATTCTCTGCTGCCGTATCATCACTTTGGCACCATGACACCCCATGCACTCCCATACTTTGCAATATCAATCACCTTCTGTGATCATTTTTGAAGAATAAACCTGAGTACAAGTAATTCCTCTAAGCCAACAGTAAGCACCTGTTACAAGCTCTCCTCTGATCAGATTCAGGGGCAAAGTACAGGTAAGATGAACAGATCTGTCTGGAGTCCCACTCTGGACGTGCTACCCTTGTTGCCTCCAGAACTCCAATTCCTACCAGCTCCCCTCCCTGGCCCTTCAGGCTCAAGGCAGCCAGGGTCAAACAACAGCATACCAATTGCATATAAATCACACACACTGAACACACCCAACCTTCTACAACACAAGCTGCCCTCCACCCCTAACACCCAGACTGCCTGTGAAGGGCTTGCAGCTTCCTCCAGCCTTTAACTACAGAGCTGTGACTCTGTAGAGCTCCCCATTCCATCTGTGTGGTAGCAAAGTATTATCATCACATTACCCAGGAAAGCCTGGGACATGTACCTCATCAACAAAGTATGGTCCAAGTAGCAGGTAAAGCAACTAAACCAGAAAACCTTCAACTGCACTTTTAATATGGCCTTGTGCCCTGGAAAATGTCCTAAAGCTGAGGCAGAAGCTGAACTGCACTTCTGAGCAGGAGAAAGGAAGAGGAAACAACAGTTTATACAAAGCAATCCAATTGCAGGTTCATAAGCAGTTGTTTTCCTTTATTTATGCAAATGTCTTGCAGTGGAATTGCTAGGCAGGAAGTATTCAGGAGGAGTGAGAAATACTTGAGATCAACTACCTTTATCCTGGCTATTATAAAGTGAAGTGCATTATCATTTACAAAGCTTATTTCTAAGCTTACAGGAATTAATTCTACAGTTGCTATTGTCTGCAAAAAAAACCCAAAATGCACCACCTCAACAACAGATTTCAGATCTTTTATTTCTGGAAAATAATCAAAATAAAATCAGAAAATGAATACTGATGTCACTACAGAGAAGCTGATCAGCCTCTCCTCTCAAAATCAGTTACTTTCAGTCTGCTTGTTTGCTGCTTGAAGCTGAAAGCATGAATTATTCCATTATTCCATGAAGAGCTACAATACCTGCTACACTCAATAGCTCTAATGCACCTGCAGAATTTCTTTTCATATCCAGTACTGAAATCCAATCCAGAAGACCATTACCAGACAATTTAAGGAAGATGCTGTCTTTATGTAAGATTACATGGAATATGTCTGGATGCAAGAAACTTATTTCTTGACTCCACTGCACACAGACAGAGAACACACAACCAAGCTCCTTTAAACTTCTGTTTCACTGTCTCCAAAACTATCCTCTCCCTCTTCCCAACAAGGATGCCATTCAAAACACCAAACCTTTCCTTGCATCTCACCTTGCTAACAAGAAAGAACAAGAAATTCAACATCTTATAATTAATTTGCAATTAAGACTTTGCAGTCTCGTAGCAAGTACTTTGTACACCTTTAGCATAAGCAGGACTGTGCAAGAGGAAACCTATTCAGCATCATAATCTGACAATGTCAAAAGATGCCCATTATATTGTGTAAAGGCAAGTATGCAGTGATAATTCTGCAGAATAAGCTGGGAGCATCCAAGATTTTACAGGTAGAGACAAAATACAGTCCTCTTCCTGAACTTGCTCTGTCCTCAGGCCTTTAGTCCTGAATTGCCAGTTCCTAGGAATGGCACAATTATTTAGTTTTTATCCAGTAAATTAACAAAATTAAAAAATTGAACACTTTCCTACTTCAGATCTTTCATCCATTAATAAGCCAGAATTACCACATTTCTTCTCTGCTACAAGTTTGTCCAAGAATAAAAAGTAGTCAACCATAATCCTAAATAGACTAAACCTGCTCAAATACCAATTGTCTTTAGTCATTCCATTTTCCATGAAGGCAGGTGACAACCTAACAGTCCTTTTGCTGCTGTATTAAGCAGCTGGACAAAGCAACTTTGGTTAATAGTTAATGACAAAGTGTCCTTCCAGAGCTATTCATAGCTGAGTATCCAAAAACGGGCACAAGCAGTAAGAACACACCTTTCAGAATAAGTATTGCAACAGCAATGTTATATTAACATTATTTCATTCAAATTTTCAGGTTGGTATCTCACATTAACTAGAAAGTGTAGCTCGGCAAACAAAAACCCACAAGATCACAAGCATGCATTTTAACTGAAAGCAAGTGTTCTTTTGTGAAATGAGTCTGGTCAATTACAGACAAATTAACTTCCAAAATTCCAAGCCATGTTTATTTGTGGTGGATAATGATGTTTCCTCTCCTTTGTTAGGTATCCCTTTGTTAAACTGGTTCCTCCAGGAGATCAAGTAACTCGTGTCCTAAAAAGGTAACAGGAGCCATTGCGTTTGCCTCAGAGACTCAGTTTCTGGTTCCTGTCCACACAGAGATGATAATTTCAAATGACACTGTGTATTTGCAACAAACAAATTTCACAATGGCTCAACACAGGCACTATTTATTTATTTACTCACTAATGGTAAGATTACTGGATTTTTCTGAGCTGATGTCTGTAGTTACAAAGTCACAGTTACTGTGGAATTAACAAAAAAACAACACTGGCAGTTTAAAGGCTGAGACTGCACTTGCCAATTAGGAGTCTATTAGCACTACGTTTTCAAGCTGTCTCAAGAAATTCATCTGTTTGCTGCAAGGAGAGCGAGAACACTGATAGAAGTTAACTCATTTAGATAATAAATACCTCTGAACAGATAGTTCCCCCCCCCCCCTTCACATTATCATACAGAGAAACAGTTTAAATAATTAGGTAATTGTCAAAACAAAGAATAATTAAAAGTGACAGCAATCTTCAATATATCACTTCTATTTGTAGATGTAAGTTACCAAGGCTAATTTATTTTTCAGAAGATGCATTCACCTCCTGCAACTCCAATAAAATTATCTAAGGTTATCAAAACCCTTTTTCTTCTCTCACATCCAAAATGATCTTAGAGAACCCTTCAACTGAGTAGTCTTGTAGGATACAAAACACACACCTCCAAAAAATCACACAGTGAGCTATTTGTTTACTAAGCATAAAGTAATGTCTTGAGAGGAAACACTGAGCACAGTCTGTTACCTACACTAGGATGATTCTAAACAGCTTGACAGGATGGGGAGAGTAACCACCAAGAAAAACATCTTTTGCTCTGACTCAGAACAGAGTAAAGAAAAAACTCCTCCCTAATTCCCAATAGGTCTCATTATTATTACAACAGATTAACAAAAATGCAGGCCAGTCTCATTAAATAAATTGAATATACACTAATATTTCTAATTGTATCCCAAATGAACCAGTTAATATCTATTAAGTATGCAGTCAATATTTAACTGGTCAGGATAGGAAGCACTATTTGAAGTGGGAAAAGTACAACAGCTTTGAGGTAGTTTCCTTATAACTCATAACTAGACAGTGACAATAATGGTGTTGCCACGGTATTTTCATTCTTTGTGGCAAACCAAATACCTCTAGAAAGATTTCATCTATTTAAAGTAACGGTCCACATAGAATACCCACTTCACCACTCTGATAGAACCCAAATATACATCAGTATTTCTAATACAATAAGCTGCAGAAATTGAATTGAAAGTTTCTCGTGTGAAGACCAATTCCAGCCTGAATCACTCAAAGTAGCACCATACAAGACACAAAACTGTATTTCAATTTACATCCTTTCTCAGAAGTTTGTGACCCAAGAGTGGAACCAAAATATGATCCTCTCCATTAACACAGTGATACAAACAGAAACGTTGGCTTGGGAGCTTCAAGTTGTGATATATGAGATGGAAGAACAACCTTAAACAAATTTAAACTTGCAGCTAACAAACCACTAACAGTGCAGTTTTAAATAACAAAAATATGTAAAAATGTTTTATGAAGGAAAAAGGCTCCCACAGCCGACCTTCCTGTCCTTTCCCCATCACCACCAGTGTTTGTGGTGCCATGAGCAGCTGTTTGTACAACACATGGCCAAATCAGTTATGAACCCTAAAACCTTGAGGGCTTTTTTGGCTTTATCAGCAAGAGAGCATAAGCAAATACTGAACCACACACCATCAGCACAAAGAAGGCAGAGACGGGGAATGGCCAGGTATAAAAATGAGACATTTTCTGTTGGTAGAAGAATAATCTTAGAGCTCTTCAACCTGCTTGTGAAATCACATGCTAAGGGTGTACCGTGAGCACTCAACTTGTACTTTGCCCCCAGCCACTTATTCTTGCCCAAACACCATTCCTTCCTTTATGCCAATACAAATACTTGTGTGACCATGGAGTTAATTATACCAGGGAACCAATCCAGTGGAGAACTAAATTGGCAAAAACAACTGGTTAGTCAGAGATTCTCTCATCAAGCAGAAGGTCTGCAAGTGCCAGCAAAAGGGAGAGAAGTGTGCAGGCTGTGGCAGACGGGAGGCTGTGAAACCTCTTTTACCATCAGCCTACGCTTACAATGACTGTGAAACTACAAACTCAGATTTCACAGCTTAGGTTATGTTTTCTTATTGGTGAAAGTGCTGATTGTGTTTGCGATTTCAGGGCAACTACAAAGGGAGTTGTGTCCAATGTCCTCCAATAACAGAGCTTTTTAAGGGTCCCTCTCCTCTCCCATCTCAACACTGCTTCCTCAAATGTGCAACACTCTTGAATGGCAAATGAGCTTAGGCAACTAACTCAAAACCAGATAATCTATAAAGTCCTTTTGGGAGAGAAAAAGCTTCCAGTTGGGTCTGTTCCTCTATCCAGTTCCTTGCACAGCAAACCAAACACCATCATTACACAGCACACAATGCAAGAATAAGTAATGAATACTCTTCCTAACTGTTACTGAAAAAATACTCAAGAGTACTCAGAGCACCACAGCCTACACAGCTTTCTGGAAAAAAAGGCACCAACTTGTAACAACTTCACATGACCTTACCTTAGCATACCTTAAAAAAAATAGTGAGTACACCCCAGTTAGAATCAGATGTTGTTTTGCAGAGAGGCAGAATAGAAGGACCATTTTGTCCTGGAGAATTATGCTCTTCTACACAACTGCTCTTTCTAAAGAGGCTACCAAGCATCCTTTAAGCTTTAGCTGTGTAACAGCTCTTCCTTCCAAATGGAACAGGTAAATAAAGCTCCTGCTCCAAACTGAAACACAACAGAGGCTGTCAATCCTTGTCTCTGACTGAATCCATATTTGACCCTTGTCACTAAGATCCAAAATACTTACAAGGAGCTGGAAAAAACCAAGTGCAAATCTGACTACTTCATTCACTTGCTACATTTGCTACTAATTCAGCTTTTCATTCACTTGTCCTACATTAGTTTTGCCTTATGAATACAAAATTCAGATAAGCATTTAAACAAAGTCTGTGAAACAGTCAACTTTCAACAAAATGGTGTGCTACTGTACATCTCTGTATCAGTAAACAAACTATAAAAGGGAACAGCTCTTCTAAAGGAGTTTCAATTCCCTGGCCCTCTTCTTTAAATACTGTCTCAATTTAAGTCCAGAGCACACAGTGATAATTTGGAAGCTGAAGTTCCTCATCAAGCACATGCCTGCAAAGTATTTGAAACATACTTGAAGCAACAGGTCAACAAGTCAGTCACACTCTGCATGTTGGAGATGAGTTCAAATTGGAAGTCTTGTATTATGACTTTGGACAAGGTGTACCCAAACTTCAGAATAAATCAGTGAGAGAAATTCCAAATACTCCAAAATGAAACACACAACTCTCAATCATGACATTTTTGTGTTCTTAACCTACCATGCTGTGAAGCAATGCTTCGCTCATTCTCCAATGGCGCGTCTTTGTTTTCAGAGAAAATTATCATTTTAATATAAACACAGAAATTAGTTTAACACTTGATATAAAAGAATCATATCAGCATTTCAAGATTGTATTTAAGGACAACTGCAACAGCTTAGCACACTGAAATAGCAAAGTCTGAGGAGGGAAAGCAGTACTGTGTCCAACATCTGCCCAATGCTTTGGAAGTAATTATACCTTGTATATGAAATAATTATGCAAATCAACTAATATTTTGTAATACACTAACTGGCAACACAACCAAGAGGAACTAGCATAGAACTGAGTTAAGCACCTTGATCCTTTTGACCACAGCTGCACACAGTGATGTACGTAAGGCTCTTATCTTTGACCAGCTTCATGCACTCCCCAAGCAGAATCCCAGTCCTGTTTGGCAAGGACACGCAAAGCTCTGCTTTAGCAACATTTCCAGAGCACAGAAGTTGTCACACATACATCACTTAGATTCCCTGAAAATACATAAAGCCAACACCTTAGCTAGCCTTACACAACATAATACAGACTATTGTCAGCTACCACAGAGTGTAAAATGGCAATAACACATTTGAAAGAGCACTAACAAAAGCACCACTTGGTGTGTGCTGATGAAACCCGTGTGCTTGGCCACAACTACCTTATCCCAACTCTTAATAAATCCATCAGCTTGTCATATTTGCCTATTTGATGGATTACTCCACCAGCTGAATATTCAAACAAGAGAACACGGTATCTCTGTACATGTACAGAGCATAATACTTTCACAGATGCTTATCTCCCATACTCAATTACACGGCCCAAAGACTAGAAGCCTTTTTATTCCTTATTAATACCAGCGACTTTCTGGAAGTTTTGTAAGGGAAGGAGAAAAGTCCTAAGAAGTAACTTGCTGTTACAAGTGCTTGGCAGACACAGCCACACCTGGCTGCAGCACCAAATGCTACGCTCAAATCCAGTCTTCCTTTGTATTGCCAAGACTTTCTTCCCTCAGCTCTCTGGAAACCAGGCAGAGGACAAGCCCTTACAGGGCTGAAGATAATCATCATCATCATCTTGCTTGTAATAATAATACAAAATGCTGTTCTTAAAGCAGTTATCAGCAGGACACCTCTTTAGCAGCAATAGGAGGATAACTCATGCAGTGAGGGTTAACTGTCCCTTACATAAAACTATGGAAGTGTTCACTGCCCTGAAGATCTCGCTTACGCAAACCAAAATAAATCTTAAATATAGAGAAAACTAAATGATCTTTACAGGAGATTCAGATAGCAACGGACAAATGTTAGACAGTCATTTACCCTTTTGCTGGATATATGATGGATCATTTACAACAATACTTGCTATTACTGAACCAGCAACCAGCATTTCATTAAAGAGCTTAGTAGTCTGGGTGGATAAATCCATGAACCACAAGAAAATCACCCATAAATAAGAACAATTACAGGCACATTAGAAAGAGGAGGCAGTTAGGCTGGAGGACTGAAAACCCCCAGCTAAGGATACATGGGGATCCTGCCTACATGCTGGGCAAAAATGAGCATTCTACAGGCAACAAGCAACCAGAAGTCAACTGTAAGGTCTGTAATTGTAGGGTAAATGACTGGTGTGCATTTATCACATTAGTATCTTGCAGACAGAGCATGAGGTAGCAGACAACAAGATGAGACTGGAAGTCAACAAATTCAGAATTTTAACTGTTACCAGCATAATGTGACTTGGTTTACTTGACAGAATTATCTTACTGGCTTCCCTCATCTGTGACCTGGGAGTGAAGTGCAAGGTCTCATTACATGCTTTAGGCTACAACAGCGGAAATTGCAACGACAATCAAAGCAGTAATTCACTCTATTTTACCAATAATTTACCCTCCTCTTTACAGATTGTACATTTAGAAGCACTAAAGAAAACATGCTGTTTTTCAACCAGAAGAACTTCTCCCCTGCCTAGTTCTATTGGAGCTCAGGACAACAGCACCTTTAATCCTTCCTTTTCCACAAACACTAAAAAATCCTTTCTCTTTGCATAGATGTAGCATCAGGATAGATAAGAGAGGACCCAAGTGCCTACCTCTGAAATAAATTTTAAGGTGTTATAATGCTTCCCTATTACAATCAATTCTAAACAAGACTATTTGCTCTCCATTTAAAAAGAAATTAAACTATTACATACTGGGGCAATTCATCAAACTTGTGAAGCGTATGGAAACAGCTCTGTAACGCTTCACCTCCCACTCTACAACATAAGGGAGTGCAAGCACATTCCTGCTGGGCCACCAGAAAGGTGTGGCTAAGAGCAGTACCAGCAAAGCAGTTAGGGCACAGTTAGGTGAACAAAACTGAACCGGAAGGAGGGTGGACCAAACAGGAGCATGGCAACTGTCATATTCCTATTACTGGCAAGAAACTCACAGGCACTTCTCTCCTTTAATTTTTAAGTAAAAGTCAGTGACAACTACCTCACTCCCCTTAACTAATGCAAATGAACATCTGGGTAATACTGTCCTAACTACACTCAGACCTGTCACCTTCACCCCTTTTTTCATGAGACTGTTTCTTATCCTTTGATATATGGAAAGGTGCTTAAAAGGAGCTCTCTCACATTAAGGTCATGCATGCAGAAGATCACAAAAGCTAAGAATGGCAATGGAATTTTAAAGAAAGTGGCTGTAAAGTCTCACCACACTGTTACACAGGGAGCAATCTGATCTCAATGGGTCCAAAGGTCTTCCAGCCTGCTTACTGCATGCCCTACATGTCTGTGACAGAAACTAGACAGCAAAAATGTTAACATGACATATTAAGAGAGAAGTTATTGCAATGAAGAGTCCAATGAGCTACCTATACACACACAAACACTGTGTTCTGCTCTAAGCTGAACCCCCTCCTGCAGGTTAACAACATGCAGGAACCTTTCAGTAAAATATGAATCAACAGTTTCTGCTTCAAGAAGAGGAAATTCAACAAAACTAAAGAGAGATGATGGCCTGGCTTTTGAACTTGGCCACTAGCCCAAGCTGATACCTTCAAGCTTCTGCCAAGTTAAAACCTGTTTTAACAGGGTTTCTTAATATTCCTTGGGTTGTTTTTTTTTTAAAGCCATGGGGTTTCCTTTGTAGAGCTCTCCTAGAAATCTCACAGGGAACACTAAAGCACAACATGTACTTGTCCAATAAAACTTAAAAGTGAAGTTACCAAGTTGCGTAACACTGTATTTCCACAGCCAGGACTCCTGAACTCACTCTCAGTGACCACAACACCTTTTGCCAGTTCTGTTATCATACACCGAGGAAAAACTTGGTTAAGGCCCTTGGTGATTTGATTATCAAAGTACTGATATGCCTATACAAATAAAAATATGACTTTTCTTGTACAAGCTGCTTCTACATAGTACCAGACAGCCTCCAGATCCTTAGTCTCCTGCAGCTCACATGCAGTAAATGCAACACTTGGCCTCAAGTTTCATCACAACTACAGGATTGTTTCAGAGCAGGCATGGGGTAACCTGAACCCTCTGCCATGAGGGCCACAATATCTGGGACTGCTCTCACCAGAGCATCCAGAGACAAAGCTGCAAATCCCATGCTGCAGCAGAGCAGTGGGAGAGCAGGAGACCAGAATCCTTCCCACCTGTCAAATGTTCCTGCAGCTCACACTCCCACCAGCCAGCTCGAGTATGTGACATGTGCCTCTGTGCTCCCTCACAGGAACTGGCCACCTCCTGCCTGGAATGCTGAGGCAACAGAGTTACACTGCAGCCCTCACCTAAGCCTATGACAAAAGAGAATGGAACAAGAAATCTCTGACACTGCCTCAGGAGTGACTCAGAACTGCCACCTGACTCACCAACTTTGCACCAAGCACCACTCTGGCCCTGAGCCATCAGAAACCTCTGCCATTTAAACAGTTCACCGTCCTGGAGCCAATGAGCTCAGCACAGAGGGCTGCATTTATTTTTTGTTTAGTTTACTTTTAGTTACTTTATTTGTTGTTTAGTTTACTTTCCAATTCAGTTTTGAATTACTGGGGGAAAAGAACCCATACAAGTGAACACTGAAAAAAGTGAAAAGCTGCCTTCTTAAGTTAACTTAATCACATAATAATGTGAAACAGAATTTACTCCAGAAGAAATAAGAATACGTAGACCTGAATCTTTTAAACTACAAACTAACCAGAAATTCAACAGAAATTCAATATAATTTCACACATTTGAAGACCTCTTGAACACACTGCAGCACCCATTAAGAAATTGCAGGGTGGAGGAATTTTGACAGTTATTTTGAAATTGCAAGAATAAACCTTATGACAAGCAGATTTTACTAGGTACAGACAGGTTTTATTAATTATTTGATTTAAACTGCAACCTTATTCCCAATGCCCAGACAGAAACAAGGTATTCCTGTTCAGTCAAAACTAATCAAGGTACTTAATATTTAAGTGAGGGGAGTTGCACTGGCATTGAAAAGCAATGAAGTTAACAAAAGGCAGAACAAGACATGTAACAAAAAGTATTCCATCCCATCCCGGAACAATAACTTTAATACTCTACCACACAGTCTTCCTCCTAAACTTCAAATACAATAGGATTATCACTCAGTATCTAAAATAACTGTCTCATGCACCACAGGCTGCAGATCCATAGGCTGGAGTTACCAGAAAATGCTACCATAAAAATAAGAGGTGATTGTGGTGTGAAGAGAATTACAAAGTAGAATTTACCTGATGAACTTCATTGCTCAATTTCAAGCACACTGAAGAAATATAGAGACCAAATACTTCAAAAATACTAAAGACAAATTTGAATTTCTTATATGCATTTTGCAGTTACTAACTTATTTTTTGGTTCTAAGACTTTGATGAATGTTAACAGGTTACCATTTTTACCTGGGTTTTTGCAATTAAAGTAGCCCATGGCTATTTATTGTTGCTTACTGAAGCTTCACACACCAAAATATGTGAGAATTGTGTAAGAAAAGTACTCCATGTTGAAATAGCTGACCTAACCACACTCTCAGCCATTGAAACATAAATAAGGATAAAAAAAATAAACCCCAGATGAGTAAACTGAAACTCTAAGATAAGTATCAGCTGAATATGGAGTCAAGATGTAGAGCTCAAAACCACTATCAAAGCTATCAAAGTTTGAACTAGGAAAATTTTAAGCATTTTGCATATTTTCAAAATCCTCATAGAATCATATCCCTTTTTTATGGAAAGAAATGCAGTTTCTTGTGAAACTTCAGTATGCTGCTGCTGCAGCATCAGCTGTTATTTATGAGGCAGATTATATCATTTAGCTTCCTCTGCAGAGAATTTTTTAAGTCATGGCCTTAAGACAGAAGACATTATGACAAATCTGCACCACACACAATGGGACTATTGATCCTGATGCCTCTAAATACTCTTTACTCTGCAGGCTCCACTTTCCTCCTGCCCCTCCCTCCCCATTTTCTTTTTTTATAAACAATCTGCTTTATTTGGATAATGTTATTCCCAGAAAACTGAAGTTTATTCAAAAAACATTTTTTATTTTGAGATGTTCACTTCTTACACCTGTTCTGGAAATAGAATGTCTTTTCCAATTCAGATTTTGATGTACTGTTTGACTTAATACCTTATATCCTCAGAAGTAAACATGTTAAAAACAGTGACAGTATTATAGTGCTACAGTGATCATTAATCCTACACATAAAAAAGCACAGAAGTAAAACTTAGAAAAACTTGATTGCCCTGAAAGGTCCTGGAACTCAAGTCAGGCCTATTTGGGTTGTACTCCTAAATACCTCATTTGTCACATTATTAAAACTACTTTAAGCCAGGGTTGACTTTGTATACAAGAAGCTGTAAAAAGTAAACAACTGCCTCAGGACAAGACTTATTCACAGTGGTTTTTGAATGTCATCCAAGTCTTGGCCTAGAAAAGTCTGAGTCTAGCACACAGCACCATGAGCAAAATAGTTGATTATCATGAATAAGCTGACATTTCTCTTCAGTTTGCCATCTTTAGGCCTATACATCACACAGGCCACTTTAAAAACTGTTTGTAGAAACAAAAATTAAAAAGAAGTTTAAAACAGAACCTCAGTTTTGAAAGACTTTTGACTTGAAAGGCCAGGTACAACTGTTTGTCACTCATATCATCTGGTATATACCAATCTACAGACCTCCATCCAGTTTTTCCTCTTAGCATTCCACAATTCATAGAACCACAGAATGGTTTGGATTGGAAACTAACTTTAGGGATCATCTAGACCAACCCCCTGCCATGAGCAGGGACATCTTCAACCTGATCACAGAACTGCTTGGGTTGGAAAGGAGCTCTGGAGATCATCCAGTCCAACCCCCTGCTAAAGCTGGTACACCTGGAGCAGGTTGCACAGGATCACACCCAGCCAGGTTCTGAATATCTCCAGAGAATGAGACCCCACAACCTCTCTGGACAGCCTGTTCCAGTTTGTGTCCACTGCCCCTTGGCCCCTTGTCCCGTCGCTGGGCACCACTGAAATGAGTGATGGAGAAGTGCTCCAAGTTTTTCCCTAAAGATTTATTATTTGAGGAGGCAAAACAACCTTTGCTAAGTTCTCCATGATATCAAATTTTTCTCATGCCAAAACTGAAGGAGTGGCTGACACATGTAATAATAACGTCATGCTCTCCATCGCCAACACAGCGATCTCAATAACCAAGTCCACAGACAAGTTTTCAGTGGGAGGAGGCTTTATTCAAGGAAACAAACTTGTAAATATCAGAGCTATTTAAATGTGTAAGGGGTGCAAAAGAGCATTTCAGTTCTCTACCATGCTCCACCTCTGAACGGCCCGGGGTGGCGAGTCAATGGCAACTGCAGGCAAAGCTGTCCTTAGGAAGGAGGGAAACACTTTAGAGAGCATGTGGTGACTTTGGCAGCTCTCTGAAAACGTGCAGGTGGTTCTTTACTCCCCTCCTGCTTTGAGAGACTTGTCTGTTCCCCCCTCAGGGGCCTAAGGGCCATGCTGGGAGCCAATCCAGCACAGACAGATTCCAAGGGCTCATACACCAAAACGGGCAAGCACAGCCCGGGACATTGGCAAAGGAGGGGGCACCCAAAGCAGAAGAGCTGATCACCAAAAGCTGGAAGGGCCCAGATGCGCCCGAGAGGAACGGGAAAGCAGCCAGCCATAATGGAAAGGCCACAGACTACCTGAAAAGCAACCCCTGCCTGCCTGCAGCCCCGGAGGGGCCACAAAGCCACGCCGGGAGGACGCTCAGGGGCCACCCCGGGCAGTCACCGGGGGACAGGGACGGAGGCAGGGAGGGACAACGGGGCCGGGGTCAGCCGGGCACAGAGGGGGTGTGAGGCCGCCACCTCAGCAGGGGAGGGGCCGCGGCCATGTTGGGGGGGGCGGGGGGAGCGCGGGCCCGGCTGAGGGGCCACGGCTGAGCCGCCCCCGGCCCCCTGCGCGCGCCCCGCCGTACTCACGCCTTGTCCACCAGCTCCCGCACTTTCCACATGTTCAGCATGGCGCCGACCGCCCGGAGACCCGCCCGGCCCCGCTCCCTCCGCCGCCGGCCCCAGGAGGCCCCGCTCGCCGCGCTCCGGCCGCCGCCGCCTCCGCCGAGCCAGGGACGCGGCGCGGCTCCCGGAAATGAAGAGTCCGGCAACCGTGCGGGCTGCTGGGAGATGGAGTTCCGGGAAGCGGGGCGGGCACGGAGCCTGCGGGGCGCCGCGGGAGCTGCCGGGAGTCGTAGTTCGCGGCGGCTGCCGGGAGCGGGCCTGAGGGGCGGGAGGCGGGACGGGACGGGATGAAGTTGAAGGGAGCGGGATGGGGCTGTCCTGGCTGTGTCCTGAGGGCTTCACGGCGATCGCACACGGCGGGGGCACCGAGGACTTGTGCCCGTCTGGGGGGGCAGGTACAGCCCGGCTCAAACCCGCCCTCACGCCCTCCCTCACGCCTGTGCAGCATCCAGCCTTGACCCACAGCCTGGCGAGGCACAGGAGGGACAAAGGCTGTGAAATAGCTGGTTGAAATCAAAACACTGGCGTAGAACTCATGTCGGACCAGAATGTGGTTTTACACTCCGCTTTTAGTGCGAGGAACTCGTTTAAGAGCGGCATTCTCTCCTATGGCCGTCCATCTGCTGGTCGGGTACGGTGTGGAGTGAATTGCCGCTGGAATTCCCGGATCCCCAAGACCCAGATTTCGGAAAGAAGTGGCTCTCTGGAAAGCAGATGGAAAGGTGCAGCATGTGGGCTGCCCCACCATCCACCGAGGCACTGCACAGGCAGGAACCTTGTCTGCACTTCTTGAGAAAGACCAAGTTGATTGACAAAACCCAGGGAGCAATCATCTACATTAAAGCTGCCTTAGGACAATATTGACTGGTTTTTAACACTCTTACCAACAGACAAGACCATCTTCAAATATCGTCAGTGCAGGTGTTGAGCAGGAATCACAGTTACAATGAAAACAGTGAAGTCATCAAAGTGATTTTATAATCAGGATTGTCAGACAGTTTCATTACATACATTTATTTTCTTACAAATTGTATTTAATGTGAGTTTTAAATGACCCGGTTTCATTCTTGATGTATGTTTCTTGTTTGTGTTGTAAATAAATATGTTTTGCCAAAAGACAATATACATCTGCAAACTTTTATCCAAAGACAAATGCAAAATATTTTCATTTTAGTTATTCCGTCAGAGCCAGCAAAAAAAGGCATGAGAAAGACCAGTTGCAATGGCATTTGCTGCTCAAATAAGTCACTTCTTTTAAAAGTTAGTGGTTCTCTGAACTTGTCAGGAAAGCTAAACAGCTGAACACCTGGCCACTTTCTGACATCCCATTGTATCATTTCACACAGATACTTTAATGGCTTCTGCCCCCTAAACATCTCCACGAGATCTATTTGAATGCAAGAACTTCCTGAACAGATCATCAAATGCAGCATCCTCTTCCCAACAACAGTGTTAGATGTTCATGAATGTAAGAGCTGGTGGAAGCAGATGGATCAGTCCTCAGATATATCTTTCAATTTTTCAGTGCTCTATGGCTTAGGGACTCAGTTCTGGAGTACTCATGCTAAAACTTTCCCTTTAGGAGCACTGGATGGACCTTTGTTTTATGAATGTAGCTGATTGCTTTTTGAGCCTTTTTAGATGAACTTACACTACACCTCCTGGCAATGAATTCAGTGTTCTAACCGTCACGTGGCAAAATGGTCCCTTTTGTGTGTTTTAAATTGTCTGCTTCATAGCATTACCGGTTCAAGTAGTATGAGAATTAGTACATAACAATTCCCTAGTGCTCCTTTCCTTGTCAGTTGCAAATTTAGAAATCTGTAGATTTCTTACTACACTGTTTCTTACTGCCTAAGACTTGCTATATTCTTTATTTCTGCAGAGGACGCTGACCAGCCTAGTGATGGTTTATGGCTTTTTTCTCAGTTCCCTTCATAAGAGTTCTTAACAGACTTTTCATTTTTGGATGCTACTGAACCCTGAGATTATATTTTAATCTGCAGCACAATATCTATGGTGACTCTTTGGTGTGTAACTGAACTCAGCACCAGTTTTGGTGCCCCCCACAAACGTGAGGCACGTGGCCATGGTGGACTGGGAGGAGGGAGATCCTTAATTTCATGTTGCAATACCTGGCAAAGCAAGCTGAGAGAGGACTCTTGCTATTCAATATCAGCCTTTTGGTTTTTTTCTGTGAATACATTGACATTTGTCTTCAGGAGCAGATGATGTTTGTAACCTCTGTTTAAGAAAGTAATAACATAAAGTATAATAATTGGAGCTTGCAGAAACACACCTTTTCTGATTGGCTGGAAATATTTTTATTTGTAAGTGTGGCTTCAGTCCATATTGGATCAGCATCAAATTTCTAAATACATTTCTGACGAGCTGCAAATTCCCCAGATTCTGCTGTGGTGCAATGAAATTGATGTTCTTGTTAGAGCTGGTTTGCTTGAGCAGCTGCAGAGTTCTGAGTGCTGGGACAGAGCTGCCAGCTCATGGGGGGCTACCAGAGGCAGATTCCAGGGTCCAGACTCAGTCACGCCTCAAGGTGCACATATCCCCAAAATCAAATGCACCCATTCCTCACTATTTTCCCATCAGGGATAACATTTGAACTGAAACAGTTAAGGGTCAATAAGCCATCAGGATTTGGCTGATTTGTTTGTTTTATAGAAATTGTTGTTTCCACATGAAAAAAATGACAACCCATTGTAATTGCACACTTCAGAAAAAAAAGAGAATTGTAAAGAGTATTTTAGGTGCAGGCATAGGAGAACAACAATATATGTAGAAGAAAGAAAGGCTGAAGCAGGGATTTAAAAGATGAAGGTGAGTATCTTCTAAGCACTGCTTGCTGTGTCTGGATGCAGTAATGGGGCAAGGAGAGATGACTGGCATTTATTGTCAATTTTAAGGTATAGTAAAAAGCAGGTCTTTATGTGACATTGAATGCAACATGACTGACAGTAATTTTGCCATCCCCATTCTGTCAGCTGCTGATAAAGTGCATGAGCATATGTATAATTTCTGAATGATGTGAAGACACTTTCTGGTTCATAAGTAATTCCTTTAAAAAAAAAGATCTGATCGGTGAAGGGAGAGGATAATGCAGTTTCAAAGCAATGCAATATTCAGCATAACAGGTAGTAGTTGTAACATATATCATGTAGAGGAACTGTATTTTATTATAATTTGAGCCATCAATTACAGGAGAAGCAGTTAGAGAAATTGAACTAATTTGAGCACTGCAATAGAGTTTGCACCTGGCTATTCCAGAAGTTAATATGGGCCATTTGGTGCACAAAAAGTCTTGCACATTCCAACTGCCTGGAGAGCAATATTGTTGTTAATATCAACCATATTAATGCACAGTAGAGACATGTCCAAGTCAGTGATTAATTCACAATTAAAATGCAAGGGGGAAAAGAGGAATGTCAAGGAAAACCACATCGTGGCAGGGTAGGGAGGCGATGGCACAGGCTGAGAAAAACTTTTCATTTAAAGCAGTATTTGTTTCCATGATTTCATAAAGCTCCACTTTTTACCCACTTACACAGCTGAAATCTGAATTTCATAAAGTTTGTTTGTTCTAAGGATTAGTCAGTAGGGCAGAAGCAACAGTGGACTAATGTTCCCTGTCTGTAGGCTGGTTACCATCCAGGCTTTTCTGAAAAATTGCAGCTTTTCTGAGTCCAAAGTCTGTAACACATCCCGTACACACAAATGTATCATATTCCAACCAGAGGGTCCCTAGTTGGGCTGTTTCAGAACCTGTCTTCCTGCTCTGCCACGGAATGGTTTTGCCTCTGGCAAAATCCTCCAGTCCCTTCCACGGATGGAGAACTGCTTGTGAAGCTTCCATCACCCCTCACCTGAGCCCATATCCCACACTCATTTCAGGAGAGAATCTGGAGGGGCAGGCAGTAACAGGGAATATTGGCCGGGAATATCCCCTGTGGAAGATGTGGGGGAAGTGAAAAGAAGACTGTGAGTGTTGCTCCCATGTTATCCCTCCTCACACTGCCCTGCCGAGATGATACACCCATTTACTAACAGCCTTTGCATGGCCAGGACCTGTCTGACTCACTATAAAGAACGTAGGTAGCAAACTTCAAAGTTTTTTAAGAAGTGAATGTGATTCTATTTTAAGCTTTAGAGCCAGGACTACAACTGCCCGTGTTATGCATGTGGAAGACTGGGAGTGCCAGGCAGAGGTGATGATTTATCTCAGGAACTGGGAGGACAACCCTGCCCTTCGGACAGCTTCTTCTGCCAGCAGAACATGGGCCGAAGTCCCTGCAGGGAGGCTGTGCTGAATGTTAACATCAGGCTGCATCCAGCCCAGTGCTGCTTTTTTTCCTAGCCTGAAGAAGTGAAGGTTGGTTCCATACTGTGGATTTTCACTCTGTCTCCTCACAATCTTTTGAAACGGCTGAACTAGTTCACTTAGATGATGCAGAGGTGGTTTGCTCTCAAAGTGAATTACAAATTTATGCAGGATTCTTACGAGTTGCCTCAAAATAAATGACTGAATAGGAGAGACTTTATTGTTACTGCTCCTGAAAAGATGTGCTTAGCCTTTAATGAAAAGCATTTAAGGTCAAGGTTCTTAGGGTTCTCCATTGTCCAGTAAGCAGTAAATTCTGGCTTTTCCTGTGCCTGGGGCATTCACAGCATTGCTTTTTTGTTGTGGATTCCCTGATGTCTAGAAAGGGGTGAATTCCCGCTGCCAAAATATTACCATTTAATTATCAAACCAATCAACTGTGAGACAAATGTCCCCAGGGAAGCAATCTTCATTAGTTCCAATTTTTACAGAGCTACTTGGGGTTTTTTTGGTTTCTCATTTTCTCCCACATTAGTAACTGGCAGTGTGTGCATATCTCCAAATTAGGATGGAAACGTGGGGTTTAGGGATTGCCAATTAATGGATAATATTAGATGTTCTGAGCTTTCCTTCAGGCTGATGATGTGATCTGATCTGACACTGTTCTTGGGGAGGCTTTGGAGATACAGTTTTTAAACTGTTACCACTGTTAGAAGTTTAAAATACAGGGAAACCCCGTGTGAATTACGTCCTGATGTCACAGCTATCTCTGTCATGCCCTTAGACACCTCCTTTAAGTGGATATGGTACTTTCCATGGGAAATTTAGGAGGTTGTGTGAGAGAACTGATCCTCAGTAGAATTCTCTCATATGAACTGCACATGATCTTTATTCTTCTCCCAGAAATTCATGTCCAGATTCCTCAGTCTTTTGTTACAGCTCCAGTATATTCCAAGACTCTAGAGCCTGGATTGTTGCTGATTGCTGTTATGCAGCTGTTCCAGTAAGTTCTTTTGTCCACTGACAACAATTCACCTCTCTGGCATGTAAACTATACGTGAGGAGGAGAAAAGGACAGGTCACTGTCTGCTTTTTGTAACAGTCAGCTGCTGACAGATTTGTCTTGGTTAACAGTCTGGGTTTCAAGTTCCAAAATCCCTGTGACAGTGGCCAGAGTTAGAAAACTGGTAGCAGAACAGGGCTGAACCAGAAGCACATGCCAGACTAGTGAGGTCAGAATTCTTGGGGATGGTTGCAGCCTGTAAGTGTTCCCATTTATTACACTGTCAGTTTGATCGCAGTCCAAGTCACTCAGCTTTGTGCCAGATCCCCAAGCCAGAAAGGTCTTGTTTGCCTGATTTCCTAAGGATACAAATCATATGAGATCTCCCTATCTCTGTATTTGTGTCTTTCTGTCCCCTTGCAATTACTGTTGGGCCGATTTCAATCAGATGAGATACAGGGGTGACCAGCTTAAGGATTTGAAGTTGTGTTTTGTGAAAATGCACAGCTGTGTGGAGAGAGATGCCACAGGAATACTCTGTAAGGATGTAGTAGGAGTGGAAAGGATGTAGTAGGAGTTCCAGTGGATAACTAAGGATCCCCTTGGAGAGTGTTCTTACCAGTGTTCCTGAGGGAGTTTGTCTCACACACAGGAGAATCCAGCCACAAGCAGGGAAACAGGTCTCCTTTACTGCTTTCTGAAGACCTCATTTCACTTTGGCTATTCTCATATGGATTAACTGGTGCCATAAATGCCTTATAACCCATCAGATAAAGCCCTACTATGGCTTTCCATCAACTGTGAACATGAGAGGACAGAGTTGTAGTCTTCCTTCATGATGCATCTAAATAGGTCCAAAACAGCTGAAAGAAATGGCAAACCAAAGTCATCTTCAAGCTGTGGCCCAGAGCAGCTGCTCTTGGTAAGCCAGTGAAACATGGTCAAAGAAATCACTGCTGCTTTTTCTCCTAAAGGTCATAGTACACGTTTTCATGGATGCAAGCAAACAGACAAACCCAGGGAGATCTGAAAGCAGTGCTTGAACAGACAAAAATTAGTCTTGTTTTCATTTTGGCTGGGAATTAAAACTGCCATGGTAACACTTCACAAGATGGTCTTCAAATTCCCTTTTTCAGAATATTTAGCTGGACTTGGATTGAAACACAGTAGATGGAGACATTTTCACAGACTGGCAGACTGGGACTCTCCAGGCTGGAATTATCCAGCCAGTTTTAGTCAGAGGAACTGGCTTTCTATCTCAAAGTGGGAGACAATGCCTTAAAATGCTGCCTTTTTTTTTTTTTTCACCCACCACAGTTTTTAATTAGGTCATGTTTCAAAGAAAAGAATGGAAAAAAGTGCTGCTGATTTTTCTACATTCAAATAATAATCAAGAAAGTGCTGTTTAATGAGTTTCTTTTCTCTATATCAGTTCATATAGTCATTTATATGCATCGTCAGGGAAACAATGCAAATGCAAGTCTTGTCATGAAGGGTTCCCACCTGTGTATCTTCTGTTAGGGGGAAGAAATGGTGTTTCAGCAACTTTGACTTCCATGCTTTCCTCATTCCTTCTTCTCTATTTCCATTGCTTGCATGGAATGTGGTTGTTTTTGTTCATATCATTTAACAAAAATAAGGCTTTAAAAGCTGCTGTTGGCTATTAGTATTTTACAAAAGCAGACTGCAAACACCATCACCAGCATAAAAGCTACTGAGGTTTTCATGAAATAAAAGGAAAGTTGAAAGAGCAAACTCAATTTCAAAAGGTGAAACTGATGAGTTTATTGTCAAGCTGGGAGAAATTTCAGCTGGAAAAAAATACCATAAATTACCAGCATGTATTTCTTGTCTAAAAGAACCAGATCTGTTTCACTGGGATTCAAGTGGACATTTTTTGCAGCACTGAGTAACCTTACCCAGTCTTTTACTACAGCTGCTTTCTTAGGATTATTTGGCCACCATCACGTGAAAGACAGTGGATTGAACATATTGATCATCTCCCAGTCCAAACTTCTTCTGTGAAGCTCTTCACAATTCTTTCAGCTTCATTCAGATGTGCTGTGTCTGGACCTTCAATTTGTGGCTCTCATCAAAGCAAGAGAGAGCCACCATCTACTCTTTCTCTGATTCTGAGGATCACTTTGGGAGCAAAGTGATGCCCATTTCCAGATGCCTGTCCCCTCCTCCTGGAATAATTGCCAGACAGCTCTAAAATTTTGCTTTGCACGCTGTACCACCCAGTAAAACAAACATGTTGCACAAGCCATAATACAGTGGCTGGGTAATTTTGTGATAGTTCTACTGCTTTCTTGATTTACAATATTTTTAATTCCTCTGCTTTCCCATTGGTGTGACTTATTTACTGTCTCTCCCCATGTCATGAACTTAATGCATACTTTTGGATGGAGGCTGAGGGCTGAGTTGAGGGAGGAGATATTGGCAGCCCTTAAGCTTTGAGGTGCTTGTTCATTAGAGTTCATCAGTTTGGGGACTCCTTGCTGTTTTGGAAGACAGGAACAGAAAAAAGAGACCATGAACGTTGCTGGACTGAATAAAAGGTTCTGTTATTGGGGAAAGGGAAAAAAAAACAACCTACCACAGAAACAAAGAGGTAAGAGCTCTAGAGAGGCAGGAGTTGTCAAAAAGCCTTCCCCATCAAACAGACTTCAGAGAACCATAGCAGACGGATTTTCAGTACCAGTCAAATGTAAGAGTGTAGGAAGTTGACATGCTGTCCCTTGGAGAGCCGAGGTATTGACAAAAGACATGCAAACTTGAAAAATGTACATTTGTGGAAAAATCCATCCTGACAAGCGACTGCACTTAAGTCACCAAATGGACTTCACCCCTGGGATGAAACTCAATTATTGTTGCACATCCAATGAATCCATCCATGGAGAAAGCACATGGCCAATAAAAGGGAACTGTTCAGTAATCAGATCTTTCAAAAACTATTTAGCTCTTTGCCACTGAGTCCCTGCTCTAAGTGACGTGTGCTTCCCTGCAAACCTGCTTGGCTCCTCGACTGGCTGGTTAGGAGTGCTGAGCCACTGGGAGCTCTTCTGCAGCACAAACACATCCTGCACAGGCCACTCAAA
The DNA here is from genome assembly GCF_041296385.1 of Aphelocoma coerulescens. Taxonomy (NCBI): domain Eukaryota; kingdom Metazoa; phylum Chordata; class Aves; order Passeriformes; family Corvidae; genus Aphelocoma; species Aphelocoma coerulescens. Next base: position 4,644,478 of record NC_091027.1, on the reverse strand, counting down.
ACCATTCCTCAAATCCTTCTGAGTTGTCTGACATCAGAGCTTTTTCAATTGCAGCTTGTATTTAGTGCATATGAAGGATGCCTTTGTGTTTGGAGATATTTTTACAATACTGTGAGTAGAAGCTATTTATTGCCTAAAGGATTGTGTTAAATGGTTTAGTCCAGTCAAGGATCCATTAAGTAAGGAGCTTGCAAGTTGCAAGTCATTAAGACAGTCTTCCATTTTGAGTGAGGAAGTGTCTCGTGTGCATCTGCTGCTCAGAGTTTATCTTTCCATACCAATATTTACTAGGTGCCATCTCTCTTCTTTTGGGATTACATTATACTTTGCACAATCTGTGTACTTTTTATTTGCCATCTTCTTGATTTCAGCAGGTCCACAGTTATTATTGTGAGTAAATCCCTCTTAGTAAAAAGCCTATTTTGGGTAATTTTTATTTTCTGATTCAGAAATGAAAGCCAGCGCCACAACTGGCCTTGAAGCTATTTGTTTTAGGATGCACCTGCACACATATTTGTCTCATAACAAAAACATCTTTGTGAAACTGAAACACTGCAACTGTTGTTTGGGAAAACAGGCAACAGTGGCTGACAACAGAGGCTTTTAAGAACATGTATATTATGTGCAAGTGTTCATAAATTTACTTAGTTGCCATGGCCAGATTCGAAACCTTTCCCTCTTTTACCAGCCATCTAGTTCACTGCTGTGTCTGTCTGTTCTCATAGATCTGTCATGGTGCTTCTTAGAAATTGTTGTTCTCTAGAATAAATTGAATATCCAGTTTTTCATGACAATTCAGAATGCATTTTCCCTCAGATATGTGATATTCCAGTACCAACACTGTGTACCCATATAAATGTGATATGAACACAGATATCTGACCTTCCACCCATCAATAAGAGGAAAAATGTCCTGTTGACTAAGCTGCACAGTATTTTTGTCTTTATTTCTTTTTCACTCTGACTGTTTCAACCATTTCATAATCTGTCTGCCTTTCTCTTTACAAGCTGGCAATTTGGTCTTGGGAACATTCTCTGGGCTGCCAAGCAACAAGCTTCTCCTTATTCAGATTTTCAGGGAAAATGTAGCACTTCTGTTTACGCTGTCACCCTGATGTAAGTTTGAGCCCACCGTCAAGAGTTATCAGGCATTATTATGTCAAGCAACAGCAATGAAGGAGCATCAGCCATCAAGTCTTGCATCATCCCAGCCTCAGAGAAAACTGTTTAGCACAATTTTATTCATATGCTGTGAATGGATATGAACAGGGTACTGAATTTAACTCTTGTTCCAGCCAAAGACTGTTTGTTTCTTGCAATGACATTAGCAGTTTTATCTCAACAAGCAAAAAATCCACATTCTTTGAAGAATCTCCTTAGGGAACTGAAAAAAACTGCCTTCCAACCCAGTAACACATTTTCATAAAAACACCCTATATTTGCTTCATATTTATGACAAATCTTCATCACACTCAAAGTCTATCCAGCAAAGTTTTTTCTCTATCTAACATTCTTTTCAGCATTTGTCTTCACTGATACAGTGACTCAGCACAACATGAGCATGGTATGCAAGTCTACCATTAGGCAAATATTTCTCATTGTTTGCAGAATCCCTAGAATTCAGCAGAGGAATAGGCTGGTATTTGAGCCAAGAAACATCTGAATGTCATGTAAAGTTCAGTTAATTATTTTCTAAATAGTCACCAGCACTGCTCTAGCTTAGAGTAGAGTTCAACTGGTATTGTTGTGATCACACTGGAGCCTTTCAGAGGGGGGGAATGTTTGCTTTCGTTTTGGCCTGCCTGGTTCCACATTGTGACAGAGCCATTTCAGAAAAGGATGCATTCGCAAAGACTTAGAAAAACCATGGCTGTGGGCTTTTAAAAATTGCACCATTGTGCTTCCAGGGAATTGGCTTGGTCTGATTAGCACTCTGCACGTATTCCATGTGCCCGTCAGCCAGGAGAACACAGACCAGCTGTGGCCACAGCAAAATTCAAGTGAACTGTGCTGTCATTGTAATCTGTATCTGTGTTTATGGCACCAGAAAATCAAGAGGATGCATTTTTGAGTGTTTAGGTTCAACTCTACAAGGTTTGAGCTTTCTGGCTCTGCTCTGGACTCCCTGACCTGTTCTGGTAGTGCTGAAGGGATTGGGAGCTGATGATAAAAGAGTTGCTCTAGCAGCAATGAGTCAACACTAGTGAGCAACCTCTGAACACATCTCAGCAGGAGTCCTCTAACATCAGAGGTTCCAAAGGTAGCAAAAAATCACCTGATTTGACTTCTACAAGATAAGTTAGAAGATCTGACTTTGTTCTATTACCAAAACCCTGCAAAACAACATGAGGAGCATGGGAACACACCCTTGCTCAGGTTTACAAAGTATTTAAACATACAAAGATGCAGACAGACACCTAATAGGATTTATAAAAGTGCCTAAGGGAGTTGGGGACCTAATTCCCATTGGCTGTCAATGGGAATTAGATGTGTAATCTGCTTAGGCAATTTGAAAATCCCACTGGCTGCATCTTTTCATGGCTAAGTACCATTACAAGCCTTAGCCTTAATGAATAGAATTATTATTATACTTGGTTTCATTTCCTTAAACTCTGATCTTGGAATGAAGGCTCAGTGAAAAACTGCTTGAATCCAAGCATAGATGTGTGCCATGGATATGAAGTGTCAGGAAGGAATAACTGAGCTGCTGAAACCATCTTCATATCACCACTGCATCTGCAACCAGCCCAGAGAGCTCCCAAGGGGTTGTGCATTGGTCAGCTTGGCTTTAATGTGTGTCATGTAAAAAATGCAAGTGGCTTGGTGAAGGAAAATTCTGCTCATTCACAGCAAAGTAATAAAGAAAACAAAATCATAAGTGCCCAGAGGCTGTGACTAGCCAGTTGAAAGGGTTTCATTTTTCCTGCAAGGAACAGCATTGAAATCTTCTCACCACTTCATGGATTGAATTAAGTCCCATCTGGTGCTGGAGAGAATTTACAGCTTTGGGCAGTACAAGGACTCTTTGGTTACCCTCTTTTGCTCAGGCAACCCAGACACAGGCTGCAGTGCAGAGTTTAACCAAACAACACTCTATTCCTTTCCCTTTTTCTTGTCAGGCTCAAACTCAAACAATAACCAGAATTTCCCTATCCATACAACTTTGCAAAAGCTGTGAAAAGCTTGATTTCCCTGGATTTCTACGTGATGTACTTTTCATTAAGCCCAACTTGAACTTCTTGTAATTGTTTATCTCCTTAACTTTACATGCTCAGAGTTGTGTTGTGCAAGTCAGTCAGCATACAAAAGAGTCAGAATGACATGCTGGGATTGGAAAAAGTTGGGATGGGTTTCTACACTGTCTGAAGCTGCAAAAAGTTACTAATTATTTATAGGGCTTCAAAAAATGTGTATGAACAAAACAAGGTGGTTGAAATGCTCTTTGAGCTTGGGGGAATTTGAAAATACTCTTTGTGTTCAATAAGAATAATTTGACACTGAAAAGTTTAACAACCAAAACTCTTTTAAAAATGTCACATGTGTTGCTGGGTGAGACTTGCTGGGCATCACAGATGCCACCAAGCTGGGCAGGGGTGTTGATGTGCTGGAGGCCAGGAAGGCTCTGCAGAGAGATCTGGACAGGCTGGATCGATGGGCTGAGGCCAACGGTGTGAGGTTCAACAAGGCCAGATGCTGGGTCCTGCACTTTGGCCACAACAACCCCTGAAGTGCTCCAGGCTTGGGGCAGAGAGGCTGGAAAGTGTCCCAGAGGAAGACCCAGGGGTACTGGTGAACAGCAGCTGAACATGAGCCAGGTGTGCCCAGGTGGCACCTGATGGCACCTGGCCTGTATCAAAAATAATGTGGCCAGCAGTACGAGGGAAGGGATTGTCCCTCTGTGCAGGGCACACCTCGAGTCTTGTGCTCAGTTCTGGGCCCCTCAGTTCAGGAAGGACGTTGAGGTGCTGGAGCATGTCCAGAGAAGGACAGTGGAGCTGGGGAAGGATCTGGAGAATAAGACTGATGAGAAGAGGCTGAGGGAGCTGCTGGGGCTCAGCTTGGAGAAAAGGAGACTAAGGGGAGACCTTATCTCTCTCTACAACTCCCTGACAGGATGGTGTAGCGGGGTGGGGGTTGGCCACTTCTAGAAAACTGGTGACAGGACAAGGGAAAATCACCTCAAGCTGTGCTAGGGCAGGTTTAAGTTGGACACCAAGAGGAATTTCATCACGGGAAAGATTGTCAAGCATTGGAACAGACTGTCCAGAAAAGTAGTGGAACCACCATCCCTTAGAGTGTTGAAGGAATGCCTGATGTGGCCCTCAGTGCTCTGGTCTGGTTGACAAAGTGAGGATTGCTCACAGGTTGGACTCGATGATCTTGGGAGTCTTTTCCAACCTTAATGATTCTGTGATTCTTAGCAGAATTTCTTGATCACCTGGAAAGAAGTCTTACTGTTCTGGCACATCTGCACATGCACAGAGCTGAGCAGTCAATTTGGTGCAGGATGGCCTCACTTGAGGTTCAGTTTGGTTTTTTGAATCAGACAGAAAAGGTTACACACTGAAGGTGGCTGTAATGCCTGCTGACAGAGCTCAAGACAAGGGAAGAATGTCCTGTGAAAATGGGTCAGTGCCCAGGTGCAGTCAGCACTGGGATCTGGGAGTGAACTGGCACCAGGAACCCACACAAGCCTTGGCTGTAGCCAGCTGAATTCAGTTTTACTGCAGACAGCAACAGCCTGCTGAAATCTTGCCACAGCTAGAATTTCTTCCCAGCACACCCATTGCTGAGCAACAATGTGTGTCCTTTTCCAGAGAATGGGATCAGCCCAGACTGGCTCTTGAGAAACGCACCAGCTGCTCTTGAGAGAGCACTGGGATGGATGTTCAAGGAGCTGTGCAGCCCAGCAGAACACTGGGTTTCCATAGCTCAGGGCACTTAGGCAGTGTAATCCCTCATGTGAGACACCCTCTGCCAGAGGCACTGGCATTGAGGTGCACAGGGGATACACCATTACAGAGAGGAGAGGGGGTTTGTATGTTGAGAAACCAATTGATCAGGAATAAGGACAGTGAGCTTACTTTTGTTTTTCCTTTTTTTTTTTTCTGGTAAGTCGATTTGATGCTAATGAACTGGAGGGGCATTAGGACTAACTGCTTGCTGGCACAGACTACACAGACATTGTGCAAGATTCCTTTCAGCTCAGCTTTGCTGACATGTTTGGTTCTGACCTCAAATATCTCAAGTTTTTCCAGTTCTGAGTCCCTCTGCAAGTGAAAAGGCCTCTGTCAGTGAACTTGAGCCAAATTACCTGGGGAGCTGGGGCAGACTGGAAAGACTGGGTTGTTCTGCCTGTGATCTCAGGCAGGGGGTTGAGCTGCTCTGCAGCTCTGGGAGGCCAGTCTGCAGAAGAGGGAAGAGGCATCAGGTGGGATGTGGAGGGCTAGTTCCAGTGGGATGAGTGAGCACACTGACAGCCAGCAGGCAAATGGCTCAGTTCCTTATTTCCAGTGGAAAATATTTCAATTACAGTTTTTCTCTTTAATTTCATCAACATTTTTCTTAGATCCTTTTTCATTTTCTGAATAAAAGGAAATCATCCTTGGCATAATAATGGGTGAACATTGTCATGAAAAAGCCAGTTCCCACTAAATGCCCCCTGCTCCTCCAGTAGACATTTTCCAACAAAAGGCTCTGAAATTTCAGCTGTCCCTGTATGTACTCCAGATGAGTTTTGCTTGGGGTGGTTCATGTGCCTTCCAGTCTCTGCATGTTCTGTTTTCAGTGTTAGTCTGATTCAGCATCCCCTGACAAGAACAGGCATCATCCTGGTGGCTCCATCAAGACTGAGCTGTATTCACATCACAGAGGAGATACAGGTTCTAGTTTCACCTCATCTCTTCCCCTCCTGATAATGATCACAGCAATGACTTTCACTCTACCTGACTTTTGCCTGTCTTGACTGGCTAACCAAGGAACTAATTCTCCTGCCTCACAAGAGGTTTACAACCATCCGTCTGAATACACCTCTTAAGTGCCACACTTGGGATATCTCCTAAATTATTTTATTATTTTTAAATTCACTTACTCCTTTAATTGGTGAGAGAAAGTTAGCTAACAGGTGGGGACACCTGTGTGTACAGTTTTATTTCCCTGTGTTTTCTCAGTCCTGAGGATTTTTCATGATTTTTATTTGGAAAATATCCTTGAAAAACTGGTTATTTGCTCACCCATTCCCAGGGAGGGATCTTTGTGAGAACATGGGCATGCATGTGAAGAGAGTAGGATGTCCATGAAAGATCTCTCTTTCTTGGCTCTGCAGTTTGAACTGCACATTGACCAACAACTGAAACATTTGTTGCTGTATTTGGGGAAAAATCTGGCATTCCATTGACACAATAATTATTTTATAAACTTGCTTACTTGTAGCTGTAAAGAGTAGTCTTAAATCCACTGCTGGAAAGATTGAGGGGGAGTTTGATAACATTGATAGTCCTGCATTGTCTTTGATGTCGGTGCGGCCACCTGTAATTATCAATTTTACTCACTATTTCCTGATCATGTTTGCTCTCCTAAAGAACTGCAATGATTTTAATGCTTTTTAGTCAGATTGATCTGAGAGAAAATTTAGTCTCTTTGGAGAAGGGAGCACTGAGAAGCTTAACAAGGTCTGATGCTCAGTAGTTTTTAACTGCTGGAGCTCTTCCCAGCAGCTGAAGGGCTGTGTGACATAGAGGAGACTTCACTCAACTTGAGCTCAAGGGGCCTGGGATTCATCTGGAAGTCTATTTTTGACTAGCTGGATTTAGCTGGTCAAAATTGACACAGCTGTGAACAAATGCAGCTGTGCTGGTAGAAGATGTTGCTGTTCCCAGGAGATCATCATCATCTGCCTTGCCAGGGGTTACTGCCCCAGCCCTTCTGCCAGTGAAACACCCCATGGATGATCCTGAATTCAGGCAGTACCAGGTGGATGGATGGATGAACTGATCCAAATGATTCTGCAGGAAGCAAACTATAGCACACTCACACGAGCCTGGTCTATCAGCATGTTCAGGGGGAAAGGTGCTGCAGTCTGGTGGGCAGCTCATTGTCACATAGCTGGGGACAAGGTCTCACAGTGGCACAACTACAGAGAAAAGAGGAAATCTCTCCCTGGCTTGAGTCATAACAAACCTTCCTCACTCCTCTTCCTGTGTCACAAAACAGAATTTGTGGAAGTGTCTCTCAGTCTATGCACACAAAATGTTTAGTGCTCATCCCACCAAGCAGAGTACAATGGAAGTACAAATCCTAGAGATAGGAAAAATTTGTATCTTTTGAGAGTAAGTGGCAGAGTCTGACCAAAGGTCTGAGAGAGACAGGGAAACCAACCAGAATGAGAATTGATTATTTTTAGTAGGCAGCTCCGTTTTCAAATGTTGCTCTGTCTGGGTTGTTGTAGCCTTGGAGCCGCTCCTCCTAAACACAAACAGGGAAGGTTGCTCTCCAAGAATGAGGGTGGAAAGGGATTAATCAGTGCTCCCAGTAAACATAACATGGTACAGAAGAGAGGAAGGATTTGTCAGGCTTTAAAGTACCCCAAAATTGGCAGCAGTAACAAAAAAAGCTTTAAACTGATGGGCAAATATGGAAAGCAAACATCTTTGCTCTGCTGAGCAGGGACAAATAATATCTAGATAATCTAAGAGAAAGATTTCACTTTTGCCTAATCCTCATGGCATTTCCAGCCCAAAGATTTCTGGGAATCTGGTGGAGTCCAAATCGCATGACATTTCTAGCCAGCTTTGCTGACCAAGGGCTTTGGGATCAGCCCTGAACTTTGGACGATTAGTCAAAATGAAATGCTTTGGGCTTAGCTAGTAACAGAGTGTCTGTCTGGAACTCTGTGCTGTGAGTGGAGCACCAATCATCTCCATGAAAACTCAGGAAGCCTGACTAATGCCCTTGTCTGTAGCAGACTCAACCTAGACCATCAGACCTGGGGCCAAGATGTTTATTCTGTGCTTTACCCATTTTTAGGGTCAGTGGGGTTAGTGAAAGAAGCTGCCAAGTATATTGTACCCTGAAACAGTGCTGCTACAGAAGTATCTGCTCTCATCTGCTCCTCACCCTGGGATTTACCAACCACTGCCTCTTCTTTTCTTGCTCCACACCTTCAACATTGCTCCTTCCTCCCTTCTTCCCTCATTCCCAGCCCAGTGGAGTGAAGGCTGTGGCTTCATTTTGTCTTCTTCTTGATTTGAAATTGCAGCTCCTGCCTCCAGTTCCAGGGCCACCACTGGGGCTGGGCATGGTCTGGGCTGTTGCTATCCAGAGCTGCTCCACTGTTCCTGTGTTAGGCTTTCCAGCACCACGGGCTCTCTCACACAGCACAGAGCTCCTGCTCAGATCTGCAGGAGCTGGCTCGTGCCTGGCAGGACTTGGGTTCCGTGGTGGGCAGAAGCAGCTGCAGCACTGGAGCCCGACCGTCCTTGGAAGTGCTGTAGCCAACAGCTGCATTTTAGGAAATGCCTGTGGCTCAGGTAATGTGCAGTAACCTTCCTCTGGACATCTTGGAGTGCACTGTGCTTGTCTGAGCACCTGCTGCAGATCCGCAGAAGGGATCTCGGTGGGAGTTGCCAGAGTGAGTTGGATTCAGGCTCGCAGCCTTCAGCAGGCTCCAGAGTACTTGGCACTGGGTCAAGGCTCTCACAACAGCTGTGCCCCTTTGCTAATGGCTTGACAAATATGAGCATTTTTGCATTTGTCACAAAATCCCCAGGCCTGTCGCTTTCAAGTTTCTCAAGGCTTTAATTCCATGCCAGTATATTGGGCTGGGGGGAGAGAGGGAGAAGCAATGCTCCGCAGATGTCCAAGGCTGGAATATCCTGGGAAGCATTAATCCTCTGAAGACAAATATTCCGTGAAGAGAGAGATTTTAAATATGTGCTGCGTGCATAAGCCAGCTCTGCAGCAACCCATTTCAGAGGGCACTCCACCATTCCCATTCCTCTGCCTTCTCCTTCCTGGCCCTTCCTGGCCCAGGGCTGCTCCTTTCCCCATGCTGGCACCAGCACACACATGATTGTGCAGTGAACCAGGCCAGGGAACTCTGCCAGCTTAGAACTAAACAATTTCCTTTTCCCCAGGTTAGTTTTGACCTGGATGAGTTCCCTGGTCTGGTTCATTGCGGGGCCACAAGAACACTTGTGCTGGCACAAGGTAGGGAGTAGCAGAGGGAGTGAGGAGGAATGTGGGCTGCGGGTGCGGGGAAGGAAGGGCCATTTCCTTCAGCAGCAGTGCTGGTTTATACTGGCTTAGAGACTTGGTGTATCTGTGGTGTTAATTGCTGAAAATTATGTGCTCCAAACTGTGTGTCACAGCTGAGAGATTTTCAGGAATAAAAGCCTCTCCCTCTTTTAAAATGGGACCTTATTTCTTAGGTTCTTCTTAGATTAAAGTTTGGTGGGTCAGAGTTAAAATCGAGTTCCTCATGTTATTATGCCAAATAATTGTCAGTCTACCTAGGCATGGTAAAAAGGGAGATGGGGACATAGGGCAGGGAAAAACTGCTTCTAAAATTATACAGCAGATTAGGAGCAGAGGTAAAATGACCTGGCACATCTCCTTGCAGCCTGATTCCCACCAGTGGCTTCCCTGTCTCTCTGTATGGCAAGGAGAAAACAAGTCAGTTGGCTGCCACACTGCACTCAGTTCCCACATGCATTGGTGGTGCACATTTATTATGTGTTTATTTAAATATCAAGGAGAATAAATCATCTGTGTGGCAGCTTGGTGAATGATTTGTCAGAAGTTGTCTCATTTATCCTAATAAAATGTGAACGAATTAATTTCTCCGAGTGAAGCTTTCTCTGGATTTACAGTGGTGTAGCTGAAAGCAGGATTGGTCCCATGACTCTGTAGCAGCATTAGTGAGTATTCTGCTTCCAAATATTACCTGTGTTCTACCGAGTTCATCTGAGGCATCCAATAAATTCTGGGGCACAACTCTGCCTTTCATTTATAGCTGTAACCGACAAGAAGATACCAAGATCTGACCCATTAAAGGAATAATGGACATCAGTGAAGTTCCCTGTATTTGCTCCCCTGCAGTTCCACTGGGCGAGGGACTCATTTCAGCCATGCTGGGCAGTGCTGGGGTCACTGTGGCTGCTCTGGCTTCACAAGGGTTTTTCTAACAGTGAGATATGAGATGTTCATTATGCTTCTCATGTGTGTAATTCACACTGAATCAGCCCATCAGTTGGATTTTGAAGGTCAGGTTCTTGTGCATAAGAAATTCCCCTTTTAAGGAAGAAACCGCCTTAATTTTAGTTCCTTTCTTCCTCTTCTCTTTGGTTCCTTAGAATGTTATTGTTTTCAACTGAGAGGATAATTTAAAGTGAATCTTGACCATATTCCCATACCTTTTCCCACCTGAGGAGAGAGGTACTTGAACTGATTTGCATATTTATTGAATATATGCTCCTAGGATGGCCACACTGCGATGTCGTATCTCATTTACAGCTTGTTCCTGCTGGCTCTCCAGCTTGTTAAAGGAAAGACACTGTAAAAAGAAAACAAGTACACTGCGTTACATGTGGACTACAAGCATAAAAGTGACTGAAGTATGGAGGAAAAGGGATAGATTGGCACCCTGAAAACATAATAAACCATTAAAGCATTAAAGGGAGGCCTGCTGAACTTGTTGTTTAATTACTTTTAGTGACGAAAAATGTCAATAATTATGATTTTCAGCCCTCTATGACATTTACATTTGTAAAAGCTTCAGAGGTTGGCTTTACTAAAACCTGCTGAGGCTAAGCTTGAGGAGGTAAGATGAGGGTTGCAGTGCTACTTTTTACAAAAAGAACGCCTTGTATGCGTCTGTGCTCAGCCTGTTGGATGCCCACAGCCTATAGCCAACACTTCCAGCCCGAGCCAGTCAAAGCAATGGGATGCTCTGGTCACACATTTACGACAGAGCCTGAGGCGAGTGGTAGAAATGGCAATTCAAAGGGTGGGTTTGTTGGAGTGCCTTTGGCATCTCTCATTTTACAGGTCTATCACTAATGAGAATTGAAGTGGCCCCAGATGTTTGCAGTGGTAGGATTCCTGTGATAAGGCAAGGTTAAAGGATTAGTAAACTCAGTTTCTAGAGGCTCTCTGTGAGAAGTTTGTGTAATTTCACAACCCAACATTTTGATAGCCCTTTTAACTCAATGGAGATGACAAAAAAATTAAGATTATAAAAATAAGAGAGAAATTAGGGTCATTTTAAAATGCCATGTGGTAACTTATCTGAAGGATCTCATCATTCCAGATTAATTTCCTATGCACTCTAATAATACTGTCCTTATACTTGTCTTTGGTATTCAGATGGATTAAATTTTAGCATAAGTTATTAGAAACTATAAATAAGATCTCAGTCTGATTTAAATCCTTTAGAAAAATGTAAAATAATAATTTGGAGAAAAACACATCTTAATTGCAATATCAAATAAGATTAATTTGTAGCAACAGTGATACTTACACTGTTTTGTTTTAGTGTCAGACAGAATGTGTATGTTTAATGAAAAGATGATAGCCAGGTGGTTTTTATACATATCAATATCATATAGCTATTATTCTTTATTTTTGCTGGTGCAGGTGAGAGTAGGACCTGATCCCAAATTCTGAAAGACTTACTGCATATTATATCATCTCACAAAAGTATTGTGGAAAAAATCTATCATTTGAAAGCCTTCACTTCAAGGAGTTTGAAAAGATTCTTTTTGTTTCTCATATACCTCCACAAATCTTATTTTTCAATTTTTTTTTTACCAGAATGGTGGTGAAGACATTATTCTTATTTTGGCTTCCCAACAGCCAGAGAATAAGTATTGTTGCAGAGACAAGAAGATATCTTTGTTTTACCAAAAAATGCTTTAAAAATATTTTTAAAGGGCATGAGATGGTTTGTGTTAAAGATTGCCAATGCTGAAAGATGCTGAAGGTTTCATTTGAACAGTTTGGTGCAAGGTTCCCTCTTTCAACAAGTCTGTGTCTCAAACTCTTGTGTAATAAAACCAGCTGCCAACTATTTTGAAAAATAAACTGCCTAAGTTGGATTCCTGTTAGGCAATCAGCTTTAATCCTCTGGAGAAAGGGTGAGCAGCTTTGTTCCTCTTTGTTGAAGTCTGGGTTAACCTCCTTTATTTCTTGGGCTGTAATAATTTGGTTTTATAAAGAAAGCCTTCCATGTGCTGAAAGCTCTGCTTGGACACAGGGCACTTCCCAGCTCCCAGGGCAGTTGGTTTGTGTGTTTGGGTACCTCTTTAACCACCCAGCTCTGACCTTTATGAAGATGCTGAATACCACTCGGAGAGCAGTTTCACAGTTACCTTGAGCTGGCCTAAATCAGCACAACGCCAAGAGGACTGGTCCTGCTCTCCTATCTCTGTCTGGAGCCAGGTCTTTTGGAAAAGTAAGGATCATTTGGAGCATGGCTTCACAACAACCTAAGCTAGTCTGTGCTGGGACTGGCACAGCTTCTAGCTGTGCATTCCCTCCATGCTCATCGTTGGATCAGAGTTCACAAAACTAATGACTTTTTTCTTTTTGTATTGTTAATTTTCTGCCACCTTTGTGACCTGAACTGGGTGATGCAGGAGGGAGTCCAAAGAGTGCTTTTTCCTGTGCCAAGAACGAAATGGAATGTGCACAGGAGTTCAATAACTATTAGGATAGAACTTGACAAAGAGGGTATGAGACTGTCAGCAAGAGAAACACGTCTGATCCAGTCAGCTGGGCTAGGACTTTCCTGCTTTGGTTTTCCAGTATATTTGCAAACACACTCGTATTTGCTTTTCGTTGTTTAAACACCCCTCTTTCTTGTCTGGGACAGGTCTGCCCCCTGCTCTGGCAGCTGACAATGCATTTCCTTCTGCTTCGAGTCCTCACAGACTCCCCAGGGTTGCCAGTACACAGAGAAGAGGGTTGCTAGAGGCACTTTCACACCTACTAATGGAAGAGTCATCAAAACTGGTCTCTGGGGAGAATGATTTCTCCTTGAAAGTGAAAAGAGTTAAATCATGGTGGGTACTTCCTGACACGAAGTTCAGCCCATGAGAAGAGAATGCTGGAGTGGAGGGAGTTGTCACATTATTATTGTGGACTATACCCACCTTCTGAACACTCTGCTCGCTTCTTTCTGTCTCACACGAATATGCACGTATCTTTTGCAAGACTTGCAGCTGTTTACTACAGGATTTGTCCACAAAAACAGTCCAGCCTCCCTGTTTCCCCTCCAAACCCTGGACTGTGAGATAATTGCTGCAGCAAAAGAATTAAGGCTCTTGCTGGAAGAGAAAAACTCTCTCGTTTGCATGGGAGTTCCAGGCAGGACTTGGGTAATAGGCTAATACCCATCAACACATTTTTGATGTCACTGTGCTGTTCCCCTCTACTTGAGCTGACAGCTGATGGCAGAACTTGGCTGCATCTCCCCTGCGTTGAGAGGAGTTTGGATGTCAGATGCAGGGAGATGGGGCAAGCTTGAGCAGCCAGCCGTGAGCAGAGCGAAGCAGTGAGGAATGACTCTCTGCTCCAGGGCGTGAGGTGCCATTGCGAGCCTGACCTTTTGAATACAAAGCATTTGTCAGAAATCCAGAGAAAAACGAGCTGAACCAGTCAGAGTGGCTCTGCCGTTCTTTTAGGGGAAGCTCATGTATTTAAGCAGACACACCTACCCCCAGGCCTGACCCAGACACTGTATGCAAGGATCTCTGATGATACTGGAGGCCCCGCGTTCACTCCAGGTAGCAGGAGAAACAAACCTCACACCCTTGTGTGGGCTCTTTGCTCATTCCAGCTGGGAGTCCAGTAACTCCCAGTCTAGCCAGGGCAAGTTGTAAAAGGGTAACAAGATGTTAAAGGCACCATGAGATGGGTGCAGACAGCTCTACTAAAAGGTGTGTGAATCCTAAATACCCTGTCCTGCATCTTGGAGTTTCGGTGCTCGGTGTCTGACACACAGCCAGCCTCTCTCACAGGGTGACTCCCAGAGCCGCCACTTTCCAATGCAGATCTCCCAAAATCTCATACCTGGAGCTCTGGACTCCCAGTGACCGAATCCCCTGTGATATTCTCCCACAGACAACCCTGTGTACCAGGTCCTCACAGCCATGCAGGTTCTCAGCCTCACACCTTGGTGGTCATGGCAGGAGGATGAGGATGTGAATGGCAGCTCAGGGTCAGGAGAGGGCAGTGAAGTTTATGCACCCTATAATCCTCATCAGAGGCACTTTTGTGCACCACAGCTGAGAGTTCTGTCCATCCAGATCTGGAGATCTGATACACGACATGCATCTTCCCACGTGTGAGAGGTCACAGGCTGTTCTGTGCGGCAGGATGAGTAGGATGAACCCTCCTGACACTCCACCATGCCGAGTATGCTTTTCCCAGGAGCATTTCTTCCCTCCGTTATTAGATCTGCTTTAAGCTGCACCCTCAGTAACCTCCCAGGGGCGCTTGGAAACCTGCCCAGGTTGCACACCGTGGAATAAGACATCAGCACATTCCAGCGGCACTTTTATTCTAACTCTGCTCCCCTCCCTAAGCCATCCGCGCACGCACATCTCCTCTGCGGATTCAGGAAGGCAGAACTCCGACTGGGAAGGACCCCCTCCTGTTTCCTGCGCCTTTCTCCAGCAGCAGACAGAACCATTTGGCTTCCGAGCCACCCTCGAGTCCCGCGGGGCTGCCTGAGCGGGGTGGGATGAAGAACCAGCGGGATGATGAGCCGGTGGAGCGGAGAGTCGGGTCCTGGCTGTCGCTCCGTGCTCGGCCCCGACATCTAGTGGAACAATTCCTCTAAAGCACCTCCAGCTGAGCAGGAAAGATCAGGCTTTGATTCCCTGCAAAGCTCGACGGAGCAACCATTCGTCTGTACGGTCGTTTCTTTTACTGCACTTAACACTGCCAAAGGATTCGTTGCGGAAAAAAGGAGGAGGTCGCTGCGTGAACAAAGAGGATGCACTTTGGGTAGCAGTTTTCACTTTTTCCTCCAAATCTGAAATTCTTTTTGCTGTCAGGTGAATGGTCTTCTCGTTGCAGCAGTGACAAACATCAGTTTCACAGTTACTTCTTGATTAACACCATTAAATGAAAACCAACTGTGATACAATCCCAAGAGACCATAGGGTAAAACTGTCAGGGAACTCATAATAAACCCTGTGAAAGATGCAAAATTGCTATGGGCTAAATTTTCCACCCGGCTTCTCAGAACACAGCTGTGCCACACGTAAGTACCACTGCTTGCACATGCAACCCTTGCTCTGTTTTCACAGGTGAGAAAGGAGCTCTCAGTGCACAGGAACATTTTGTCAATATAAACCAGATTTTTCAACTGCTCGGCTGGAAGTGATGCACATAATTGTCTTTCGTAAGGAAATACATAAAAACCTCATGGCAGCTGAGAGGCCAAATGCGGTTTTTTGCTCTTGGAAAGTTGTTGAATGTTTGTGATGCATTTTGTGTAGGAGCTGAAAGCATTACAGTGACAGTGACAACGAAGATGACCAGCTGTTGTTGAGGTACAACAGGAATCTCTATTCGATTTAGAGACTCTGCATTTGTGGTGCTTGATCACCAGCACAGACAAATTGAGTTTCCCATGCCCAGACAGCCCTGCATGGGGCTGGGTCTGAGAGGTTCATGCCCTCCCACATGCAAGTCAGATCTTTACAAAGGCCAAACCTCATTCTTTTACATTCTTCCAACAGGGGCAGGAATGCCTTACATGGCCCCAGGAATTTCTATCCCAAGATTGGAATATTCCTCAGAGATGTACTTCAAGGTGCCTGGCCACCTGACTGACTGGCCCTGGGGCAAGTTACTGCCCATCGTCTGACCCTGCCTGTGAGGCACACCTTACTTCATCTCTAATGCCAACAGAGTTGGTTACTGGGCTGTGCTGATTGTTGGCAACGTATTAGACTGCTTCTGGTTGCATGTCTGGACCTTACAAGTCTGATCTGAGACAGTTGAAGTCGAATCAGAGCCAAAGCTTTTGTACTCTTTGAGTCTGCTACTTGATTCTTCATGAAATTCAGGGGAGAGGCAGTGTCAGAGAGCTCCTGCAGAACAGGGACATCTCTGCTGTTAATGTGCTGGGCAGTGCCTCTGTCTCAGGGCCAGGGCTTCTCCTGGAGGGTTTATTTAGAATTTGCACAGTTTGATCACTGCACAAGTCTTAAACAAGGAACTAATTGAGATTTTAATAAATGGTCACTGCATGCTAATTGAGTACCCGCTTGATTATTTAAAGATATTATGTGAAGTTTGTGTAATTGGTTACATTGGTATTAAATTAGCATATAAAATCTCCTGCAACTCTCTTATGATTTAATGAGGCTGTTATAGTGCGTGAATAAAACGGTGATTGATGAGTGAAAACCTCTTTTCCGAGCACTGAGATTGTTTAATAAGGTCAGAAATATTTCTGACATGTACTGAGTTACTCATGTTATGCAGGTCACTTTTTGACAACAGAGTGACCCATGTGTATAATGAGGACTTTGGGTTTGAAGTGGATTCCTAACTAACCCAGCATGTGACTGGATTTGGACCTGCAGTCTCACAGCAGTTCACGAAAAAAAGAGAGGTCACTACTCTGTCCTGGCTGAACTCCTCTCTTTTTAATTGTCAAGCACTGAAATGAACTGAGCTGTATTTCAGGGTGCAAAAGAATAGAAAATATAAAAGGCAAACAGTAATCTGGAAAAGGAGGATTTGAAGCTTCTTCTCACATTACTGCAATCCTGATGCCAGTTCCATCTGACAGCTCAGAGCTGCCTCATGTGTGGTCTGTCTTGGGTGTGCTGAGAACCCAACATCAGCCCAGGGACAGCCCAGCCAAACCTCCTTTCCTTTGGCTATAACTCCCACCCCCTACTGTTCTGGCAACAGAAAGGTGCAGTGTCTTAAGAGAATCTTTGATGGCCATTACAGGAATTGGTCTTGTGGTGTGTTGCACTGATTTGGGGCCAGAGTATGTGGACAAAATGGCACCAGTAGATGCCTTTGAGCAGAGTCATTCCAGCAGTATGGGGGGAGAGGGGACAATACCCTGCCATGAACTGCTTTGCTGGAATGCTGGAATTCACTGGCAATTGGTGTATGGAAGAACAGCCACGTTGGCAGGAACTGAGGGGTGTTTGCAGGGGGTGTGGAGTCACTCCTGCTCCCGTGTTCCTGAGCTGATGGCAGTGTAGTCAGCCGCATAAGGTGAAAATATGGATGCTAGGATTTGATGTAACTGAGCCCTGCTCTGCCCGTGTGGAAAGCAGATGTTCTCAAGTTTCCAGGTGTTGAGAAATGCTGTGTCAAGCTCATGGAAAAGCTTGCCAGGTAGTTTGAAGATTGCTAGTTTTCTCATCTTCTGGGCACGCTCCCAAGCCAGTGTTTAATGCCTGATACAAGGCAGACAAACATCTGTCAAGACTGATGTAGGCAGGCAGAGCTGCTCCTGCCTTGGGGCAGCCAGACAGGTGATCCAGGTGATCTTTTGAGATCCTTTCCAGCCCTTATCTGAGACTGATTTCTTGGAGAAATAGGACTTGTACAGACCTTCTGCTTGTCTGTCCTCCCCCTCTCCAGGAGTTTTGGAGCCAGTTGGCCAATTTTAAGCATGTGAAGAATGAAGGAGAATAAATATTGAAAGTTGTGTGGCTGTGCACATCCAGGATTCCTGACAATCATACTACCTGTGCTCACAGTGGGAAGGAAGCAGAAGATGTGCCAGGGTTGGTGTTTTTTGTTGCCACGTTTCCATTCTGTGCTCTGGCTCTGCAGCAGGATGAGCAGGCAGGATCCTGGTGTCTGTGTGTGAACAGACTGCCCAGGCCTTCCACTGCTCTGAAGATACAGGGACAAATTTTGAAAACAAGGTTCATTGCATTCCTTCTAGAGGTCTGATTCCTTATCTCTTTCCCTCCTGCTCACTGGCTTGATTTTGCATGCTTATCTGTTACATCCTCTTCCTGCCCAATAAAAAGCCATTTTTGGAGCCGGATGTGCACATGTGCCTGAGTGCTGACCTCTACAAAGCTTTTTGAATATCCCAAGCTGCAGCCACACATTTAATTGGCTGTTGTTTGAGTCAGTATTCTTATTTATTTGCACTTATGGCAGAACCCTGCAACCTAGCAGACCTAATGAAGCTGGGTATCAGGAGTACTGGGGTGGCTGGTTTGCTTCTGATTATGGAGGGTGTGTGGGGTGCAGCCAGATCATGCTTCTTTCTGCCACAGAGCCTCCAGGCAGATTCTTGTCTGAGACTTGTACCAAGGTCTGCTCAAACACGTAAGGTCAAATCACAAGCTGTGCTTTTGATTATGCCAGAGTTCATTCCAAGGAGGAGAAAACACAGTTGCGTGTTGATTCTTCATCAAAAACTCTCCATCAGTTTGCTACCACGGCTCTCCAATCAGCATCAGAGAAGTAATCCCAAAGTGTCTCAGCCCAGAGAACCACAGGGAATATCAGTGTCTACAGAAAGGGTGATGGCCCAGAGCACTGTGAGAGAGGACCACGTTTCCCTGGGTTCACATACAGAGCCTGCAGACAGGGCAGTGAGGTGCCCCTGAGGGCAAACAACACCCATGTCCCTTTCTGCTGGGGCACAGTGTACGGTGGCAGCTGACAGGCAGCCTGGAAACCACTGCCTAACAGGCAAAGCTGAGGGGGAAGCTAAAATGAGCACGGAGACCAAGGTGTGACTCACTAAAAACACACTCCAGGCTGGGGCTGGTTCTTGCTGCAAAGAGAGAAAACAAAGATGGTAAGAAATAAGGTAGAAAGCCACAAAGTGATGAAGTAGCTTGCTTAGGGTCACACAACAGGATGGTGGCAGAAGTTGAACTGAGCTTTCTTGGTGCCTGGTTTAGTGCAAGTTCAGCTCAGCTGCCTGGCTTGCAGCGTGTTGTGACTGCAGAGCCCACAGTCACTTAGGCCTGTTATTATTTGTACGTCTGTTGAAGCAGGTTTCTGGATTTCACCCATGCTGGTCTATCCTCCTGGGAAGTCGGGTGGAAATGCTGCAGCCTGTAACGATCTCATTCCCCTGCCAGTGCACTGGAATCACAAGCGTTTGCTAAATATAGCAAAGAGGGACCTGTGGTTGATCAGTATTTCTCCCATTAGTGCTGTAGGTGGAACTGCACTTAATAGGAATTACACTAAATGGATATAGGAGACATGGGGATAATTGACCAAACTTGTCTTAAATGTGTTTGTGGAGAGAAAGAAGCCGCAAAATGACAGGCATTTTCCCCATTAGCCTCTCTAGAGAAGTTGCAGGCACTGTAGGCCAGATTCTCAGCTAGAGGGATTTGCCATTGCCTTTTTGTCTTCCCTGGAATCAGGCTGATTTACCCCAGATGCAAACAGTTTATTGGAGTCGCCTGGAATATTAAATGTCTTAGGCTCGTGGAAAAGTGAGGAAAAGACATAACTACAACCACAGGTTTATTGTCATGAGTTTGAGCTTTTAAAATAGGAATAACTGAGCCTGCTGAATAGTAGAATTAAGGCCAATATGCCCACTGGTGTAAATGAGCATGCAGCTGTACGGCCAGAAATCGGATTCCACACATTATGCCAGGAAGTAATTTAACACTGAATATATTATTTCCTTAATATACAATGTATGGAAGTTGACAGGCTCATTTCCCAGAAGGTATATTTTAGTACCAGCACACCTGAAACTGCAAAATAGATATGTCTTTTGTCTTTCCTCTTCACAAACACAAAGCTGTTTATTCAAATGAAAGGGGACTTAATGCGCCATTTGTAGATGTGCATTTTGTTCTGGTATTTGCATTCAACACTGATTCCCTTTCATTTCAAAGGAGGCAGTGGAAGGATTTGTAAATTATGCCCAGCCACTCTACACATCAGACTGAAAACCAGAGGTTGTGTTCTTTTCACAACCACCACTGGGGATTGTGCTACACGGTAACCTCCATGTAATGGTTCTGGTCTCTGACCCCACCTCCAGCGAAGTCTTCTGCCAACATCTCCTTATACCAGCACATTCATCTTCTGGTGACACATGGATTTCTCAGGCCTTGGAAAGATCTTTGAGGGGACATTATACTGCAATGCACTGACATGCTTTGTGGCTCTAATTTGGGAAAAAAGTCTTGAAGTTAAGTGTGCCACTAAGATTGAAGGAAATTTTCTAGCCACCATAGTGACAGGAAAAAAATAACACCTAGGGATGCTTTTTCCCCCGGTGTCATGCCAGTCTAATGACTCTAGGACCTGAGTCATGATTTTGGAATGCTCCATTGACTCCACTGGAAATTAAGCACTTCAGGTTGAAGTGCTTGTATAAGTCTTGTCTTGAGTAAGATTAGATTTATACTTGTGTTTAAGTGCTTTGCTGAACAAGGGCACAATTAAGTTAAATATGATTATTTTGTTTCCAGAGACAATCCCCTTTCACGAGTCTGCAGGAAACGGCTCCTGCAAATGCATTCATCCTTAGGAATGAACACAAACGCCTTTACCAAGACTCAAATAAAAACAGAGCAGTTTATTTTAAAGAGAGGCTGGATTTTCATCTTTTCTAATAAAACAAGAAAACCTGATTAAACTCTTTACACTTATAAGTGCCCTACTTTCAAATCAGACCTGACACTAAGTAGGTTAGTGGGAGGGGAGCTTTAACAAATTTCCTTTAACAGAACTTGTGATCCTCTGACCTGAATTTTCAGGCTTAATCTGCTTTAAAGAACATGCTTGAACCTCAACCAACAGCAAAACTCACAAAAGAGCTAAGTTGTTAATTTAAAACAACAAAATCACAGTGATAACAACCCCCCAAACAAACACAGAACCCCAGCCTAGGACTGTGCACAGTCAGCCTGTGCTGATTTAACTTGTGCACGTGTGTGTATGAGCGTGCTTGTGGGCTCCTGTGTGCTTCTTTTTCTTGCCTTTTTTTTTTTTTTTTTAAGGAAGAAAAGTGGCTATTGAAAGTGTTAAAGAAGCAAACCTGGGACTAAGCCCAGTGCTACTGAAAGGGGCTTTTGATGATACATCCCCTGAAAAACTACAGTCGTCCCATAAGTCATCAGATATGGTATTGTAAAGGCATTTAAATGTGAGGTCCTGTCAAGTTATGCGAAAGCCCCGTGATATACGGCCCAGAGGAGTTTATCTTGCTCTGGGAAAAAAAGACCTTGGAACTGACACTTTATATTCTGAAGCCAATAAAAACATCTTAAAATAACGCCCCCTCCCTTCCTCAAAGAGCAACTGACAGTGAGAGAGAGAGCAGGGGTGGGAGAGCAGTGATCAGCAGTGATTCGGTTTCTGGGTCTGAGAACTTTGTTGTGGGCAGTGCAACTCTGATGATTTATAATTAACTCCAACATGAAGAAGAAAATGCCAGGCTTTCATAACAGCACTACAAAAATAACCACATTCTCAGTGTTTGCAAAATTGGAAACAAATGTCCCAAGGAAAACAAGAGCTCTTTACAGCCCTATCCATGCTTTGGAGCAAGGAAAATGCTGGAATTCAATCAGGACCACAGATGATGAGCCAATATCATTTGTCATGGGAAATTCATCTGGGTAAAACAGGATTGCTCCATTACCCTTCCATCACTCTAACAAATAACTGGATTGAAATCTCTTAAATTAAAAGCAGTTAAGACCTTTTCTTCTTTCTGGCAGAGAAATATTGTCATCCTCTGTACCCCAAGGACCTGAAAGTGAAAAGTGATAGACTAAAAGATATACATTTCTTGTCTTGCATCCAGCTGGTGACACAAGATTCTTGATTTCTGGCTGATCACATGAGTGATCTTAGATAGTAGCAGTTGCTTAAAGACACCTGATGGTTTTGGGGTTTGGACCCAGCACATTCTGGTTTATGGGATTTTAAGTAGGGCATGTTATTTCAATTTAGCAAGATATTACTTTTAAAGATGGGAGTAATCCCAGTACAGCCAGTGGGGCTACCAGGCAGAGATGTAAAGTATCTTGCTGACTCAGGACCCGAATTAGACAAGTAGCAGCGGTGTAAAGGCCCCCAGAGGATCACAGCGAAAATCCTGAACTGGGTCATGAGGAAATAGTAAAGATGAAAAGTTTCTCTAAGGAGGATTCATAAGGGAAGCCCCGAACAGATCATTGCTGGCTTCCATTATGTTAGTAGGACTCTTGTGCTAATGGATCTTTTTTCTTAACAATTAATCTCCAGGGTCCTGGGATTTTAGAAACCTCTCTATTTCTGCATCTCTATCTATCTCTATCTCTATCTTTAAAAAACTTATAATTCTTAGAGTCGAAGGTTAAAAAAAAGCTGATGCAATCATGACTCCATTTTTCCCAAATGCCAGTGCCTGTCCATATGCACAGAGGAGCAGATACATTCAGAAAGGAACACAGAGCAAAATGTTCTTCATGAATTCCTTTGTGAGTCCTTATTTTGTGGATCCTGAGGTGAGATGTGTCAGGGACATGCTCAGCACTCCACAGCTGAATCCCCGGGGGGCTCCCCCATTTTTATTGATATATTTCATGCTAAGTACGATACAGAAAGTAGTCATGCCAAGCAATGATGACAGTCCCTGACCAGGAGTGTTTACAGTAGAAAAAACACAAATCAATAAAAGTCACTGCCACTACACAACAGAGCAAATGCAACACTAACCTGACAAAGGAAGACAAAAGCAAATGTGTAATGAAAACATCCTCTCAATGTGTTTTTTATACTCCAGTGACTCTATAGCCAGCATTTATAACTACAGCCACCTATATAGCTGTCACTCCATTCCTGATAAGATGTATCCCTGTTTAAGATGACAGTTTCTTTGGAGCTACTTGAAAGGAAAGCGCTGTGATTCTCAGTCATTATTATTTTGGTCCAGACTTAACATTTTTCTTTTTTTTTTTTCTTTTCGTTCTCTGCTCCAGCTGAACTCCTGTCAAATGCACCCATTGGAAACAATAAGATAAACCACCTCTATCATTTACTTCCAATGCAGGAAGTCTTAACTGTGCTCTCTGTTCATTAGCACTCCCAGCTTCCCGAGCAGCCATCCAGAGAGCTGCTGCAGGATTCACCGACTGCGAGCCTCTGAAACCTAATTTTGATTCATGAGCTGGAATCTCTCTAGCACAGCCCTTGTGGAGATCCAAATCTAGCTGGGTTTTACCTGGCCTCGTGCTTGCTGAGCCAATATTTGTCCATATTAAGAAGATTTTGCAGAAATCATCTGAGATCTATTGCTGGAGAGGGTTTGCAGTGTGGGAGCTTGACAAGATGGTTTTTGTGTGCTGTAATTTGGAGGTCGCTCCAGACTTCTGCAGAATCTCACTAGTGTTCTGTTTTGCTGTCTAGTACAAATCTTGTTGCTTTGCTGAATATAATCAAACATCTCTCAAATTAACAGTTATCAGAGGCACTGGGTACTTTTTGCTTTTATAAAAGAAGAACTTCAATATTAGGTCTGTCTTACTCTGAAAGATATTTCTGTGTGGCAAGTGCACTAGAATTAGTCCACTGGAAAATACCCATTTAACAAAACTCAAATATTTTCAGAAGTGTAACAGCTTCATCAACTTTACTATGGGAAGATATTTCAAAATTCACTGAGATAAGACTGAAATGCTTCATTTGATAAGAAAGGACCTTTAATTCCAAAAGGGTCAAAATGTTTCATTTCAATTTCAATATAATTTCTTATAATGTATGAATTAAATTAAAAAGAAATACAGTGTGAACACATTTTGACCTTTCTGACGGAAAACTTGGTTTTGCAGCATAAATGAGGACTGTTTCAACAGAAAGTCTGAAGTTCTTAGTTTTCTTCCATATTCAGAACGAAACACAACTTCAAAAATGTTGATTTTCCTTTTCACATTTTTATGTTTAGAAAAATTTAAATTTTCTCCAAGAGCTGCAGACATTTACCATACTGGCATCTACATGCTCAAGATGTTGCTACTTCAGTTTTTCCTAGAGAGTAGCACCACGATTGCTTTTAAAATAATATTAATATTGCGTTTACTGGCGTGTAGCCATATCTGTGAATTCTTGAGAAAGCTCTATTTTAATAAATGGATTATAACATTGATTGGTGATAGTGAAAATCCCCATAAACACTGGCTGACTAAAATTCAGGTGAGGAAAATATTATATTAATTTAATGGGTAGAGAATCTGTTGTAAAAAACGGTCTCGTGTCTCCCCAGTGTCTGTGCCAGTATCATGAGTCCTGACCAGGTGAAATTGGAGTGGATACTTGGACATGCAGGAACTGATTGTGGACTCTGGCTAGCCAGCCTTTCCTTCTCCATTTCCCCAGAACTTAGACATCAGCACTTGGGAAATTCTTGTATCTTCCCCAAATTTTTCTTGAGTACATTGTTGTGCAAGACACTGGCAGCTTCCAGTGCTTCTGTGACTACACATCTATGGGAGAGTTTTTGTCTGGGAGGAATTTGCTAGGTTGAAGGAAAAATAAAGGAGACTGCATTCCCTCTTCCTTTAGGATCTCACAGTGCATGGCGTTTTTCTGGCTGTGGGATGGAGGCTTGTCCATATATCTGCAAAGTCCTTCATGCACATGACTTCCAGTCCTGCTCCCCCAGGTGTCACTGATTTACCTCTGTGTTCTCTAAACTGGTTAAAGCAGCACTTTCCTGCTGCTCCTCTCTCTGCTTAGCTGCCTGTCAAGGACACCAGGCCTAAGGTCCCTCTTCCTGATGAAAAACACTCCTCCTGGAGCTTGTGGGATTTACCCAGCTCTAAGCCCTCAACAATTTTGTGTATTAGCCAATGCTAGCGTGAACTGTGCTACAAACTAATGTAACCTCCTGTATGTCTCTTCTGAATTTTTACCTGCTTTTCCTAGATAAGAATTGGCCCATTTTTTATTCTCCTATGCAAAACTAATTCTTCTATTTTAGACCTTAGAGATGCTTGTATTGAAGCAATGAGGGAGGAGCTTGGCTGTAAAAGACTATCCCAAAAATGCCAAATAAAACCGGTCTTTGTTTTGTGCCATTTCCGGACTCTGCAACATTTTAATAACAAATCCTGAAACCATATGACAGTAATATGGAGCATCTTTTTATGATAAACATAAGTAATGAGCCTTGTCAAAGAGACACGGGAATGAGTAATACATAGCAATTTCCATTCAAAGAAAAAGAAAGAACAACTGTTGGGGAAAAAAAAAGTGACATTTTCCCAAATCTCTGCATATCGGTGGCCATAAAGCAATAAAATTCCAGGACACTGTGAGCTTAGGCACACAGAGAAGTAAATGGGAAAAAATGTTTGGGAAGACAATGTAACATTGTCTCATAATTTACAAACCCCTAATGATTTCCAAAGCTGGTATGTGAGATTTACCCTCCTTTTTTGGCATTTGAATTGACATAGGGGCTTTTTCCTGCCAACTGGAACATTCTTTAGGTGTTTTTTTTCTTTGCATGAAGTTCGTTGTGATCCCATGCTTGCTATTATTCATAAATTAATTTCTGGCATCGCAATAAATTCTAGGAAAACCAATAAACCACAAACGTACAGCTAATTCTTTGTCATTTTTCATTCTTTCTTTCCTTTTTTTTTTTTTTTTTTTAAAAAACATTCCGTGGGAAAGAAAAAAAAAAAAAAAAAGAAGCAGTAAATGTTTGCCGAGGTGCTGGATCCACAGCAGGAATTTATGTTTCCAATTGTTCTTCCTAACTTGTCAAAGAAGTTTTATTGCAGTCGACAATCTTTATTGGGTCTGTTGGGCAGGGCCAGCTTCAGAACATATCTTAGAGTGTAATACATGGAAACACATTTCCAGTGCCTGGTGAAACTGGGGCAGATCCCAAAACTCTGACTTGGTTTCTGCTCAGTCTTTACTATGGGCTCAATAGGGTGATCAAAGGTTCCCCTTTCTGTGGAAAAACTCAACTCTGGAAAAGTCATGGGGTCCTTAACTGTTGCATGAGGTAAATGTTCACAGCTGCATTTAAATGAAGTTTCAGCTCACCAGGAATTTTCGTTTCAGAAGAAGAAGGGGTTGCTCACCAAGATGTGCATCTGTCCTTGCACATTGCCCACGTGTGCACCACCTGCTTTGGGGTGGAAAATGGTGCTTCTCACAGCAGCTGTACCAAGCAGGCTGACATGGGCCAGGCAACAGAAGAAAACATCATTAACAACTCAGGGAGAGCCTGTCACTTGCAGCTCATTCCCCAAGACAAAGGAAAATGTGTGTCTAGTCCATTAGGCAACTGAGATGTGAAAATAGCTCCATTTTTCTTGGTGTGATAATACAGATTTAGAGCCTCATTTCCATTAAAATTACTGGGTTGAAATGTCCACACCAGATCCTTATTATGATTAATATATAGACAGGCAGGTATGTACATATAGTAGCTCTAACTCATCTATCCATCTCTTTTGGCCAAACTGGGTTCAGATTCAAATTTCCTTTGGGGAACAACAGGCCGAGATTGTGAAGTCCTTCCCTGCTTAAAGACTTTACTCCAGAGTTATTAAACTCTGGGATTTAGGCACCAACTACCAACAAGTATTAGGAGTATCTAAGTGCACTGAGGAGCTGAGCATCCCAGCTTCAGCTCTAGGAAAGCTCCAAGAACTTCAGCTACTTAAAGAGTGCCACATCACTGGAGATCATAGGAGTTTTCTTGGCCATCTGGAAGCTGAGCTCCAGCACCTGCAAGTTTTTCTCTTTGAGGCTTTCATGCTACAGCTTGGGAAAGCTTGCATGAGCTGCCATGTCCTGCCCTTGAAAGCATGGAGGTTCCTTCAGGCTTGAGGGTCATTGCTGGCAAGAAGAGCAGATTTACGAACAGAAGGGATGAATGAACTCTCAGCATCCTTCTAAATGAGGAATAGCCCTGCCCAAAGTTTTCTTATGTGAGCTGACTAGCTTCAGTTCAAGTACTACAGCAATTAGGAAAACCTTGCTTTTTGCCAACAAGGGATGATTAACAGAAAGTTGTTTGTTTTTTCTTTTAACCACTCTTCTTTCCAAGTGAGTCCTGTCAAGACTCAACCAGGCCTGCAACAGCACTTGGGATTCCCAGCATGCCAGGTGGTAATACTAAGAGGTGAAATTCCTACAAAGTGTTTTTCTTGGACTTCCCCATCTTTCTCACTAGAGTCAAGAGCACACAGGCAGGATGTCTGCACAGGTCTGTAGATCCCTTTCAGCTGCTGGTAAAGAATAGTAAATAATACGCAGTACATGCACATGTATGACACCCTCAGCCCTGTGGGGCAGTGGGGGAAGGATGCTGCTGGGCAACTCCTACACAGGTCAAGTAGAAGCTGCAGGTTTTCCCTTCCAGCCCTGTGTGGTGTGTGGGTGTGCTTGGGTTTTGCTCTGATCTGATTAGCTCCGTGATAGCTGCCATCTTCAGTTGCAGAGTCTTTGGATTCAGTGATGGGCCAGAGCTGTGGTCACTTAATGAGATACAACGCATCAGCTCAGCTCCAGTAATATCCCTGTGTGCACTCCTGGCTGGCTCCAGCAGCAAAGGAGCCCAGTTTAGTGTCAGTGCTTTTCCCTAAGGTCAGGTGGGGTCAAATTATGTCACAGATGATGCTGCCTGGAGCTCATATGTGCTGGGCTCATAGTTCAGCAGAACGCAGTAATTTGTGGTGTGAATGTATATCTGAGCCTCTTGTCTGTTTTGGTTTTTGAGGGATGATTGTGAAAGCTTTTGGAAGGAGATGCCACCTATGAACAGCTCTTGGGTGGTGTGGAAGAAATGGATGCGAGTGTGACACCAGGAAGACCAAAGGAAAAAAACTCAGTTGTGGATGAGGAGACTGGGCAGTCATATGTCTCCTCATCAGGATCATACATGCCCATGTCTGGAAAAGAATCCTTCCTTTCCCCATCTTCCTCCAGTCCATTTCTTTTGCTCCTCATCCTAAGAACAAAACGTGATGGTATCCAGTTCACTGCAGGACTGAGAGCAGTGGACAGTCAGCTGTGGGTTGGCAAGAAATGATTCATCTTTCCAGAACACTGCACCGCTCTTTTATAAAACTTATTAGTGTTGTTATAAATCAATGAACATGGTTTATAATAGCAATGATGCCCTTGAAATCTGTTAATACTGCAGTCAGTGGTGGTTTGCCAGAGCATTTAGTGCCCTTGGTTTCACCTTGGGCTATTAACTAACAAATCGGTTATTAGCCAGTGGTAATGACCAATTTTCTAGGGATGATTGCTTAAATATTGCCCACCTTGAAAAGAGAATTATTGCTCAACTGAAAACTGAACCCTTATTTTCAACTCGACAGAGCTAATGATCTTATCTGATTTCTTTATCTTCCTCCACCTACTCCAAGGTGGTCCGAGATCGTATTACCAGAGAATGGCTTCGCCTTCTGCCTTCTGTGACTTGAGTCCAGGAAAAGTTCCATATTTAATATTTATTCCCTAAGCATCGGTGGATGAAGACAGATGGTAATGAAACCAGCGTTGCTGAAAGTGACCACAATGATAATAGATTCTTTATGATGTCCAGAAATTCTGGACTCTCAGTCTCGGCTTAAATGTAGCGTGGCGCCAAGCCCGTCACCTTAAGCTTAGTATTCCTGTCATCTCCCTGACCTGTCTTTAGACCTGATGAGTGCAGGCTGCACTAAAGGCATCAATCTGTCTTTCTCCCCCTATAAATGTTTTAAATACCCAAAGCTGGTCACAAATGACACATTCTGCAAGAAAACCTGTGTGAGGTGGGGGCTGGGAGGCAAAATATCTAGGGTAAAAAAAAAAAGAAAAAAAGAGAATCTTTACTCTGGAGCTCATTGGATGTATATGTTTGTTAACATGCTATACATTGGAAGGATATGCCTGTGGTTTGTGCTTTCTGCTTCTTATAGTTATCTTCCCAAAGCAGCATGGTTTAAATGCTTTTGGAATCATGAACCTATCCATTTTTTCAGAAGTGCCAACACCCACATATGAATTTAGTATATGGAGAGTGGAATTTTGGTTGTTAACTTTTGAGGATCCCTTAGGACTCACCTAGGTGAGCGAATGAAAGGGTTTTGACTTGAAGCTGAATTTCCCTCTCTTCTCAGGCTAATTCTGCTGCTAAATAAAACCTCTGCATTTCAGAAATGAAAACACCTAAGTGTGGTTGTAACCAGCAATAGTTTGGACCTTGAATGGATGGGGTGGGCTCGGAACTAGGAGTCAGAGGAAGAATTTGGGCAGCATGTTTGGGTCCTTGGACTCCTGGTGCCAGCAACGCTCTCTTGCAGCTCACACACAAATTGTCCTGTAGGATGCAGCTCCTGCACTGTGATTCCTGCACAGCTGCAGGGCCAGGCCCACCTATGGCAAGCTTAAAAGAGAGGTCCATGATTTCCGCAGGCTTGGAGCATATTGTATACTCACCTCTCTGCTCCTGCATCAGGAATGTGTAAGTGGGAGTTTAAACCAGTGCTATGGCACCAGATGGACTCATCTTCTCCCTGCCCAGACATCTCTCTCTCTTAGGAAAAAAGAAAACCAATCAAGAAAACAAACAACACTGTTCTGTGCACAAGCAACTTCTTTTTTTATACCATCTTCTCCTTTTACTTTGCTTCATTTATCTTATCCTGGAAGGCTGTGCAGTTATAATGGAAGTTGTATATGCAAGTGAGCTCAGGAAAATCAATGGCAAAAATCCCTGAGTCCTAAAAGTTGACATGTACATGGCAAATATTTGAGGAGGGGTGGAGATGAATTCTTAGCTAAAACTGGAAAAGCTTGTATGCCTATGGAGGAATTTGATGTCTTTGTTCTTGGTGAGTATTATGCTGCTTCATTTTTTTGCAGTTGGACTTGATGATCTTAAAGGTCTTTTGCAGTCTAAATGATTCTATGATTCTATTATATAAAATAACAACATTTGAATCACTACAAAATAGTGCAATGTGGGTGTAAGAAACTGCATCTTACAGGGCAGCAATGGAAAATCAGGCCCACTGAGCAGGGACTGAATCTTCTAAGATGCTGCTGGATAAATAAATAAATAGACTTTCTTTTTTCTTACTTTCCAAACAAGAGCAACATGCAGTGCTCTTCATCTGTCTGAGACAGCAGGAACAGTCTGCTGGGGACATCGGGGAGCATCTTTCTTGCCTCCACTCTCTGTGCTGCCAGTGTCAGGTCGCTGGTGCTGGGTCTTGTTGAGATTCCCAGTCCAACAGGAGTAAATAATGGATGTTGCACCAGCTGGCTGGTTGGCCTGTAAAATTCTGTTTCTAAACACAGGATAAAAGGAGAGAAGAAAAAAAACCTTGCTCTCCTGTCCATATCCCTAATACTGCTTCACTCTAAGGTATAAAATGTAACTTTTACCAAGCAATGTTTTTAGAAGATTTTTCTGAGTGCATTAGGCCAAAGCATAGTCATTCTGTATGGTAGAGCTCTGCATTTATGTTTGTATTAGTTAAATTAGGTATGTTACTTCTTTACACCAGCTAAAACACTTGCAGCCTGGTAACCATCAAGAGTGCTCTAAAAGTCCAGAATTAACAAACCAGGAGGGTTCTCTGGGGTGGGTGCAGGCAGGATATGAAGGGGAAAGGGGCTGTACAATTGTGTGGCCCCTCTTCAAAAGCTGACTGCTGTCACTCTGCCCTCACTGAGAGCTCAGAACCATTCCCACAGAAGGCAGATTTATGCCAATGCCAGCAGCATTGGAACCACCCCTACTTGAACTCAATATCTTGAGGACAGACACTCAGGGAGAGACATCCAAAGTGACTTCCTTGACCAGCTGGAAATACTTGAAAAATGCCTACATTTCAGAAAGTGGATGCTGGACTCTGCTTGAAAACTCACTGAGTGGTTTTAGCCCTCAGAATAAAAGTCCTCATGATCACCAGGCATTTTGAAAAGACTGGTGATTGTTGTGCTGTCAAACTTTTGAGGAACTATATGAAACAGGTAAAGCTCAACAATAATTAGGTCTTTGCTTTCAAGACAGAACATGAAGTCTCAGGAGAGGCACTAGAATTTGGCATGACAAAGTGCAGAACAAATTAAATCATCATTATGCAGTTGGAATTCCCTCCTCTCAGTAACCCACAATACACACAAATGCACCTTAATTTGCAAAATTTATTGCCACCAGCAATTGCAACCAGCAATTTTGACAAAGCCTCAAGAAGCAGTGATTTTCTTTCTGCTTTCAACTGACTTCTTGCAAGTCTTTATGACACTTTCTATGTGCGCCAGACCCCAAAGAATAAATTAGCCCAGTAGGTCAGTAGAGAAAAGGTTACCACTGTTCCTCTGGGGAGAGAGTCTGCTCACAGCTGGGAAGAGGGTAGGGCAGCTGTAGGGCCTGATTTGCCTGATGCAGATGAGACTCTTTGTGAGAGAAACAGCTTAAAAAAAATGAACAAAAGGTGTCAGGGGCTTTGTCAGAACTCTCTTACCGTGGCAAGGGTTTTGTTTCTCTTTCTGATTTTACTTGCCTTTCCTCAAGGTATGTCTAAGATGCTAAGGATAATTTCCTTTCAGAAGCACTGGGGGCTGTGATTTGGGTACTCTGTACCTCTGTTCTTCTGAGGGTCCTCTACAGAGCGCAGAGAGGGAATTTCCCCTAATTCTTTTTGATCTGGGGGTTGGCTGCATTTGTCTAAAGATTCTAGGTAGGTAGGAGCTCTTACCCAAAGGCAGGTTAACTTCTTAAGGGCTATGGGCTGCAATAACTTCTTCATGGGAACAGCAGGCTTGGAGATTTCTGGAAGTGTCTGGATTGCTGTACGGGGTGCAAACACCACACATGCAGTGAGGTTGTCCAAGAAATCCTGGACAGATGGTATTCTGTGATGTGGTATGTTCTCCATTACTGGAAACTTTCCTATTGCAATTGGATGGCTTTCTGAAAGATAGTTGAACTCAGATGCAGCTATTGGACTCAGTGTGGAATTTAATTTAGAGAAGCCCTATGGCCCATGTTGTGCAGGAGATTAGATTGGGTGATCAGTAGTACCTTCTGGCCTAAAATCACAACTGCCTAAGTCTCTAATATATCTAGTTAAAAGCTGGGTTTGGCTTTCACAATGGCCAGGTTGCCCTCAGCAGCGTGAGTTTTTCTAAGCCTTACACTAGAAAGGACTGCCAAAACCTTCTGCTACAAGGAGCACAGGCATGTACGCAGTGTGCTATACGTCTGCTCCATATATTTGTGGTGAGCAAAATATAAATCTTTCCAGCAAAAGAACTCAGAAGAAGTCTGTTTGCCAAGTTACTTTCCTCCTTGGCTGGGAATTTAAGGGAACTTTTTTTTTTTTTTTTGTCGGATAAGCGAGGAAACAATGGAATAGATTCTCTAGTCTGACCCCTGTTCTCCAAGGCACATGCTTCCACCACTCTGGGTTTTGCACAGCTTCACAGGGGAAATCAGGAGCAAAAAGTTCAACTCTTGGGGCTTATCAGAGCAGGAAGTTAGTACAGAATAACTTTGGGGGTATGTTTTAGGCACTGTAACTGTTCTGTGTTAAATCCCAGAGTGGATGTTCCTCTACTAAAGTGCCTTTGTGCAACTTGGCTTGATCCACTTTCCAAGGGGATTAATTTCAACTACAGAAATGGCATTTGTGGCTCAGGAGTTTGTGAAATGGCTACTGTGTTTTAGATTTTAATCCTTATTTGTTTAGTGCTCATTTGCTATATGGTCAGGTCTTTACTAGAGCAACATTGAGTCTTTTTAGAGTAACTGCAGAGAACCATATTGTATTTTTTTCTCTTTTAGAAGGCCAGAATAATGTTGATACATTATTCTCTTTTAGTAGATAGACAGATATTACACGGTTCCCAGGCTTCAAAAAACCCTCCCTTGTGGGCAACATCTACTGCAAATCTGTTGTCAAAGCAGTACCTTGAAAGTAGGAAGGATGTTCAAAGCAATCCTGAAAAGATCTTGATGGGAACATCCATCTGAATGACACTTGCAGGAAATATTTGTAAATCTGAAGAAACAAATCTGTAATCATTCTGTTTTTAAACCTAGTAAATGTTAATTAGACCCATGTCAGGGGTATGATCTGTCTTGGAGAAGCTCTGGCTTAAGCAGTGCAGGTGCAAAGTGAGGAAGGGTCCCTACAATATCATGTTGTGGAATAACTTTGCTATTACAGCACGGAAGGTGTAGGTGCAAATGACCCATTGATGGAATTTTCTCCAACAAAGTGGTAAATTATTCCTTCTGGTATTTCACACGTTGATTTACCTCTATTTGTTGTGAAACTCTTCCTGGCAATGCACATCCCAGTAGTGATAACTGAGCTGTGTGCACAGAAAGTTGGCCAGTGTTAAATAAAGGCTGTATGGAACGGGAGTGATGCACTCCTTAGATACTTCAGCACATCTGTGACTGTCTGCAAGACAGTTCTACTGGTGGGAACCCCAGTAATGAAGGCTGAGTCATCCCTGCCTTCATCAGGCTTTCCTCTAGCTGAGATTCTGGTGCTTTCTGCTGTGGAGTGCGAAGTTTTGATGCATGTCCAAAGCCACGGCTGAGACACAGGAGATCAGAACTGAAGGAGCAGATCCAGAATGACACAGATACCAGAATGACATGAACATCTGGAAACTCCATTAGGAGTGTGGATTCCCAGATGGTGTTGAGAGAAGGGGGGGGAAACTGGGATGCAGACGCCAGACGGTCTCACCTTGCCTTGGCTGCTAGAAGGGAAAGGAGATGGAGGGGTCAGTAGCAGCAGAAAAACAATGAGGAAGGAAGATCTACTGGAGCTTGTCTCCATTCTCTCATCTCTTTCCACTGCCTTCCGCTGCCTTGGCCAAGTTGCCTGATGAATTTTCCTACTCTCAGCTCTTGGCTTTTTTCTTTGAAGTCATGCTGTGCTCTGGTCCCAGGTGGCTTCTCCTGTGCCCCTGTGCTTCCCCTCTGTCAAGCACATCATTAAAACTCAGTCCTTCCAAAAGGTAATTTATACACTCATAAGACTCCACATTAAATATCTGGGGATTTTCAAAGGGAAACAGTAGAAATCATTTCCAAACATGCTAACTTTGCTATCATTTCTAGTTCTACCTTTCTCCCTCCCCTTCCCCCATGTTTCTATTGGTTTTACTCAGATTCAAGGATACCAGCCCCAAGGTGACACTTATTTCTTAAGAGGCTGGAAGACTGAAAAAGATTATATTCAAGTAAATATGATACATTGCTCATTTACAACAGCTAATGAACGGATGAAACCTGCCAGGTAGAGTTTTGTCTTAGCAACCTGACTTGAGAACTGTTTTTGATCTCCCTGTTCAGCACTGAAGGCATTAGTACCCATGCTGGTAGATTCTGCAAAAGGCAGCACATCTGATCCTTTGTGCTAATGGGAAACCTGCTGTTTCTGTAAAGGCTTTCCTAAAAAGCCAGGAAGAGGTAAACAGTGATCTAGGTTTCCTCCAGTATTACTTTCTTCTCCACCTGCCTGTATAGATTCTGATGTGCTACTTGTATTATGTAGGTCATGAATAATAAAGTATTTTGGCTGGAGCTAAACAAAGGCAACAGGTAGGAGGGTCAGGTTTGCTATTTCCTTTGCAGACACTGGCAGGTTTTTTATAGCACAGATGACCAGTAGAAACACCTGTACTCTGGTAAGGCTTGTTGGGTGCCAAAGAACCCTTTGTCTCTTTGCTATGTGGCTGTGCTGTCAGGGTAAAATTTTCAGTGATGTCAGATGAAAAAACTTTCCCAGTGACCCATGCTGGTGGTGGTTCTTCTCTTTTATCATAAAGCTTGGTGATGATCTGCACCTTTCCCCATTGCTTGAGCTGACTGTAAGCCTTCTCCCCACAGCCTAGGAAACGTCTGCTAGTTTATTTAATACTTTTCCCTCCAGTGTCCTTTTGTGGTGGTCCCAGCAAAACCTTGAAAGGTGAAGGTGAAACATATCAAATAAAATACTCTTGCAGCAGTGCTGGTTCAGCCAGGGGGAGAGCAGTAATGAAAATAGCATGAAAACACCTGATTATATTTTCAGCTACGTTTTCAGCTACGTTTTCAGCTACGTTTGGCAGCTCAAAAGACCTTAGAGGGAACACAAAGCGGCACCAAGTACTGTAGTAATCTTCAGCTACATAATAATAGAGTATTCATTAGTCACTAAAAATTAATAATAAATTTAATAATAGCATGAGGCGGTGAATAGTTTCAAAGTGGAAAGATATGCAGCAATTGCTGTACTTCCCTTATAAACAGAAGACAAAACAACAAATTCAGTGTGTAACCAAGCAATAATATTCTGGTTTATAGTCTCTGGCAATAAGTTAATAATGGTTCTGTGGTGTTAAGGGCTCAGCACAATTTTAAAGGAATTTGATATTTTGGTCATCCAGGGAACCATTTTTAAAGTGAGGCTGGTCTTATTCACGTGATGAAGCCCTGAAATCATAGAAGTTGACCTGCAACAAAAGCAAACAAACAAACAAACAAACAAAACCTTTTTGATTCTATCATAAACATTTGGCTGTAAATCACCACTAGCCTCAGAATCCACTTAAAAAAATATGAAGTTATTTGACATTTTCTTAGCACTCAAGCAGAAAGCTCCTGCTCCTGGATCATATAGATTTAGTTTAATGTAGGAGTACAGTAAGTTACCCAGTACCTTTCATGATTATATCAACAGCACTTTCTGTTGGCTGACACATCAGGCTTGTTTAAAATCATTAGACAAAAGCAGACATGCTTCCCTTCACCTTTATTTTCCTTTTCTCATAATTTCTGAATTGATCAGTTATAGGAGATTTTGAGAAAGTAGTAATAAAAATGAAACAGAAGACAGACAGTTTAAGAGCTAACTGTTAAATCATCATTATTAGCAACAAAATGGTGTTTTATGACTTTGGAATAAACAAATTTACTAATCTGAAAGCTGTCTCTCTTGCTCCTTAGTCTTTTCTTCACAACTGCAATTTACAAGAAGAAGCTGTCCAGCTGCATTTCAGGGATACAGGAGAAAGCAGCTTCTGTGTGTAAATTAAAAATAGATTTCAATTTTCTTGCTGCTGTTGTAACTAAACAGCCTGTTAACCTATTTAAATAGGAGAACATACTCTCTACTCCTGTTCTAGAATACATCAAAAATAATGTGATTATGTCTCTTTTGATACAACCCTATCTTACTGCTACCTATATGCTTTTCCATGAATGATACATGGAATTAGTTCCACGTTTCTTCTCTTACAATTAGCATATTAATGTGCCAGACAGATAACACTAAAAGCCTGGATGCTTGAGCACACACAGTGCCTTCTTCATGGAGTTGCAACACTCAGCCCCTGTAAGTTCTCAGGAATGTATCTGTACATGCTCTGCCTCCTGCTTGTCCTGAGAGCAGCCCTGACCTATGGACCACAGCTGAGATACTTTAGGCGCTTATTTACTTTGTTGGCCTCAGAAATTCCACTAAAAAAGAAAGGCTCAGTGTCAGGCTGCCCACAGTGGGGCCTTTGCTTTTCCTAGGGATGTGTGTGGATGCGTTTGCGTGCGCACGTCACGGCTGCGTCCGTTCCTCCGGATCTCGGGCAGCCGAGGGCGTTTCTAAATGCCCAGAGCTCACACACGTGTTTTTCCTATGTGCCTGTCTGTATGTTTACACCTCTGCATGCAGGCCATGTGTTTCTGTGTTTATGTGTGCAGTGGGGAGGTTCAGACAGTCTGCCATGGCTTTATATGTCAGGGATCCAGCATGGCTGGTGAAAGTCCCTAATCTTTAGTCTATCTTGGTGAAACACTAATGAACTTGTAAAAACAGGAAGCAGCTGAAAACAAATGAATTTCAGCTGGTGTTTGAAGAGCTGTCAGATCCCCTCGCTGAAATGTTTCAGAGGAACATCTTTCTGATAAAACCTCTGAGAAAAGTGGAGGAGTTTCAGAAGAGTGATTGGAAAAACAGGATGCCGACTGGCAGGCTTTGCTAATGCATTGCATCTGTAAAGACTCCAGCAACTGAACACAGCATTAGCTATGTGAGAGCCACGGAACCAGGGAAAGTTATTACATCTGAGCGTGATGGGAAGAAGGGGGAAGGGGAAAAGCAGCTGCTCCCTTTATGCATCTTGAAGTTTGCAGTTTTTTTGAGCCTTTGACATTTTTCGTTCCATCTACTTTGCTGTCAGCACGCAGCCTTAATTCTAACACTGATGAACAATGCTGCTTTGCTGTCCAGTATCATCTTTCCTCTGAGGCTCTCCCAGCATTTCATGAATATCAGGAAAGCTTTGTAATACCAGCAGGAGACGTAGTGAGGGCTTGCTGGCTTCACCTAGGATGCTGCACCTCTTTGCAAAGGTGTCTGCACATCTTTGGCAGATGCTATCCTCATTTTACAGTGGCTTATATCACAGGATTGCAGGATCCTTGACTTTCTACTAATTTCCCCTTTTCTCTATTCCAGAGTTTCTGGTCACTGTTAAATTGATCTTCTGGTGCTGGCAACTGTTTTTGGGGACTGCTTCTTCCACTCCTGTCTAGGACAGGAGTCTGTTTCTTTTTGTCTTAAATCCTGCTTGACTCATGCCCTTGAAAATCAGGGTGTGGGAGTATGACTGGAGCAGAGCCCATACAGATAAAGGAGCTCAAGGATATTCTTGCTTCCTCCATTTTGGACATAGTTGTGCTTCAGAAAGCTAGGAATTGGGTCCTGATAGCCAGGAGAGTGTTAAAAATGTAGAGTGAATTGACTTGACAGAGAGTGTGGAGCAAATTGTAGCAGAAGTATTGATTACACAGAACCAGTCCTGGCTCTATGGCTTTACCCACATCCTTCCAGTTCTGCTCTCGCTGGAGTTGTCCCTTGGAGCTGAACTGGCATCCAAGGAACATGTGTGAGAACAGGAGCTGTCTGTGGGGTCTCACTGACGAGTCTCTAATACAACATGCCAGCCTTACAACATACAACTCTGTGTGTTTTCCCTCCTGCAGTGAGTTATTTCTTGTTTCTTTGCATTTAATCCATCAGCAATTCAATGAAACACCTATGCATGAGCCCTCCTTACTCAGCAAAGCACTGAAACCTCTGTCTGCAAAAAACTCTTCAGAGAATGCCTCTGAGGATAGACACGTGCCCTGTTTGGAGCTGGTGCACCCAGAGCATCGTTATGGAGCTGAGAGCTGCCTTTGGATGTCTTTCTGGGGCTGTCACAGCCCTTTCTGGGGGAGTGACTCCGAAGGTTGTAGGCTTTGTTTATGCCTAAGTGGTTTCTAACATCCGAGTCATGGCAGCACAACTGCAATTCCAAACATCCTGATCTCTGCAAGAGGATCTAACAGTGGTCCCAGGAAAGCCAAGGACAGAGCAGCAACTGAAACAATGTAAACAGGAATACATTTAAAACAACAAGATGCAGAAAAATATCCAACAAAGCTGGTCTTCATTAAACTCTTTCTCAGCTGTCTCTCTCAGCCGTTCCCACTGCTGCTTCAGTGCATCCTAGTTCTGTCTGCTCCTACAGCCCTTCCCTGGAAAGCAGATGCTTTTGTGGGTGAAGCATCAGGCTGGGAGTTGGGAGACTTAATTTTGCTACTGAGTTGGGCAAAAGCAGTGTCACGTTTCCTTTTCAGTGCCTGTCCTGTGATTCTTATCACCCCGACCTCCCAAAGGCCCGAGTTCATGCTTAGTTTCATGTACATGAATCACAGCAGCTGTGGTTGATGGGTTTCCATGTGTGTGGAAGGGCTTGGGAGGATCGTGGGGGCAGGCAGAGAGTAGATCTTGCAGGCAGATGCTCTCTTTGAGGAGACTGCTCAGGGCATAGCTCAAAAAGTCTCTGCTCTTTTTTCTGAATATCAGGCAGTGTTTACAGAGATATAAAAATATTTTTCAATCATATAAAAATATCTACTCCTTAATTTCTGTATGCTGTGCTCCTTCCATAACTAATTAATCATCATGATGTCCTATGAAAAATGTAATTATCTCAGTTGTCGCTGTCCCATTTCATAGGCAAGGAAAACCCTGGGGACATCTTGCTGTATTGTAGCAGTGCTTTGTTGATCCCAGGGAGCCTGGGTGCCTCTTAAGCCCAAGACAGGGTTTACAAATCTTACCTTGGTTCTGGAAGGAAATATATGATGAAATTTATCATGTGCTTTAACTTACAGAGAAGAAGAACGATTTTCACATTTCTAACTTAATGGTTACTTGATTTTTTGTTGCTTTGCTTTGATCTGCTTCATCTTCTTGAGGCACCTGGCTTCATAGTGTAAGGGCTGCTGTCTGTTAGCTGATTTCATCCTGAGTTTGAACACCCACTCTAACCCTGTCAGGCCCTTCACCTTCTGCATTATCTATTATTTTTGACTGGATAAATACTTTGGCGTTGTGGGGTGTTTTGTTTGCTTGTTTTCTATTTGTATAATCACTGGGTTGTTTAAAAGAGATATCATAATGATGAGTTGCATTTTTTTTTTCCATTCAGATTGCT
Organism: Aphelocoma coerulescens; assembly: GCF_041296385.1. NCBI lineage: Eukaryota > Metazoa > Chordata > Aves > Passeriformes > Corvidae > Aphelocoma > Aphelocoma coerulescens. The sequence continues at coordinate 4,604,993 of NC_091027.1, read as the reverse complement.
GATATTTTGATGGCAAAGAGTTCGCTTCTATCACACGCATTTTGTTAATTTGCCAAAATTAAGGTAGATTTTTAGGCCATGTTGTAGAAGGGTGATAGAAATGTTCAGTCACAGCTGTAGCTAATGTGTGCTTCTAACAGGAATCAGTGCAAAAATGGAAATTTGGAACAATGGAAAATCTTACTTGGTCTGAGATTCTAGACATCTGAGTCGAGAAAGAATTTTAATTTTGGAACCCAGTTATTCAGTATCTGTCACACACATCCAGCTTCACACTATCATATTCATCAGTGTTATCCAATGCCAGCTTTGACTGGAAATCAGATATTGGATGAGAAGGACTCTGTGCAAGGGTGGCTGTGGGGTTGTGTCCCTTGGTGTTGGCTTCAGCCCCATCGGAACTGCTGGACCCCAGTGAGCTCAGGCTCCCACAAATGTGCAACGTTGACTCTGCAAATCTGTTTCTCTGTGAAATCCTCTATTGTTCTGTGTTTGAGGCCTTGAGAATTCTCTCCATCAGAAAAAATAATTTGCCAGATGTCTTAATAAGCCTTGTGCATTTATAGTTCTATATAAGGAGGATTTTTTAAAGCAGCGGATGTTTATTTTTGGCAGCTTCTGTCTTTAAGGATTTTCCTGCTCCAGCTACCCTCCAGAAAACTGATAAGTGTATCCTCTTCCCATCCTTCAAATTTAGAGATGAGCATCAGGACTGGGTCCAGTCTATATGTTTGGCCTAAGTCCAAACACTGTCTGAGCATGGCAGATCTGGGGAAATTTCCAGTCCAGGTTACAGAATCTTTGGGTCTGCTGTTTTGTTTTTCATCATTCAAATGAAATAGATATAAAGGTTTAGCCTATATTTCTGTTATTTAAGAAAGCATCTATGTGTGTACGTAACAGGAAAGAGAAATTGTACATTGGCTTGAAAACCCTCCAGTTCTAATAAGGGAAATAGCTTTCTCATAGGTTCCCACATCATCAGTCAGCTCATCACATGCATGCTGCTGCAAGACTTTTTTTTTGTGATGAATTGAATAATCACATCTGTTTCTCAAGCTTGAGAAAAGTTTAAAAAGTCATTAACATTCTCCTGTTTCCACCACTGGCAGAATCTACTTCTTCTTTTTTTTTTTTTTTTTTTTTTTTTTTTTAAATCAGAATCCTGGCAGTGTAGACACGTGTGCATGTGAAAAACTTGTCTGTGTGTGTTTGTGTGTGTGCCTGCAGCTAAAGTGAGTGTGTGTGATTGTGTGCACTCCCACACAGACAGACAGCAGCGACTTCTGCACAGGCACACAGCCACCACCTGCAGGCACGGACACAGGGATGAATCCTGGGGTCAGAGAATATCCTGAGTTGGAAGACACCCACAAGGATCATCCAGTCCAACTCCTGGCCCTACAGACACCCCAACAATCCCACCCTGTGCCTGAGAGTGTTGCCCGAACTCTCCTGGAGCTTTAGCAGCCTTGGGACTGTGACCATTCCCTGGGGAGCCTGGTCAGCGCCCCAGCACCCTCTGGGGAAAGAACCTTTCCCTGAAATCCAGCCTGACCCTCCCCTAACACAGCCCCAGCCATTCCCTTGGGTCCTGTCACTGTCACGCAGAGCAGAGCAGAGACCGGAGCTGCCCCTCCACTGCCCCTCCTGAGGAAGCTGCAGCCCCTGGTGAGACCTTCAGTCTCAGTCTCCTCTTCTCCAGACTGAACAGCCGCTCCCCACACAGCTTCTTCTCTAGGCCCTTCACCATCTCCACAGCCTCCTTTGGACGCTCTCTAACAGTTCAGCATCATTCTTACATTGCAGTGCCCAAAACTGCCCCAGCACTCGAGGCGAGGCCGCCCCGGCGCAGAGCAGAGCGGGACAATCCCTCCCTGGCCCGGCGCCGATGCTGTGCCTGATGTCCCCCAGGACAGGGATGTCCCTCCTGGCTGCCAGGGCACTGCTGACTCAAATTCAACCTCCCATCGGTCAAGACCCCCAGGTCCCTTCCCGTGGCGCTGCTCTCCAGCCTCTCATCCCTCACTCTGTTCGTCCATCCAGGGTTGCCCCGTCCCAGGTGCAGAATCCGGCGCTTGCTCTTGTTAAATCTCAAACAGCTGATGATCGCCCAGCCCTCTGATTTGTCTGGCTCGCTCTGCAGGGCCTCTCTGCCCTCGCAGGATGGGCTGCGTGTAGAGCAGCGCACGCACACCCCTGCTTTTCTCCCGGAATTCCGGCTCTTCCCATCGGGAGCAGCCCGCGGCGAGCTCCCGGTGCGCTGCGGATGCTCCGGGCACATGCAGGCAGGAGACACGAGAGGGCAGCGTCCCCTCTGCTGCCGCCTCTGCCTGGGCTCGCTCCTATTGTTATGTTTATGCAAACAGCCTTTGACATAATAGCTTTGAAACAGTTGAAAATTGGATTGTGCCCTTAGGCCAAACATTCAGACCACCACCTTGGCTATATTCATCTGCCACAGTAAATTGGGTTCAGCCTTGGCTCCACACACTGTATTTCAGGGAAGGATTACAGTTTAGCAATAACTTTTGTACAGGAAAGACAAATGCAAACTCCTGGCAGAAATATTGGAGCTGTTTAGTTGTGCAACCCCCTATCTGGAGGAATACAGATTGCCCTGAGAATTTCTCTGGACGTCCGAGGAGCAAATAAAATTCTCAGGCTGGAATCTCCATTCCTTTCTTTTTCAGCTTCCTAATGCAATCTAATTATGGTTTAACCTCCTGAAATAAATACCTAATAAAAGATGAACCTATTAGAAGGGTAAATTTACTGCCCACTAGTTAGAAGAAATTCTTGCCGTGCTCCCTTTAAGTGATAATGTTATTGGGATAGAACATTGTTTGACTGGTTAATGGTCCCTCCACTGCAAGACAGATTACACGGAAAATAAAAGTCAAAGCACAGCCAGTCACAGTGTCAAAGCCCATGGTTAAAAATACTTTTAACATAAAAAGATGTGCTGAAAAGAAGGGAGAGGGTAACAGCCCCTCCAAAAGGTGTTCAGCCAGAATTTAAGCTGTGGTCTAAAAGGGAGACAGTGCTCCCTGGATTCACTGTAGTCGGTGCCACGGTTAATTTTCTACAGGCTGTGTTACAATTTTGTTGCATATTTTAAAAAGTGAAGGTTTATTTGGTCCTGGTCCCAGAGGCAATGTGCTAGTTTCAACGTTTTCCAATTCATCCTAGCAGATGCAATGCGTCCATGAAATTTGGGGCTATATTCTTCCTTCTATCTCCAAGAAGGGTGGAGATCCAGGTGGAAAGGAGGAGATGGTGACAAAAGCTCTGCACGCTGGCAGGAGGGATCTGAAGGTGAAGCTGGGGTGTGGACAAGGTGAAGGCTCGGGAGAGAAGAAAAGCAACAATTCCTCTGGCACTCTTCCCCTCTGCATCTCTAGTTTCCATCGTGGTGCTGGCCCATCAGTGGATTAATGAGGCCATTGACTTTGCCAGGGGTGGAGAATATAAATAAAAGCAATTTCCTGGCCTAGCTCCCGCTGAAACCTAATCCAGTGGGAAGAGAAAGAGAAAGGCTCTCCTCTTAAGACAAAGGCTTTTGCAGCTTGGGCAATAGCTGAGCTGCTGATAACTTAATTGTGAAAGCAAGATGATTTTTAAAACTATATATTGAGCTTTCTAAATTCATGCAGGCTTGCACACCAGCTACTTGTGGTGTGCAAATGGGGTGACACACATGTTGTTAGCAGGAATGAGTAATAACAAAACCACATTTCTTGTGTGAGTATCTAAATATTTTCTGGGATGGAATTAGCCCAGATCTCCTTATGCTATACCTGTGGAGGTCTTCCACTTGGACTATCTTAACTCTCCTTTATTTATTGCATATACCAAGGTCTTTTGAGGCTACAGAATACAGCAAGAATTTTACCTGCCTGATGCTGCTTCTGAATGAAGCAGTCCCTTTATGTTAGCATAGGAAGCAATAGTTACACTTAAATGAGAAGTAGAGCAAGCATGGAAAACTCCGCTGTGTGCATCCCCCATCAGCTATGATGGACCAAATTCTGAAGCAAAAACTCCCATGTTCACGCTTTCAACAGCAACTCTGCCCCGAGATAAGGAGCCTCTAGTACCTTCCACAGTCAGGAGACAGCAGCTTAGTTGATGTGGGACAGCAGGAGCATTACACATGCTCTGTTCTAAGAACAAAATTGTCAGAATTAGCCCACTTGATTGATTGATTGATTGATTGATTGATTGATTTTTCTAGTCAGCTCAGTCACACTTTCTCTCTTATGCAACTTAGTTTTGCCAGTGGGTAAAATATTTGGTGCTGGCCTCTGCCAGAGAACAGAAGTCACTAGCTGAAAATGGATAGGAAGTCACACATAATAAGAGAATCATGTATTTCCATAGTACCATGAGGAAGTTTTGTGGCTTGAAAAAATGCTTGTTTCACAAAAACACAATTAATCTTTTTTTTTTCTGTCTCCAGCTGTTTCTCCCAGAAAGAAAAAAAAATGTCACTAGACATGTCTTCAGTATGGTCCCCCCCATTTATCAGGCCTCTCACACTGAATAGAGCAGTATTTTTATGGACAAAACTGAGTGAGCTGGCTGGATTTTGCTGTAGCAGACTCTGATGTGGTAAAGGCTCTTTGTCATATATCACAGTCAGAAGTCATTTATTATCCTGCTTTCCTTTGGGAGGAGACTGGGGCAAAAGATCCAGATTCTACCTTTCCTTTTCCTCAAGTGTGTGTTTTATAATCATCACTTACTAGCAGGATTATGGTAGCATCTAGGTAATCTTGCCAGGATCGGGGCATTATTATGATGAACAATGACAGAAGTCTATTCATTAGAGTCCAGAGAAATTGTTTTGCTTGGCTGTAAAAGCACTTGGGCCAAGGAGGTCAGACAGCTTTATTCAAAGTCCTCTGCCCGTGTTACCAACTCTCGTGATATTATCAAAGTCTCCCACCATCCTGGGCTTTTCAGTGAGCAGCACCTCCTGCTGTCATGTGAGTCCACAAGAAGCTCAGCCTTCATTAAACGAGAGACATGATTCAAGCCCTGTTGATTTCAACTGAAAAGTCTGAAAAATATGGGAAGCAGAAGGCAAATAATTACCCATGTGAGATATATAGAGATTAAATAGATATAGATATAGGTATTATTTTTAAAAAAAGTTTTTTGGAAGGTCATCTTTGTAGTTTCCTGGAGCTCACTGGAGACAGGGCAGGAGGGGACCTTGGAAGTCCTTAGTCCTGTGTTTTTCCATTGCTGAGCCTGTGCTCTCTAGTGCTGGTGCAGGGCAGGAAGGCAGGTATGAAACAGCTTTTTGTGTGACTCAGGGCCCTGCCAAGGCAGGAAGGATTCCTCATAATCTGAAGGAGGCAGAAAGAGTGTGGGCTAAATACTCCTTAAATAATTACTTCATGAAGTGAGGCTCAGTTTCAGTCTAGCCTACCCATCTCAAAAGGATGGCTATTCCCTTTGCATTTAGAGGGTGAAAAGTTGGGAGCCAAGAATAAGTAGAGGGAAAGGGGTTATGATAAAAATACATCTTTCCTCTTTCTCAAGATTGTCTTCCCCACAGCCAAACACACACGAATGCCACTGACTGCATCTCATTTATCCTTGGTTTCTCCTTTCCCTGTCTAGCCCCTTTGTCTCCTGTGTCTATGCCTTGTCAGATATATTTACCCATCCAGGCTGCCAGGCTCTTGCCCAACTCTAGCAGCATTTAAAACACTGGTTTTCAGGAAAGCACTGCTTAGAGCAGACAGAAGGAGGATCTGAATTAGGATTAACCCAAAGAAAGCAATTCCCTTTACTGGAGTTTTTCTGATAGCCCCAATTTCAGTTTTGTTCCCCTTTGAGTACAAAGGGGTGAGTTCAAATAGCATCTTTTCTGCCAATGGAATCCTAAAAATAGAGGAAACCCTGAATTATCTTTCTTTTTTTTTTTTTCCCCTTTGAGCCACAAATGCTGGGAGCCCTGTGGCCCTAACTGATGGGCAGAACTTGCTGAAACACAGATTGCCCCACTCACAGGAAACCAAAATTGTTCAAACAAATGCTGGAACAAAACTCAGGAATGAGAAGGCTTTCCATGGATTGGAAATGCCAGTTCTCAGTTTGTTTAGTTCTCAGAAGACTTTGAAGCATTTGGGTTGATGTTTTTGGTTTTAGAAACAAAACAGCTGCCTGGTCTCCTGAGTCTGTGCCAGGAGTCCACACTCCCAGGAACCCTTTTGTGCTGTCTCCACATTATTTTCCAACAGAAAAGTATTTCACAGGAGAATTTCCATCCAGTTTCACTGGGAACCTCTACTCAGTCCTGACAAGGCTGGTACTACCAGGGGAATCCTGGACCCCATTTTGAGCTCTGGTTAATTCTTACTCCTTCTTGCTTCGACCTTTGCCTTGCCATCCCAAACTCTGTGTGAAGAGGGGCCTTGCTGTCTGAGCAAAATCTTCCAGAGTTCAAGGTCTTCCTTCCTATTCTGAGAGCCTACTAGAAGATCTTTCAGTCCTGTCCTTTCAGCCAAAGATTTTTTTTCTTTCCTCTTTCTTTCCCTTCCCTCTACAATTAATTAGCTAATAATTTTGCTACTGATCCATTCTTCATTAAAAAGCTGAATCCCTTTTGTTAGATCTGGTCAGAACAAAGGTAGGAGAATTTATGTCTTAATTTTAGTTCATTATGGCAGAGAGCATCCCAACCCATCACTCTCCCTCTTCCCCCCTCTCCAAGCCCTCCCTCTTCCTTTAGAGGATCAGTTATCACTTTGCCCCTAAACTCACATTCTGCAGAGGCATTGGAGGAGCCTTCACTGCCCTTTATCTTCTGCTGCCTCATTAAGAGAAATGAACCTGAGTCTGAGAGAAATGACACAAGGGAAATAAAAATATAATCCCTTGGTGCCACCTATAATGAATTGTTATGAAAACCATGAAAATATCTGTCTGCAGATATTGTTCTTTGATTTGAAGTCAGTGTTGTAAGCGGTAATTTTTGTCATTAAAGCTGTTAATCTGCGCAGCGTTCCTCATAAGTTTTTATGAAGAAAAACAGCCCTGCTGCCTACATGCTCATGCAGGGAGCTTCTGAGCTACATGAACAGGGTGCCTTTGAATAATTATCTTTAATTATAGCCAAGGTGGTTGCCTGTCTCAGAGACGGGGTTGTTCCATGGCAGCCTGCTGGCCACTGCTGAGAGGGTTTGGAATGAACTGGTTCATCTGAACCTCGCTGACACCGAAGTCCCCAACTGGCTGCTGGTGGGGGGCATGTGGGAATGCCCTGGAGCACTGAGCTCTCTGTGTGTGTGCAATTAGCTGCACTGATTGCCCACACCCTGTGCTTTTGTCTTGGGGATGGGACTGTGAGGGATCACAGATGAGCCATGGGGAGCAGAGGTGTGCTAGGAGTCCTTCCCCAGCAGTCACAGAGCAGATCTCCTTCCTGCAATCCATCTTCAGCCTTGCTGGAGTGGGCTCCTCTTCTGCCAAGTCTGAGTGCTTCCCTGAGATGCCAGGCAGCTGCTTTTCATGCTGTGCGTGCCAAGTCAGGGCAGAGGGGTCCCTACAGCCCTTTTTACCAGTGTGGCTGCACTGCATTACCCCAGGTAACACTCTAGACAGAGGTCACTGATGTTGGGGAGGGCAGAAAGCATGGCAGCCTTATGGTGTTTAGATTCCTGTGCCCATATGCCTATGGGCATACTGGCCTGGAGGAAATGGCCTTAAGTTGCACCAGAGAAGGTTTAAATTGGACATTAGGAAAAATTTCTTCACTAAAAGGGTTGTCATGCACTGGGCAAAGCTGTTCAGCAATGTGGTGAAGTCACTGTCTCTGGAGATATTTAAAAGACACAGAGATGTGGCACTTTGGGACCTGGTTTAGTGGTGGGTTTGGCAGTGCTGGGTTAGTGGCTGGAGTTGGTGATCTTAAAGACCTTTTCCAACCTGAGTGATTCTGTGATTCTAAGGAAAATCAGGCTTTGAAAGGTTTTTTGCACCTCCCTCACAGCATTAGTTCCCTGCTGAAAAGGGCAATATTAACCTGCAGTCTGATCTTGTAAGGATTTCCTTATTCCCATCAGAAATTAGGTAAAATCTCAGTGCTGATTTACACTAGGCAAACATTTGTCTTAATTGCTTGACTTCCTGGATCTTAGCACAACCACAGACACCCCCAGCTCTGCAAATATTTAGGTTCCCATTTGTGGAAAAGATGAAGGCTGAGACTGATCTCCACTGACTTTGCAGAAAGGGCATTGTGAAGTGCATGAGAATAGAGGCAACATCAGAGACTTAAAAATAGAAATAAAAGACCAAGAAAGAGAATGAGTTAATAAATCTTTCAAGACACCAAGTTGATGGAATAATGAAAACAACTACCAGGACTTGCCATGGCCCCTGCCCCTTAAAGGAAGCTTCTTCCCCATTTGGTCTCTGCTTTAAAAACAGAAGGGTTGTAAATAGCTTATGGTTGAAGGCATAAGACATTCATTGTCTTTTCTATTCTTATGCAACTGTCCACTCTGAAGTCCTGGTATTTTACTCTTAAACATCTGGAACTAGGATTCCTGTATATAATGCCCATAATCTCTGTAGAGAAATTCATCTATGTTTCCTGAAATTCTCAAAAGTATACCTAGTACCAGGTCTTTTATTTAGGCAGCTTGAAGCTGTGAGAATTCCTGAGAAAAGGCTCTTTATCTGCTCTGCTTCAAGGCAGAGAACTCCAAAATGTGGCAAATTACCCTTTATGCTGCAGGCAGAGTAGCAGTATAGGACAGGCAATTCTTTCCTTGCTTCTGACATCCTACAGCTCAGCAAGTATTTTCCAGCATTTTTGGGGATGTAAGAACAAGATGATCAGGGAAGAGGGCTCTGCAGACACCATTAACATGGTAGGCTGAATCTGCTGACAATAAGTCAATGATTCTTTCTGACACAACTCTAAGAGTAGCAGAAGGGCGTCTGTAGGATGACTCATGTTAATGGAAGAGTGGGATGTATGACTTGAGATTTAGGACAGATGTCAGGTTCAGGGAAGTGTGGTGTAAGGAAGGCAATTTTTATTGGCATAGTAGCAGGAGACAACTTGTCACAGTGATGTTGACTCCTTTTTTTGTATTGTTTTGGCAAGTCCTTTGGGAAGATGGCAAATGGAAAGGGCAGAGGAAGATCTGGCAACATCCCCTGCCAGATGGAAAAGGTTGCCTTCCAGTAGACAAATAGACTGTGGGGTGGTGGTGGTTCCATTTGCAAAGCCTTGGAAGAGTTGGGAAGAGGTAGTTTTTGTTATCTCCAGTGCAGTCAGGGTGGTTGCTGCCTCTCAGACCTGTCTGTGTGTTGAGTTCACACCATTCCCATGTGATGATTTAAGTAAAGAACCCATTTCAAACATGGCAAATCTCTATGCAGACCCCACTTCCAGAGTTATGCAGTTCTCTTTCTGCCTTGCACACTCATGCTCACCAACAGAAGCTAAATATTTTTAAGTGTAGGTTTAAAATATTGGAGAGAAATCCACCAAGTTAATTCTCATAACGTCAGGAGATACACGTCTTCTGCTGGCACTGATTTCAAGCTCCTGGTCTTACTTTTCCTGCTTTTGACGTATTCCAGGACAGATTCATGGGCCAAGAGAGGCCCAGCAAAGACATTAAGCAAAACTGTGATACTTCCTTTTCTTTGTTCAGGAAGGGTATGTGGGTTGCACTCTTAATTTCATTCTGGTAACTATAACAGTAAGATCTACAGTAATGATTTAAAAAGCCTTTGAATGATTTCCAGTCTCTCCTCCCACCTCCTAAAAGCTGAGGTGAAGTTCTATCCAGCTGTCATTGGGAACAAGAAATTCAACCAGACACCTTTAGCAATATTAGTCTTATTTATGTAAAGTCAATTCTTAATTAATATTGATATAGAACCTGTAAGGCAATGATCAGGGCTGTTTACTTCCACTGCCATGTGTGACCTGCACCCTATCCCAGACCTTATTCTTTACTGGTTGCCTCTTTGAGACATGACATTTATCTGCCACAATCTCTGCTGCATTTTGTCCCTCCTGTTCACAGAAATGATTGCAGCTGGAATTTGAGTGGAATTTCCTGCTCTCCCTGGTTTCCGTGTTCCTTCTTGCCGCAGGGTCAGGACAGGAAGTGGGATTTTGCAGAATATTTTGAATGTGGTGTGGGAGACTTAAGAAAAAAGTGAGGTTCAAATGGTATCCACTGCTGCATCTGCAGATGTGCCAGTGTTTGTTCCATTGTGCTGCCGTTTATAGGGTCTTATTTGTTCTGAACACAATGGGATCCCGATTCGCGATAAGAGCTCAGACAGTTCTGCCTTATACAGATAACATTGGGAATGCCCAGAATAATTTGCAAGATATTAGCTAGGTGATAAATTTCACAAGGCTCCACTGAATAGGCAGAATTGTATCTTGCAAGTAGAGAAGTGAAGACCTAAAATTAAGGATGAGTTGCTGGCTTTAAAAGAGAGGGAGAAGGAAGGACAGGGATCCCATATACCCTGCACTCCTGGCTGGTAGGCACCCAAGCATCTCCCTGTCCCCAAAAAGACATGTTTCTTCCACCAGATTATAACAGATTCCAGAGCCAGTGTGAGCTGAATAAGCAGACAACCCAGCACATTGTGTGCTACCTCTGGTTGCCATAGCAGAAAGACTCCTACGGACAAAGCCTTTGAGTTGCCTTGTCATTTTGTGTGGATGGAAGAGGAGGAGCAAATTGATGTACAAAAGAGGGAGCTGGATACAGCCTGGGATTGAAAGCCACAGGGCTTCCTTTTCTGCCCTCTCCACTGGAGCCTTGTGTTTGTTCCCCACCCGGACAGTGAGGTTTCTCCTCTCCTCACACAGGGATATGTTACAGGGTTGTCAAGTGGCCACGGTGCCAGGGGACTGGAGACCTTACAGTGCCTGTTAGGGAGGGCTGTTCTGAGCCAAGCTCTGTCTTCTGATGTCCAGTGCAGCCCTTACAGCTCGGACACCCAGGGTCAGTCAGCTGCAAGGATGAAACAGCTTCCCGTACTTTCACAGCAAGAGTCAGGCTCTGAGCCCTGGCCAGCAGAGTCTGGCTGGGAAGCGTGGGAAACTTAACAGTAAGAGAGAAAATCTGCTCTATCAAGGGCTGTTTTCCTGGGGCTGCAATTTCTAATGCATGCAGCACATTTTTTTGGGTAATCTCTACTCCTGGAGCAACATTTGGAAGAGTGGAGAGAGAAGTATTTTATCTTCAAAAAAACAATTCATACAACAAATTGAGAGGGACACTGTCAGTCACTAACAAAGCAAACAGAGCTCCACAGGTCTCAGGCTGCCACCTTTTGCTGAACCCATTAACTGTTTCCTTAATGGCAGAAGAGTGAAGTGGATTTTCCTCTTCATTACTTTTAGTGTAGGATATAGGTTTTTAAAGTGGATCCTTTCTGAAGGAAGGAATAAATTAATACTTTGGAGTTTTCTTTTTCCAAGTCTAATCTTTATGTCAATGTGGTAGATTCTCTTCACCTCACTTTCTCTTCAACTCTCTTATTTATTTAAGTTCAAGTAGATAGTTTTCCTTCAATATCTCATTGTAACTGCCTCCTTTACTAGGACAGTTAAGGGATATTGATGTGATTGTTGTAGACATGCTTTGTTCAGCTGTTTGTCCACTGTGAGTTGTTGCAATTGTCCAGCAATCAAAATATTAAAATGTTATAAACTATAAGTCAGTCAGGACTGAACTTACTTGGGAAGCATTCATTTAGGGTTGGTGTTTGGGCAAGACTTGGGAGCAAATGTCTCTGACCCAGTGGAAGCACTCGGGACCTGCCTCTTGCAACCACTTATTCCAAAATTGTGATGTTTGCTTATTTAGCCAATCAACACAGCTTCAGTCCTACGTTAACAGTTGGGACCCACTGCAAAATTACCCTGAACTTACTGGGTTTCTTTTCAGGCAGGTTCATGGGAATTCTGTCAAATTTCTGCCCCATGCTGCTTTCATTTTATCTCCTGGTCTGGGACATGTCCAAGTGTGCTGGGTGATAGCAGACATCCCATCAAGACGTGCCTAGAAGTAGCTCATAGGCCTGTATCCAAACCAGCCCAGAGTTTTAGACAAGAAGCACCATGAGAATGATTTTGGCAAAGGCTGTGAGCTATTCCATAGACGAGGAATATGGTGAAAGTGCAAGATGACCTCAAAATTCCCTACAAATGATGGTATAGACAAAACCTGAATGGATGGAAAGCAGCATATGTATCATGAATGAATACAAATGTTCACTTTTCCTGTGCTGGATGCATGAAGGGTTTTTTTTTTTAATGCACTCTTCAGAAGAAATGTTGAAATACTTAATTCCTAAACAGCTGAATATTGTACTTGGGGTAAATAGCATCCTTTGCTCCTTTCCTTGCTACAGCCATGGCTGATACAATGTCATGAGAAAACTGAATGCTGCCAACTGTACAGCACTCTTTATCTACTGGCACCTGTGACTTATCCTGCCATATGCATTATTTCTGCTTCCTTCTCTCGTGGTCCTGAATTGGGCCTTCTTCCATCACTGCTGCAACAGAAACTACTATCTAGTTTTCCATACTACTATATGTGCTTCATAATTAGTTTAAAATTCTTATTTTGACTCCACTCCAGTCAGATAAACTCCAGTATTCTTACTCAAGACATAGGGAATTAAGGCCACAGAAATAGTGAAGGTTACACACACAAAGGCATCCAGAACTCTAATTTCTATTTGGTTCCTAGGGAAAATTTACATGTTGATGTCTTTTTATGGCTTGGAGTTTGAAAAACCTATTTCCAGAGCCTAATTTTCAGGTGGAGATAAGTATTGCCTTACAAAAACCCCCTATGAAATCGATGTCCTGTGTGAGTTTTCCAAAGTCCTTCAGGAAGTCAGCAACTAAGAAAGGCACCAGATTCACATCTCCTGACACCGAGCCACACTACCTAATTGATACATTTCATACTTGTAGGAATGTAGCCAATTTTTAATCTTTGATCTTGGTGTGAACTTACTTGATGTTATAAATGTTGAATTTTTAGTGTATTTTTATACCCTTACAATTATGAAATTGACTTCTCATATTTATCTTCCTCCAGGAAACCGAGTAACACAATTATTGGGATCAGTTCTTTGAAGCCCGCGATTCCACAGGAGTGTTTTTTTCTTCGGGCTGTCTCCAAGCAGTGACACCATGTCTAGGTCTCATCGTAACAGCCCTAATGAAAAAGCAAAGCGAACAACCCATCATGAGGTTCATACGTCCTCTAGGATTCAGTAATATGGCAGTGAGTCAGGCTCAGCGCTATCGCTTTGGCTGCGGTGTTTTATGGGCTCCCTGACCGAGTGAAGTCACCCGGTCACCGGGGCCGGGCTCCGGGGTGAGCAGCGTGTGGTCACCTTGGAAACGGCGAAGTTGTGCGGGAGGCAGGAGTGTGTGTGTCCCAGAAACAGAGCGAGGAGAGCCTGATAGGAGACCTCCAGCCGGAATTTCACCGGAGGAAACCACGTCTGATAACTGGGCCTGCCGAGCCTTTCATCTGACCTGCTGCTGTCCCAGCCTGTCCCCCCTGTAACCTCCTGTTAAAAATACCAGCGTGTTTCCTCGCTGGCCGGACATCCTGCCAGCGAGCTTTGGTGTCCCAGGGAGCTGAAACTCTCGGAGAGCCCTGCAGCCACAGGGGCTGTCCCCCTAACGCAGCGCCAGCTGGACAGGCAGAAATTCAGCCTTCAACCTCAGGGCTTCTTTAGAGGGATCTGCTTCCCCACATCGTCACAGAATCATTTAGGTTGGAAAGACCTCCAAGATGATCGAGTCCAACCCTATCTATGATTAAAGATACTGTGTGCTGGAGGGTTTTTTTCTCAAGCTAATCTTAATGTCAATGCAGTAGACCCTCTTCACCTTATTTTCTCTTCACCTCTCTATTTATTTAAGTTCAAGTAGGTAGTTTTCTATCAATATCTTACTGCAACTGCCTCCCTTACTAGGACATGCACAGCAGCATGTTAAAATCAACACCTACTAATCAACAATTAACTCCAGTGCCAAATATTCCCTCTTCCTTTGTGATAACAGCGTGATATTCTGTAGAAGGGAACTGCCTGCTTTGAAAATCAGAATATGAGTTGTCTCCAGTTATGCTCAAGCTCTCCATTGCCACAGATTCCTCCTATTTGTTGGTTGTTTTTTAACTGATATAAGAAGAGCACCTGGGAATCCCAGGTAAGACCTGCAGCCCTGTGGGGACAGGAGCTCCCTGGCCAGGTGCTGTAGAAGGCAGGTCCAGCCCCAGAGAGCTCATGGGCCAGGGATGAACCCCACAGCAATGGATGAATTAGAGAAATTAGAGACATTGGGCAGACGTGTTTTGGAGAAATCTTACTGCAGTGGGATACCCAGAGTTTGACAGAAAGGTCAGCTGGCTGCTGGATTGATAGACAGCGATGGGAACAGTCTGTAAGCACTAAGCATGAGGAAACAATAAGATGGTTTACCAGAGGATAGGTAATTGGACAGGTTTTTGGCAGAAGTGGGTGGAGCAGTGTGGGAGAACACATGGCAATGCTTAAGGGAGAAGTTGGCTTGCAGCTTCTCAGGCTTGTCTGGGACACAGTAAGCCCAGGAAGTTCCCATTTTTTTTTCCTGCAGAGGTAAAAAATAGCTTTATTTTTAAAACACTGGTATTTCATTCTACCAAATTCCTTTTCATTTCTGCTCAGAAATGTTTCCTAACTTCATTTTTATTTGTTTCATATTTCCTATGAAAATTACAGTGATCAAAATTTTAAAATGTATCTTTTGGTACAGGTTTTTAGACTTATTACAAAGTCACATTTTGAAAAGCAAACACTGAATATCGTAAGTGAAAACATTTCACGAAGAAACTCCTTGTTCATTTCCTTTGTTGGGTTTTCATAAAACCTGTAAAAAGCACTAACCAGGTTAAATGCTTTGGCTAGCAAAAATTTCCATGTTTGTTGAAAAGGTATTTTTCCTGAGAATCATTCTGATGAAAACACTTCAACCACCTTCTGGAATTAGAAAGAAATATTATTAAAAGATATTTGTCCAAGTTTCCTAAAGGGAAACAAGTGTTGGTGTTAGATAATTAGAAACTGGGGACTCAGCCTTTTCTCAAGCAACTGAACAGAGCTTCTTTGAACTCATCTTGACTTCTCCATGCTGCGTCAGAGGAGGAGATTAGTGCTGGAAAACATGCTACAGACAGGAGTGAATGCTGCACTGTTTAAGAATGAAAAAACTGTAGACCAAGCCATTTTTCCCCCCTCAGCTACAGCTCTTGCTTCGGGAGACAGAAAATGTCACAATTCCAGGACTGCAGCCACTGAAGTGCTGGATGGAGGTTCCCTGAAGAACAGGAGGGAGTGACTGCTCTGAAGAGCTTGCAGGCAACAACGACAAAAAAAAGGATGGAAAGAATGAAGAGTTTCAAGCACAGCTTCTGCTGCTAGTGATAGGAAATCGAGATGTAAACTCAGACCAAAATATATAGCTGAGATTTTACAGCAAATGTTTGCCTAGGAGACAGTGTAATCTCGCTACAGGAGGTGGCAAGGAACACTGAGCATCCAGGTCCAGGAAAGGAGCAGTGTGCTGGAAGGAGGAGCTGCACTGGCAGAAGTGTATAAAGAGAAATCGTGTTCTTTGTTCAGAGGAAAATTTTGGATTGGAATGCCTTAACTATTGAGGAAAGTAACAAAAAGAGAGTGCTTCTGGGAGATTTCCATTAGAAATTGCAAAATCTTTTTCCCCCTTTCTCTGCCCAATGCAATTAAACAGTAATAGGAATGAGTTGCACAGTTTATGAAGCAATAATCCAGTTCCCAAATGGCTAAACCGGGAGACTGATGGCCAAATCATTTATCCCAATGAGGAAAATAGATTATTGCTCAGGAAAGCAGCAGCGATGACATTGTTACAATTATTCTGCTGTCTCAGTTTATCAATTCAAAAATCTAGATATGAATTCTTTCCCTGGGATCAGTTTCTGCTTTCCTTGCTTGCACTGCCAGTCCTGAGTGAGGAGCCTTGCTGACTGTGCCACAATTACCTGTGGAGCAAAGTACAGCCTTCAGTGAATGAGAGTGGCAGGGTGAGGGTTTCGAGGCTGCAACAAAACATGGTAGCTGGTGAAATCAGTGCAGTTCTGGCTGGGAGATGTGGAGACATAACATTATGAAGTAGGAATGTAACAGCTCTCATGTGACTGCACTGGGGATATTGTGCTTAGTTCTAAGCACCTCGTTAACAGAACTGCATTAACAAACTGGAGGGGATCCAGAGAAGAGTAATCTGGGTATGTTGATTTATGAATTAAGATGGGCCTGAGTGGCTGATGTCCAATCTGAATCCATATTGGAATGCCTCCAGATCTTGCAGATGTTGGTGGGTTCAGGGCTTTATGATCCTGAGTCGGCTGGAGTCTGCAGAAAGATTCCCATTGGCTCCACAGACCACTTGATTTGGGTCTGCTTGGAGGAACCTTGGCTCAACAGTGATTAAGGCCTAAGGATATATATATATATATAACTTGGAAAAAGAGTAAATAGAGGGGAATGTGATGTTAGCTTGGAACTACTAAAAAGAGTGCAAATGTGAGGACCACCATCTTGGCTGATATACTGGGAAAATGAACAGGGGACCTTCAGAGTTGGAAGCAGGAGCTTTTTAACATCACCAGCCAAGGGGACTAGACTGCTGCATGTCCCCCTTGTGTGGATGTGGGAAGAGAGAAGAGGACAGGGTGCCCTCCTGGATAGTATTACCATGGTCTGACAGGCATAAGGAACTTAGCATTAATTGACAGAGCCAATGTATTAGGAGCAGGGTGATAAATTTAAGAAAAACAAAAGAGTTTTGCATCGCTTAACTAATGAACCAGGTCACAATAAGCCTATATATATTTTTTTGTGTCTAAGCTTTTTAAATGAACAGGTGGACAGATACTCAGAAAGCAGACTGCTCCTACTGATCTTTTAGGGTTTGATGTCATAGAACTGTAAATTATAATGAGACTCTTGTCTCCCTCACTGTTCACAATCAGACCTTACTTTGATCCTGAGATTGTGTATTAGGATATGGCCATAATTACCATTTCAGTTAGAGCTGAGGCTGCTACACAGGTGCTTCTCACTGCCCCAAAGCCATATCCCTTAAATCTGATGGAATACCTGTACATTTCCTCCCTAACCCAGTTCTGGTGAAAGGATCCTGGCTACTCCTTCTCCAAACTATCAGGAAAAGTGTTGCTCATCTGAATCATTTTGACAGAGACAGGCTGGAGAGTGCCAGCAGGTGCAGCCAACTCTGGAAGTGTGCAACAGTGGCCATGCAGGTTATGTCCAACATGACCCTGAAGAATATTCCACAGCCTGGGAACATGGGAGATAAGCAACCCACGTGGGAAACCAGAATAAAAAAAAAATTTAGAAACACAACTTGGTCCCTGGTGAATAACAACAAGAAAACATGCTTTTTTATGAATTTTGTGTCATGACAGGGTTCTCTGTCCTAGAGAGGCTTTCCCTCCGGTTGGGGTGTTCTTGCTGTTTCTTTCCAATATAAAATTTCCTTCCTTCTCATGTCCAGAGAAGGGCACATAGGGTAATGTGGGTAACAGCAATGAAGCTGGGGAAGGGAACAATTCCTGTGAGGAGCAGCTGAGGAATCTGGGGATGTTTAGCCTGGAGAAAAGGAGGTGGGGGTTGGCCTCTTCTCTCAGGCAATTAGTAACAAGACAAGAGGAAATGGTGTCAAACTGCACCAGGAGAGGTTCAGATTGGACATCAGGAAGAATTTTTTCACTGGAAGGATTGTTAAGCCTTGGAAGGGGCTGCCCAGGGAGGTGGTGGAGTCACCATCCCTGGAAGTGTTCCGTGAATGACTGGGCGTGGCACTCAGTGCTCTGGGCTGGTTGTTATGGTGGGGATGGGTCACAGGTTGGACTCAGTGATCTTAGAGTTCTTTTCCAACCTTAATGATTCTATGATTCCTCCTTGAATATGGACAGATTGCTCACACCACACACACATCCTAGAAGCATTAATACTGGCTCTTTTCTCTACCAAGTTCTTTCCAGGAATTTGAAATCATGGAGAATTCCACCCTGTTTTCAGTTTGGCTGTAGCTGTTCAGCAGGTACACAATTTGTCACATGGGAAGAATGACAAACATGATAATCTCACAAGCTTTCTTTCCTTAGTAAATTCAGCCAAAAAAGATATTTATTTACATATTCCCAATGGCATACAAATCTGACTCAGGTGGAGAGCCTGCTTGTTCCCAGAACACCAAGAAACTTCAGCGAAATTTAGGTTAAAAGCTCATTTGCTTCAAAATTGCATATTTGCTGCCTGCTTTGTTCCTTTGCTTGGCTGTAAAGCATAACACAGGGGTACTGTGAGCTTTTCTTTTAGATCCTTGCAAACATCTGCTTGTCTTATATTCCAAATGCTGCTTACAATATAAAATCATATCCCAAACAAAAGATATTTCTCTACAAATAAGGAACCAATTAATGTCAAAAAGTCTAAACCAATATATTAAAAGAAAAACAACTAAAAAGAAAAGCAACTGTGGCTGAACTGTGAGTATCTGATAGTGCTGTGATGCCCAGGCTGTGGGCTCCAGCCAGTGTGGGTTGGGATTGAATTTACTTAGTTCTGTATAAACAGTGGATCAGACAGGGGCTTTCTGATCGTTTTTTTCAAAAGTACAAATATGATGCTGGAAAGCCCCAACGGATGTTGTTTCAAGGCAGTGACATAAGATGGGGCTAAAATCTTTGCAAACTTAGTAGTGCCTTAGCAGACTTGGTAATATCACAGCAGGGAACAGCAACGTCACATCTGGAACATTATAAAATTGGCAATGCTGAAAAGGCATTAGTAAACATTATTAAGAATTCCTTGCAGGCAATTAGACTGCTACAATATCTTTGGAGAAAGGTTTTTTTTTTCCTTTTGCGTCTTTATTTCTATCTTGCTAATGAGGGACTAATGAGCCACAGACTTGTTACCTAGGAGGGATATCTCAACAAAGCTCTAGTGAACTTAAACCCAGTATTTACAGACTGATGACTGTTCACATTCATTATATGTTTTAAATGAGGAGGGACTACAGTAAAAAAAAAAAAAGAAACAAGTTGTTCCTAGCTGAGAGACTTCTGAAACTCTAAATGTCAGAAGTTTCCTAATGTCAAGGTTAGAGCCTTCCACCTTTCCCACCATTTAAGGCTGAGCATAGTTATGTGTTACCAAAATATTAGTCTTCTCTGAGCATTGCAAAACCTACTTTTTGGTTTCAATGATTTCCAGAGAGTTTTGTTTTGTTTTGTTTTGTTTTTTTTGCTTCCTTAGGAAATCAGGCTACTAAGCACAACCTGTAAGCATTCTCTGTCTGTGTAGGGGTACATTGGCACATGCTTGTTTCAATCAGCCCCTGCTCACCATTTTTTTGTGAACACTGCTTTCTCTGTCTTTTTCTGGCTTCCTAATCTTAACTATCTAAGAGGCTGCAGATAAGACACTGGAGAATCTCAAGCAGAGCACACTTGCAGTTCCAGGCACAAGGAAATCACTCAGAGCTTATCAGCAGCTCTGATACCAGCCTAGTGATTAGGGCACATGGGTGGCACTTGGGAGCCATGGCTAAAATGAGTTGCTCTGCTACACTTTTCCTATGTGCCCTTGAGCAACCCATGCATGAACAGTTTTTTGGAAAACTTTCTCTCTTACAGGCTGGAGGCCTAAATCTGTCCTGAGACATCGGGGTGGGTAGCCTGTAGACTGAGACAAACATCACTGGGATGTGCCCTTGGAGCACTGAACACAGTGACCTTTGTGACCGGCTCGCTTGAGCAAGCCCTTAATGTTAAATAAGGAGAATTTGGTCTCCAAATAGTACAGCCACCAGAATAGAGTGTGTGTGACCACACAATAAATCTACTTGCACCTTCCTCTCCTCTTCCCATCCCAGAAGATCCTCATGCAGCCAAGACATGGTGGCAAAAGCAGTTTCACAGAGTCTTTGCTCACAGAGACGGGGAGAGTGCAAACCCTTTTTTTATTTAGAAACAGCTGTTTTGACACAATTTCCTTTGCAAAGATGCACAAAAGGTTTTGGTTTACTTTCAAGAACAAATTAGGAAACCTTGAATGTTGCCACAGAAGAGTTCTTGGGCAGCTCACTTTCTCTTGAATTTTTCCAGGCTTATTTTCCCTTGGGACGTCCAGTTAAGTTGTTTAAGCTGCCGGTTCCTGTGACACCTTGGACTTTTCACCTTGACCCCCTTATCCTTGGTTTCTCCCTCTTCCCAGTCTGTATCCCACAGACTTATTTGTTTTGCCTGGTCTGTTACAGAAGCCACAGCATTCACTGGGAGCTGACGTCTGGGCCTTGGCACCCACCACAGGGCTAACAAAGGACCCCAATTCTGGGCTTCTGAACTGTTCATCCACACAGCTTCACGTCAGCTGGGCAGGGATGTAAACCTGCAATTGCCAGGGTGGCTCTCCCACCTGTTCCATCATTTCTCCACCTTATGTGCACTCACTCTGAGGACTGTAAGCAATTACTCTGCTAGGTACTAAATGCGATATGCAGCACATGGTAGTGTAAAATTATGGAATTTGGGGGTTTTAATGAGCTCAGGTGCAATACAAAATAACTTTTTTTTTTCCCTGTCCATAAAATTATATGGCTTGGAATCAGGGGGTTTATACAGCTCTGGACAAAACCATTTTATTTAAAGGGTGGGTATAAGGGGGGGGGTGTGGGGGGGGTGTGTGTGGAGGAATACGACAACAACAACACCCTAGCCCAGCACAATTATATGCAGATTTGTTCATAAATCTGGGCTGGAGCAGATGTGCTGCACATGTTGAAAATCCAGAGCATGTTGCTGGAACTTAAAACATAAACATGAACCTGTTTCCAAAGAGGAAAATCTGCTCACAGCGAGGAGCTGACCCTGTGCTTTAAACAAAGATCAAGTCCGTTCTGCCTATTGTGCCTTTGCCATGTGTTTACTTTCTTTGCTTGGTGCCTAGGGTAGCTTAAGGAGTAGCCAAAAGAAAAGAAGCAATTTACTTAGGTCTGAAAAGAGCCAGTGACACTTCAGGCTTAAAAAAACAAGAGGTAGGATGTGACCCAACTCATCTGGCTATCAAGGGTCCTATTAGACTGGGTCAGCAGTATCATGCCGGATCTCTCATCTGTATTTTTAGATGCTTGAAGTCTTTTGCCCTGTAGCTAAATCTTGTAGAAAAACATAACTGCACTTCACAGTGGGTAAGGCTGTAAGAAATACTCTGCTTTAAACACAAGCCTGCACTCTGTAGGCAGTTGGAAGTGAAGTTCCTGTAGCTGGCTGTGTGATTAAATTCCTTTGGAGGGTAGCAGGGCACGTTCGTGAAGACTCTGCACCCTGACTGAGTGCCACCACACTTTGTTTTCTTAACAGTGACAACTGAAATGCTCGTTGCACTCCTATCCAAGGCTGTGAGCTCCCAGATTTCAGCATGGTCTGGTGTCTGATACTTGTGGTGGCATGTGAGACAATTTTCTCTTTTCTTGGCTTTTTATTTTGTCAGAAACGGGTGTGTGTTGGTCAAGGGATACTGAGAATTCAGAGTGCCTTCTTCCTGGCCCTTAAGAAAGAGTAACCCTCCAGTTAAGTGACAAAGGCCACTTTGTGGTTATTGTGAGGCTGCTTACATCCTGTCCATCCCACTGGGAGTTTAGACAAAGAAAGGAGTTCATTTTCCATCACCAGGCCTGATGATGCCATGACCTACATGAATACAGAGGTTCTAGCTCTCTTTTTCCTCTGGAGGAACAGTGGTGGGTGTGGTCATCTGTGTGCCTGTGCTTGAGTTCTCTTAACTCTCCGTGGAGGTTGTTGGATTAAGGCATGATGGTGAAATCTGTGCTCATCCATTTATCCCTACAGGCTGGTGGTGTCAGGGGCTTTAATCCCTAAGACTCATGTACACACTCATGCCACTCCTTGCACTGGCAGTCATCTGCAATAACCTCCTTCTGGGAGAAGGGCATTTGTCTGGTGGTGTCAGAGCTTGAGAAACCCACACCTCTCTGGCAAACTGTTTGTGTTTTGTTTTCACTTAAATCAAAGAGCCATGAAAAGGAATGACTGCTAAAAATAGTCAGGTTGACATAGATGGGGATTATGTCAGAAAGGGAATGAGCAGTTGGTGCTGAGAACAGCCACAAATAAAACATATCTCTTTGGTTTGCTGAAGGTAAGAGAGACTTGTATCTGGATCAGCCTCCTACTTGTTGCACCTTGCCTGCCCAATGCCTTTGTTTGCCACCTGCCCAGCCCAGGGTGGGGCTGGCCCACCAGAGGTGTCACAAACATCAAACCTGCCAAGGGCAGTGAGGTCCCTCCATGCTCTGCTGAACAGGTATTGTGATGACTAATTGGAAATGGGGTTTCATTTGAGGAACACTCACATGTACAAACTCCATTAACTAATCAGCTTTCCAAGGGGTTTTGCAGTTTTGAAGCCCAAAAGCTTCTACCACTGACAGCACACAGCCCAGGATGAAGGGAAAAGGGCTGTCAGTGCTGACAAGTTCACCTTAAACTGGAAAATTTTAAGTGTTCCCAGTGGCCTGACTATTTGTCCTTCCACCTGACTACTGTTCAATCCATTGCCCTCAAATATGGTAAGAGGAAGAAAAGATGCATTATTATTAATAAATGAATGGAGCTATTTGCTATTTATTATTTAAGCCCTCGATACTGGCAGACTTTAGTGATACATGAAATATAGGCAAGTAATTTATTTATTAGGCAAAATAATGATTTTTTCCCCCACCATTCTGGAGCCTTCTTTGACCCAAAACAGCAGGGGGTTTATCAAATACAAATACGATGACTTGTAATTTTAGAGTCTTTCAGAGCACTGTAACTGACAACCTTTTTAACATAAGTACATTGAACAAATAATTTATAGAAGTATTCTGGGAATATTTTAGGGTGTTTTATTACTACTTCTGAAAGCCATGGCATGTTATTGATTTTGGTGTATTAATATAACCTAAAAGTGAGGGCACATGCTTGCCTCCTAATCCAAATCAGCTTTGATGGCAACCCATATATTTTACTGAAAGGAGCCTTGAACTAACAGCAGAGGTTAACAATTACACATCATAGCCAAAAGTTTAAGATAATGAATTTTGCACATTACACACTGTCCAGCTGAAGCCACAGGAAGTTCCCCACTACTCCCTCCTCGATGTCTCATCCAAATTTCTCCAGTAGCTATTTTTCAGGATTTTGAAGCCTTATTCTTGTATTTGTGTCATACAATTTACACTGTATTCATGAAGGCTTCCACTGAGGAAGTGTAATCATCATTACCGTTTTCTTTATGCCGTAAATATAGCATATTTCTCTTAAAATGGGCTTGCTTGCTTGCTTTGTATTTTATCAGGCACATAAGTGTGTGTGTATATACAGAGGCATAGGTATATATGACAATAGCTGTGATGTGTGCTTCATTGGATGTGGGCATTGCTCTATTTCATTCTCTGCTGCCCCTGGGCTGTTGCTGGTGGGCACTAGAGAGGTTTCAGTTGTTCCATCTGCCTCTCTCCACCTGTCCAAAGGCTCCAGAGCAGCTCCAGTGCAGCGTGACAGGAGGCTGGGGCCTCCAGCCCTCGCTTTCTGGTGACCTGGGTATGTGCCTTTTTAACGCTTCAGTGAAACTGGACCGATTCACCTGGCTGCTGAAAGCTGTCCCACAGCACCAAGGCCTGATCCTTGCCATCGTGGGGCATTGGTCAGCCAGATCCCTGAACAGAGGACTCTTCAAACCTCACCACCTAATGTGGGCTCCTTTGTTTTCCTCTTCCCGAGTTATCTCTGTAATCTTCTCTGCTGACAATTAGTTTCACCATAGTCTGGAGGACTTTTTATCCCACGTTTATTTCTTGGCTTTAAAAAGGAATGGAGGATAGTTTTAAGTGCCTTGACATAGCTACTGTGTGAGCTAGATTTCTTGTCTGGTTGCACATTCTTGAGAGCATCCAGATTGTTTGACTGCCATATATTTCTCCTCATTCAACAAGCAATGGTTCTTTTATCTGATCTTTATGTTTTTCTGATCACTCAGTGGTGCCACCAGTGATGGCTTGGCCATGGGAATTCCTGGTTCTGACCAGTCTGTTGAGTGGGCAGAGTCTTTTCAGACAGCTCTGTGTTGTTGGGGGCCGGTAATGAGGAACAGCAGAGTGAAGGAGAAAAATCCCTCCAGATTTGTACCATGCTTCAAACTTTCTGGAAACTCCATGTCCAGGGCAGGAGGACACTTGTGCTGCACTTCACCAGCTCCAGCCCCTTGTTGCCCTCCCTTGGTGCTGTCACCATGGATATAATGGCATCATGGTGTTATAGCTGCTGCTTAGAGAAGGAGGGGAAGGTAGAGGGTGCTCCTGAAAAAGACTCTTAAGTCTTGAGGTCCTGTTGTCCTCAAAACCAGAAGGACCCTTGCCCACCTTTACACCATGATTTCTGTTTAAAAAGCCTGTGCATGGGGAAGTGTGTGACTTGGACTGAGAAGTATGCAATAAAATAGCATAAAATATGGGCTTTTTTTTATTTTTTTATTCAGGGTGGAATTCAATCAAAATAACTCTGGAGGGGGAAAAAGCATGTGGATTTTGAGGGGCAGGGAATAGGCCATCTGGTTGAACACGCTGCCTGTTAAAATGTACCTTAATCCCCACTTCCTGCTCTTTTGCCATATGCTTTGCTGTGTGAAAACTCAGGTACAAAGCAGTGCCCTAAAAAGGTGACTCCTAATTAAATCCAAAAGAGGCATTTTATATTCATCATCGTAGATTTACTCACATCTTTATTTTCCAATAAAATGTGCTTGCTCCTCCTGTCCTTGTGGTATGACTGATGTCACTTCCCACCCAAGAAGTTTCTGGAGGAGGGACTCTTTTTTCCTGTTTTTTACACAATGTAAAATCTTCTTTAGCGTTTTTTTGGTGGCAAAACTCCAGCACTATTTACGTCCAGATGTAGTTAATGCCCTCATTCTCAAAGGAGGAACAACAAGGGCCTTGAGTTGAAATAGAAGCTACACCCTGCACGCCTGCTTCCCTTGCAGTCAACATTTAATGATTTGCAAATAGTAATAATACACCAGCAAAGAAGAAGAGAGCCTTAAATGCAGTGAAAAGCAATTTAAAATGTAAATTAGGTCTTGGGCATATTGCAGCTAAGCTTTTATTGGTGCAAGTTTTTTAACATAATGGACAGGGCTTTATATTAAGGAGCATTTTTTAAACTTTTGATTTTCAAGCTTCATAAACTTTTTAACCTTTCAAAGAAAATTTTCAAGCCCTGGTTAATTCACTGATCCTCCTGCAGCCTGGTCCAGACTTTTCATATGGCTTTGGTGCTGGATCTTGTTTTTCACAGTTGCAGACTTAGACCAAGACAGGGGCCCTTTGGAAAAAAGGGGCAGTCAAACCCTCTGAAAACTAATGGGAGCCAAGGAACTTAAAAATCTTTAAGTTCAACCATTCCTACAGCACATCCCTTGCATGGGGTAGCCCAGAGCAGTGGTGGGACAAGGGTGTTCCAGGCCCCTTCTTTAGTGGGATATTGAGAGACCCTCCAGAGTATCGTATCTCCTTATGTGCAAAAGACTGCACAAACTGCAGTTCCTTTCCTCCAGGTGCACCTGATACAGAGAGCTCCTGTTGTTGTTTTGTGTTCTTTATTTTTAGGTTCAGTAGATTTTATTGGGTTATTTTCCTACCCTGTGAACGCAGGCACCAGGTAGTCAATAACAATCGCTCCATTAAAAAGGAAAAATAAAATCTTTGGTGTTTGCTGCACACACTTGAAACAAAAAAAAAAATGAAGGGGGAAAGATGAAGGAAAAAACAGATGCCAAATGTTGTTTTACATGTCACAGAGGCTGCTGTTCTATAAATTCATGTCTTCAAATGAGTGCAAGTAAAATGTTACTGAAGAGGTGCATTCTATCACATTCTTCTTCCATTCTTTGATATTATCACCTCTCAAAATCCAAATACTTATTTGACATCTGCATTGTCTTAAATTAACTTTTGGCTTCCAATCTGAGAACACTTTGGCCCAGACAGGACTCTCCTGAGGTTACAAACGAATCAATAGGAGGGCCAGGAATAGAAGTCGGATAGGCCTCCTGTGCTCCTTTTAGCTACCAGACCTCCTTCAGCTGAAAATCACATTGTACCTCAACCCATCGCCAGGTGAACACTGGGAGCTCAGTCCCAGAAAGAACGAGCTCCAATTCCTCCTCTCCCACTGCCTGGCAGTGCTTGGTTGGTGTTCAGCACCTCCCTGGGCTATACCTTCCCTTAACGCTGCTACTTCCACTGGCTCTTCAAAAAGCACAGAAACCCCACCACATCTTCTTCTCCTCAGCACTCAGCTCTGAGCACCAGTCACAACTGGTTTATGTTCCCTGCCTGCTTCTGCCATTGAGGCTTTATTTAGGCTTGATAGTGAGCAGAACAGTCAGGTGTAAGATTTTAGGTCTCCGCTCAGACGAATCGCGCACGGTACATGCCGAGCAGCCCGAGTGTTTACAACAGCCTGTGACAGAACGTGTTACTCCTTGCAGCTTGAGGCACTGCCACAGAAATATGGCACATTGCACAGGAATTGCTTGTGCAGCAAGCTGAAAGTCGGGTTATTAGGGTGTGCTGTCGGATTAAGCCACCGACGTGCAATCCAACCTGATACCAGCAGCAAGGATTTATTACCTGCTGTGACTCCCAGTCACATCTGAGCTCACTATGAAATCACAGAGTGTGTGTTTTTGCCCATGTGTATCCATATGTGTGGTTGCTGAGAGGGGGGAGAGAGTGACCAAGCTTTATGGGAGCTGAGAGCGAGTTCCCATGGTGTAGCACTGCATCCAGAGCCCTTTGCAGTGTGCCACAGCCCGTGCTTGGGATTAAAATCTCTTCCTGTAGTGCTTAGCCTGCAAATTATTTGTGTCATGGAAAGGTACTTGAGGATGAAGGAATTTGTACCTCAGATACACAGGGGGACCCTGCTGAGGTTATGGAGTAACTGGGGGTAGTGGTAGGTCCCAAAGGCTTTGACACTCGGATCACCAGCCCTATGAATACTCAGATTGCATCCTCTCTGCTAATGCTGGCACCAATTTGTTTCAAAGCTGTTGGTGTTTTGGGGAGCTTTGAATACCTGTCCAGGGGGGACTGGCCTGACATCTCACCTGTCCAGTTTGCATTATTCTGGCAAAGTGCCCACAACTGGCTCTGACTCAGCCACAGTTTAGTGACTGTTACTCATTTCTTACCTGTGACTAAAGCACCAAAAATCTCCATCCTCCACTGCCAACTAGGATCAGATGGGATTTACCTCTTTCAGCCATGCAAATGGTTTAGAAAAAAGCAAACTATATCTACTTTTCCTTGCAGCTGTTTGTTCAGTGTCCCATCCCCACTTCACTCCAATCCTGTGAAATACAAAGAGTTTGTCAATGAATGTTGGGTTTTATCAGTGACCAGCCTGTGGGTAACCAGATCACCATTGTACCTGGCAATGAAGAGCAAGTTTTAATGTAAAGAGAAGCCAACTGATGAGGTAATTAACCAGTCATTATATGGTGATGACTATGCACCTTCATGCTTGATGTAATTAGAGACTTTTAATATATGCCTGTTTGTGATTTGTAAAATACTTGAGAGGTTCTGAGGGCTTTCTTTCTTTCTTCCTTCCTCCTTTCCTTTCCTTTCCTTTCCTTTCCTTTCCTTTCCTTTCCTTTCCTTTCCTTTCCTTTCCTTTCCTTTCCTTTCCTTTCCTTTCCTTTCCTTTCCTTTCCTTTCCTTTCCTTTCCTTTCCTTTCCTTTCCTTTCCTTTCCTTCCTTCCCTTCCCTTCCCTTCCCTTCCCTTCCCTTCCCTTCCCTTCCCTTCCCTTCCCTTCCCTTCCCTTCCCTTCCCTTCCCTTCCCTTCCCTTCCCTTCCCTTCCCTTCCCTTCCCTTCCCTTCCCTTCCCTTCCCTTCCCTTCCCTTCCCTTCCCTTCCCTTCCCTTCCCTTCCCTTCCCTTCCCTTCCCTTCCCTTCCCTTCCCTTCCCTTCCCTTCCCTTCCCTTCCCTTCCCTTCCCTTCCCTATTTTTTGCACATTCTGTTTTTCTATCTTTTAACCCTGTGATATGAAAGCTGTAAAATTACATATGAGACTTAGAAATAGATTTGACTCATGCAAATTCATGGAAGGAGACAGAGGACTGCAGCCCATACCAGTGACCATTGCGACCTGAGCTACCCTCAGTGGAGCAAAGAGTATTTGTTTTGGATTAATTCAGAGACTGTTAAGAGACACTGTAATTTTAATCTTCGATGTAGCAGAAGATTTTGGCTGCTGCCAGAACACAACTTCAATACTTTAATTTAAATCTGAGCGTGAATGTTCCTGAAGTAAGTGGAGCTGTTCCTGTGTTCAAGCTAAGCATGTGCTTGACTTAGTATTGCTGAATCAGCTGGGAGCATCTAAAAGACTGCCCCTTCTTAGACTTTGGATTCATAAAAGTAATAATCATAATTTGTGTAACATGTACCTTGTTGAGATTCTAGTGCCTCTCTAACAGTCTTGGGGAATCAATAACTTCCTACTTCTTCTGAATATTTTTCCTGTGTTTAAGACTGCACTCATTGCTACAAGAGCATTTTTCCTCCTCTTTTAGATGTCCCTTCCCAGTCGGTAATTTATTATTATTTTAAATCAGTACACACATAAACATTGCTATTTTAATTAGGGAGAAGCAAACAGAAGTCACAGGCTTTAAGGCTCTGCAAGTATGCCTGCTACTCTCACATTTTAATTATTTATTGGAGTAAATAAAATTAAATATTTTCATAGCGATCCAGAACAGGATTTGAAGTAATTACTCTGTCAAATTCATCAAAAATTCTCTCATCAAAATAAAAACCTTGATGTTACTGAATAATTTATAGTACAAATACACAGAAATTGTAAAGTATTATAAATAGAAAACTGCAGGGTAAGTGAACATGAATTAGTTAAGGGTTATGTTTCTGAAAGAGCCTGTCATAAGCTGTATAAATTTTTAATAAGTGTTTTTGAGGCCTAATTTTCAGTGTACAGTATATACCAACAACTACAGGAAACAACCCGAAAATGGTGATTTAGAAACACAGCTGTTTATGATAGAGGCCAGATTGCAGCTCCTCTTCCTGGGCCTTTCTCTCATACAATTTGAACTAATGATGTTTGCCACTGAATGCTGATGGCTTAACATGAATCATCTGCCTAAATAGCAAATACATTAAGTAAACCTAATCTCTATTATTATCTATGAATACCAAATGCTGGGACAATATCCAGCCTATTAAACCCCAACTGTTCACTGAGGCATCCCTATGCCAGTGCCTTAACACCAGCTTGCCTGGGCTCGGTCTTTGCTCTGGTTTCTGGTGTGATTGAGGATCTTTCCTTCTCGTGCAGGAGCTGGAAGGGGCCTTTGGTGTTCCTGGCACCCACAGGGCCTGATCCTACAAGCTGCCCTCTTCCCATCACATGTAAAAGGAGCTGGAAGTGCTCAGCACCTTGCAGGTTGATGGTAACTTTTTCATTAGATCTTTTAAAGTTGAAGGTGACTCTCCATGTTGTAGATAATCAAGGATGTATCAGAGCAAAACCTCTGATCCCAAGTCCCCTGACTTCGCTTCTTCTCTTTCTAGTTCTGGATCAAAATTCTCTGCTAAAATTTCTCCCATTAAACAAATTATCCAAAGGTCTGGACCTACCCATGCTAGAGACGTTGTTTTTTGTGGATCTGAGATGGATGCAAATATTAACAGCCTTCTAAAAAACTACCACTGCCAGCTCATGGTAGACTGAAAAAGCAAAACTTCCTCCTTCCCAGGCACATGAAACTTGAGATTTATGGTGGCATCTGGACCTAAGGCAGCAAAGGAAACCTGCTGCATCTCTACTGATGCTGAGGGAGTTCTGGAGGCAATAGTGTAAGGCTGAGGTAATGCCACAGGAGTCAGTGGATTTGTTAGGAATTACTCTCATCGTAATGAAGTCTAGAAGTTACTTTTTCACTTCTTTGTTGCAAAGGTCATTAGGCAAATTGTGCTTCTATGCTTAAAACTGGATCAGGAGTTAAAGAAAATAGACTTGGTGCCATTTGCTGCTTATTGTATTGTAAGAGGGATCAGTTAAGGGAAGGTTTTTTCTTTGCCTTTCTTGTCGCATATCACCGTTTTGGTAGACATGTCAGTTCAGATCATATCTGGCTAAAACTTTGGGGTTTGAGAGCCAGTGAGAAATATGCACTTTTTCTGATCAATATGTGCTACAGAAATAGACACAGGTAATGCTTTTCAGACAGCTAAGCCAAGGAAGCTTTATCAGATGTAGAATACGCTATCTCATTTCATGCATGCATCTACCTCTGGCAAGGTTCTTTCTATTTCTGGGACCTAGAGGGCCTCAGCAAGGTAGTTCTGCTTGTAAATATCTGCTACATCAGAAAGGTCAATATACAAGATGCAGAGTAGGCACAGAATGACAGGAAGTGGGAGCACGATTGAAACAAGTTAAAAATTGCAGTCCTTTTCTGCTTGAAAATGAAAATCCATGTACAGAACTCATGGGAACAGCTCTGGAGTGTTCAGGAAGCTTTGGAAAGCTTTGGCTTACACAAACTTAAATGTAGCCTAAATTTTGCTTTGCTTCTCTGCATGAGGTGAAAAGCACCCAGCTTGAATCAAGTACAAGACAAATCTATTGACTACAGAGTAGACATAGGAATTTATTGCTGTTCTGTTTCTCTTCCCATTCATCAGCCAAGATTTTCCTAACTGGCTACATTAACAGTGCCACCAAGCATTTTGTGGAGGTTTTAAGTGACTCAGGGATTTAGTCTTTAGTATAATTTCTGTCTTCTGTGCTCTGCAATCTGAATAATGTGGGGAATGTTTGCCTGGTACCCCAAAGATTACATAGCTTTACGTCAGATTGTCAGCATAGAAGTTTTTTATGATTAATTAAAGAGAAGCCATTTTACCATGTAACAGTTATGTTTTTTTTCCTATAGTAAAGCTTCCTCTTCTTATAAATCCAGGCTATCAAAGTCTGCCAGGAGCACAGAGGTGGAACCTTCCATGTATTAGTTATTCACCAGGTCCTTCCTTTCTTTCTGTTTAATAATTGATAGGCACAATCGTTCCTCCTACTTCTTCACTGTAGTCAATAGCGTGTCATCCTCTGCTGTCATCTCAGGTCACCTTCCTGAACTGCTTGGGTTTAGGAGTCAAGTCTGGTACAGGCAAGTTAAAACTTTTGATAGTAGAAAGAGATATTCATTTAATATGCTGGTTGCTAATCATTATCAGCCCATTTTAAAATGAGAAAGTGGCTCGTATAGGGAATCGCTTAATTTCCCTAAGCACATTTGGGTCTCACTTGCTTTAAAGACATGCTCTTAGCTTGATTTTTCTCTTTGGGTTTGGGGTCTTTAACATTTCCTCTTCTGTTGCTTGTGGTTTCATTGTAACATTATTCTTACTGCTTTTCCTCTTCCATCTATTTCGCTTTCTACTCCACAAGGATATTGTAGTTTTTTTGGACGTCAAATGGAACGACAAAGGGAAAAAATCCCCACAATTCTTTTTTCAAACTATGAATAGTCTTCCTTTTAAAAAAAAAAAAAGTTCTGGTTCATCTGTAGCCAAGTTTATTGGAAATGACAGCTCAAAAGTTCAGTGAGTGAGTGAAGTTCCTAGAGATCAGAAGGCCTCTGCTGTTTCTACTGTTTCCAGGCCTCAATACAAGGGCACCTTTTGGAAGTTTCAAGGTCAGCTGTAGGTCTATTATTATGTTGAATGGAAAGGAAATAATTTTGCACTTGTATCCAACTTCTTGTCATCTTTCTCCTTACCCTACTTGGCTTCTTTGTAGTACTTGAAGGCCCCGGCTCCATCTCTTTTGGCCATTGTGAATGGTTTGATTGGTGTTGGCCATGTTATCCCTTCTTTCCTCTTTCTAAAAAGCAAATGATCATGTTGCATTGAAGAAACCATTATTGCCATCAAACAATCTGCCTTAATTTTCACCTTCTCTGAAAGTTTCAACTCCTCATCAACATTTCAGAAGGAAGTAACTGTGTTGGTTTTCAGTAACTCTGAGGAATCCTAGCAGTTCTGATCCACACTTTGGATAAGTCGTAGCACAGAGACCGCTATGGACAAAGGATGTACTGGTCTTTTACTTTGATTTTTTCCACTTTGCTGCTTCGGGGTTTTTTTTGAAGCATTTGTTCAAGTCCCCTGAAGCGAAGGCAGGGACGTGAATCTGTACAAAGTTCTGTTAACCAACCACCTCTCCTAACCAGCAACACGGAGCACTATGGGATCAAAACTGTGTATGTTATGCCCAGAATTGTAGCTTTGTCTTCCAAGGAAGGACTCAGGTTGGTGTGTTGGAATCAAGCATTTGAAGGAAGCCCACCCACAGGTATTTTTTCTCAAACATCTCTTGGCAGCTTTTCCTTCTTCTGTGCCCAGGAGAATATCGCTGTAGTTGGTGCATTAGTCTGGCTCAGCCCTGTCTGACAGAAACACAACACCAATTCAGCAACATGCTCCCTGCCCTCCCTCCCTTTTCCTGATTCACAGCAAAGATAAACGGGACACCAGAACTTGTCCCTCTGAGTTACTATTTCTGCCAGTGTCTGGTTCTACACCAGGGCTCAGGATTTTTAATGCAAGTGCTGCTAGGCCCTAAAGCACCTTCTGTGTTTTGCTTGGCACGTGGAGCATTTTCTTAACCACTTAGGGTTGTATACGGTCACTGAGACTGAATGTGGGACCACAGAGCACCTTCAGCCTTTAACTCTGATTATCCCCTTGGCTTTTATGGAATTACTCCTAATTGACACCAGTGTAACATAGATAAGGACTGGAGCCTTCTCTCATCCCCAAAGCACTGGAATGATTCTCTCTTCAGAGCTTACACAGTGCTTTTCATATATTACACCGAAAATGCAGTTCACTTTGTCTGAAAATCCCAGGCTAAAGGCACAGTTCAAGCCTGAGGGGTTTTATTTACAGGTCAAAGGGAGCAATGGAGAAAAGGATATATACAGAGAGAAGGAACTGTGTGAGGGACTGGCCTGGCAATAGCATTTGTCTCAAGTAAAATGATGGGAAGTGCCTTTGGGCAGCTTTGGTGGTAGATGCTTGTGACTCCCTGCAACTTTTATGTGGCAGCACCTGATCTCGGGCACTGTGGTGTCATATGGAGTTTGCTATTCAGAAAGATAGGAGAAGGCTCTACAATTTTCCTAAGAAGAAATAATAGCACAAGCTCAGACCAGTGGGGGAGTTTACTGTCTGCTCCTGACCTGCCCAGAGTGCTTTGGCAGGTGTGAGGAAGTCGCATTAGCTCCCAGCTACGTATCAAGCAGATTTTCAAAGAGCTTTTGACGACTTAGAAAACAGAACATGGTTTGGGGGTTGAGTATTTATCTGAGCAGCTGTCTCCCTCTGTATGGGCCTAAGCACTGTTTGACATCATCTAAAGCTGTTTTATCGGCCATTCCAAAACAAACACAGCGCAAATAGGCTTAACACCTTTGGAAGGCAACTGCTTAGTTATTGTGTGGAATTCATTTTGGGCTGGGGATCTGTAAAGCTGAGTCAATATGCTGATTTGGATCTAAGCCACAAGCTTACCTTTTAACCTGCACTTTTTCCTTCTTCTAATAGAGCTTTTTGTCAAACCACATATTGTTGTGCCTTTATTATCAAATGCCCTGCCTGAATACATTTGCATGATAAATAGTAAGGGTTCTTGCTTTGAGTTGACACTACCTAGGAAAGAGCTAGAAATAAAACATACACTTCTTTCCCCACTTTTCTTGCTTTACAGAGGGATACTCTTGGGCTGCTGACTTGAAGATCTGGAGCTCTTTGGCATCCTTAGAATCCACTGTCTTTTCTGGAAGAACTGACCATTGGGCAGCTGCGTGATTTTCCCCTGAGAATCCAGGAAGGTTTTACTGAGCAGTGGCTTCTCTCCAAGTCCTCCTCGTCTGTTGAGCAGCTGCTGCTGAAGTCCTGCTGGGTGCTGATGATACCAAGGGCTCTGATGTCTTCAGCTTATCAATAACCTGCATTAAGCTGCCATCACTTTTACAGCAGCCTGTGCAGTGACTGAGAGGTTGACTCAGGAATGAAGGTTGTCTGGCTGAAGATCTGCTCAGGTCAGACAGATACTTACAGGAAGGAGGAAATGTTTGGTGAACTGGAAGCTAAAGGCATCAAGGGCAGTTGAATCCTTCCTGCCTGCTTGCTACTCTCATGATTTTAAAGCTGGTGACATGAAGTATCCCAGTTTCCTTTTTTAGGGTCTTCCTAGGTAGAATTTTCTATATGAGTTTACAGGTGGTATCAAGACTTTTTTTTTTCATGTAGTGTGGTCACCACTTGTGTTTTGGAGTGGCTGTGATGCTTTCAAGGATTTAGACTTAGCATAAAAACCTTGAGACTTTTCAGACATAACTCTTCATCTCGAAAGTCAGGTTGGTATTTAGAAGGTGCTTGTTTGTTTTGCTGTTTTAATTTAGTAGAGTTTCCTCATGGTGTGGCCTGATCCTGCTTTGAGCTGGCAGCTGGGCAGGAGAGGCATTGTGAGAATCCCTTGGTGTGTTCATTCTGCTCTGTTTCCCTCATAAGAGTCAGAAAAGCCCTTGTATTTCTTTATCACTCTGGGAAAAGAAGAGCAATATTCTGGTGTTATTTCCTCAGAAAAAAAAAATAAGTGAACTGCCTGGGTTCCTTGGGACAAAATTCAAGGAAGAGCACAAAGATTTTGAGTACTTGCCTAATAGCTGGAATACTGGGAAATAAACCTGTGCCAAAGCTGTGTGACTCTCCACAAAAAACAATCATCTGGAAAAACAGGCTCTGGACACTGAATGCTCCATAAAAGGGGAGCATCCCCCAGCTTTATGGAAGTCTCTGACTGTGTCACATTATAGAAAGAGGGACCTGTCAATTTGTCTGTTGGATAGGTGAGGTCCTTGTGTGACCTCCATTCCTGGGTCATCTTAGTATTTCAGGATCTTTTACACTTTTTATGTTCAGGGGGCCAGATTTACACAACAGAATATGACTGATAAAATCAAGAGAATATAACAAACTCCCTGACTAAAATGATCTCCATGCATTCTTGGCTCGCATTTCTTCTAAAGTGACTTTTGCTTCAGTTTTGCAAGGTGCACCAGAATCCCCCAAAATGGAGCACAAACACATGCACCAGGATAGATATGTGACCCTTTCACCTTGTGTTCCCACATGGCAGCACTTGGAGTTGCCACAATGCCACTGCACTGGCTCTTATAAATGATTCTGCCACCCCACGCCGTGATTAAGTATTGCTGTTATAAACCAGGTACCTCTCATGTTAATAACAACATCTGTTAACTAACAAATTGCTCATTAACCAAGAGTAACGGTGAACTTCACCAGATTACAGCTCTGCAGGTCTTTCATAAAAGAGCTATCAACACACTTTTGTGCCTTTTGTCTCTGAAGATTCAAAGTACTTTTTACTTTTAGTACTGACTTTCTTAAAGCAATGGTTATCCCATACACTTTAGTGTTATCTAAAAGCACTGTAAGAAGATATTCAGAAAGAACAGGTATGTTCCCTTCCTATTTTATGGAATAAAATGTCTTTTCTATAAGTCATCTTTGACGGGATTCCTGAACAATGCACCAAAACTCAGCTATAAACACACGACTATCATAGAATTGACCCTGTACTTTGCAATACCTACAGGGAATCCCTTTTTAAAGTCTATAACATCCACTAGACTTTTTATATGATTGAATCATATAAAAATAAAAATTCATAAAAAATAGTAATAAATCTGGATTTTATATCACACACTGAGCAAAGTCTAAATTAAACTACTGTATTAAAACCTCTATGAAGTAGACCTAATTAATTAAAAACACCAGGGTTAAGCAATTTAGCCATCAATCTCTTAGCTTAAGTGGGGGATGAGGTGCATATGGTAGCTTACTGAGGAAGAAAAATGAAAGACCTGTTCTCTCCAGACTCACATTGACATGATCTAGGGGAGGTTAAATATGAGCTGCTATTCCCAGGGAGACTTCTCCTACAGTTCCTCCAGCACAGTGACTTTCCCAAAGCCCTCAGCAAGCTGGAGTGTGTCACTTATCTCCCGTTTCCAGAGCAGCGAGCGGAACAAAGCGGGCTGGCAGCGCCTCTGGAGGGGTCAGACGGAGATGGAAATGTCAGTGGTGCCACAGCAGAGGGAACTCTCTGGGAGTTCACACCATCACTGATGCAACAGAGTTTGCCAACACTCCCAGGAAGGAAAAGGAGAGGCCAATGTTTACTTTTGAATCCAGAGACTCATCCTGGCTGTAGGAGCACCGCTCTTGAGTGCTGGGCCTGAGGGGGATACTCAGACTGGGAGAGGAGCAGGACTGGAGGGGGTCAGCAGCGCCCTGTTTTGGAAGGCACCCTCATCAGAGAGGCAGCCCAGTGAGTTGATGGATGGTTCCAGTTTCCAAATTGTTAATGCATTTACAAGAAGTCATCAGCCACTGGAAACTGCTTGCTAAAAATTTTCCATTCCATCCTCCCTCATCACGTTCCCTCCAACTCTCGACTTTTTGGTCAAAAGAGATTTGTGAAAAAAATTAAGATTATTTTTGTCTCAAGTTCCCTGTTTCTCATGGAGTGACTGAATGCCCAAGAGATGAAACTTCTAGGAGCTGGTGTCCTTACAGAATGAGTCCACTCAAGTGGCTGATCCAGCAGAAGAACATTCATTTATTTTGCAAGTCAGCCTGATGTGTGAGCTGTCCAGTGACCATGTGATGAATGCCTCCAGCAGGGAAGGGACACACAGAGGCACATGGCTGTAGATGGAGGCTGTGGTGGGATCTTCCTTTTGCCAGGGGCTTTCCAGTCAACCTGCTTGCTGTAATGTGAAGATGCAACCTTAGGAGTAGCAAAAAGATCCCCCCACCAAGCCCAGGAGTTAAGCTTGTTTACAGGCTCTTGAGACAGCAGATTATTTGTGGTTGGAGATGCACTTCAGAGTTCAAGTGGCACTGGGAGCACTTGGCATAATGTGAAGTCCACTTGAGCCGTGTCAGTGGATGTCGGCAGCTGCTGGGAATCCTGTGGTGCCTCTTAGTAGAGGAAAGCTTAAACCTTGAAGGTCTTGCTCATTATTTCTTATTCAAGCAAACCCTTCATTCTGTAGGGAGAGGGAAACTAAAAAAGGACCTTGAGTCTTGGCCTCCTATAAAAAGTTTACAGGCACTCGGCTCTCAGAGATCCTTTAAAAGAAATTGTTCTGTAATAGGTGCTCCTTCAGACTTGGGCTTTTATCCCATTATTGTTATGGATCTAACATCCTAAAATCAGTACTTTGTAAAGGGGATTCTAGGTACATCAGCTAGGAGAAGGTGAGAAAAATGTCTCATCTCAATAAATAGAAATAGGCTTTCTTGAGCATCATTCAATCCACCTAAAATCTTAATTGTGTCATGGCAAGGCATCTCTCTCTTCTTTGTCTGCACAGGAAGCCAAGAGTGACTGTTCCCGACTTTGGGGAGCACTGCACACAATGAAAGCTGGCAGACCAATGTGATAAGGACTTGAGCTGCCATTTTTGCAAATATCATAAGGTTTTGAAGTGAATTCAGCACACAGAAAATGCATTTCTCTGGAAATAGCACGAGTAAGTCTCCTTTTAGTGTTACATAACTTCACTGCTTGCAAATCCTGGTGAATAAAAAATAAAAGTGTTACCATTGCAGCAGTGGTCTTTGGCATTTATAAACAATGAAGCCAGAACAGAGAGATCAACAGAACAGGCTAAAAATGTATCTTAATGCGCCTGCAGGGACCTCTACAAACAGTCACCAAGATAAGGGAGTTTTGACATGACACAGTGAGCCATGAAGGAGCTACTTTAAAAAGCAACAATACATTTGAATATTCAGACCAAGCATTGAGCAGTAAGTCAAAAAGAAACTACCACCCTCAAATCTTCTGCAGCTTAGAGCTAATTAGACTTATGCCTCAGAATGCCCAAGCCTCGTGCAATGTGGCAATGGTTATGATAATTACATTTTCACTCT
Organism: Aphelocoma coerulescens; assembly: GCF_041296385.1. Taxonomy (NCBI): domain Eukaryota; kingdom Metazoa; phylum Chordata; class Aves; order Passeriformes; family Corvidae; genus Aphelocoma; species Aphelocoma coerulescens. The sequence goes on along the minus strand of NC_091027.1, from coordinate 4,566,716 downwards.
GTGTTGGGCTGTGAGTTATATGTGTATTGCCTATAAATGCTAATGGAAGCTGTATATGTAAATCCCCTCCTCAACGAGATGAGATTATGCCCTGATGTACCTTAAGTAGCATGTAAATGCAGCAACTGGGGTGGCAGCTACTCCATACTGGAAAATCCAGGGCTTTGAGAGCTATAAAGGCAAGTGATAGCTGTGTGGACAGGCTGCTTACTGGGACAGGTGGGAAGGGTCGACCTGGAAACCTGGAATTCCCAGTGATCATGTTGATTTTCTTAGCATCTATTTGCCATCAAATGTTATGATACAAACCCTTTATCACTTTCCTGCATGTATTAAGGACTCTTTGTAGGTACATCCTACTATACATCTCTGAGCTATCTGATGTGTGTCAGGACTGCAGAAGGTTAGGCTCATTGTATCTGAGGTATTGATGCCAGTCATGTCACCTGGGCTGCAAAAAGCTAGTTTCTGATTTTATTCTGAATGCATGACCATTCTTCCCTCTCAGCAACTTACTTGCTACCTGAAGACTAACTAGAGTGGTCTTTTAGTGCCCAGCCAGCCAGCTGTGTTCATAATGAGGTAAATACTAATAAAAATGAGATTATGAAGGGACATTCCTCCTCTGTCCTGTGAGCTGGTGGCTGTAGGACTGTAGGACACATTGCATTAGTTCTGTTGTGCCCCGACTTGTTCCTTGATGTACAGTGCCTCCTGGTCCTTGCTGCCAGAGGCTTTGGGCATGGCTCTGTTGCAGTCACACTTCTGAGAAAAATGCAGGAAATTAGACCTTCCTCTTTCCCAGTGCCTGACCAGCTTTCCCACGATGTGTGCTCCCACACTTCTCCAAACACACACAGATCCAACCTGCAGAGGAGCAGGTCTAGACCCAGATGAGCCTGAACACCTCACTGCTTCTCAGCAGAAACCTGTCCCAAAGAGACCAATAAAGAGCAGCTCCTGGGGCAGGCAGGGGAGAAATTCCCTGTGCTGAAGGGAGTCCCCACATCAAGGACCCAAATCAGAGCTGTGTCAGTTTGTCATCCTCTGCAGCATTTGAGGGTTCCTAAAGTTTCTAAGCTTTTCCTGGGATCTGGTCTCGAATGGCAGAGCTGGAGCAGGGGAAGGTTGGGGTCACTCTGTGATCACCTCTGAGCTGATGGCTGGGGTTTGGTCTCCTCTCCTGCTAAATGTTCCCTGTTAAGGTGAGCCCACTGACCTCAGAAATGCGACTTTTTGTGTGCTTAGTATGAGTTTGAGAGGTGTGAGGCTCAGAGCCTGATCTACAAAAAATAACAGCAAACCACACATGGGAGATTTCGTGACATGGATAAGGACTTTACTGCAGACCCCCAGCTCTGTGAAGTTTGGACTGAAGCAAGACAGGAGGGGAGAGGCTGGATTTTCATTTGGAAAGTGTCCTTCATACAAAGAATGGCACAAAGGAACTCCAAGGTGAGTGGTCTCGAGCAGCTCTTGAACAGCAACGTCTCCCATTCTGCCCCTTTCTTTGCATTACTCTGTTCTTATTCTAAGTATTTATTTACTGATTATGGGGAAAAACACACGACCTCACAGGACCCCCAGCAGGTGCTCACAGCCTCCACGGGCTCCTAGAACAACCATGGTATTCTCTCCCTGCCTTATTATGGTCCTTTCTCGAATGTGGGAATGTAGAGTTCAGACCCGCTGGAGTATTTGGGGGGATTGCAAGATATAAATAAGCCAGCTGGGGCTTCAACCCACCAGCTCAGCAACATTATATCGTGCTAGTCTTTGTTTTCACTGTATCACCTATTTTTCGGACCAGCGGTATAAGCAAGTTGTAAACTGCACACCTTACAAATCAGTCTATCCTGACATTGCTGGAGCGTTCATTACAAGCTGTAAAAAAACACTAGCAAGGAAGGTTTCAGTTCTGCAGCCCAATTTTCCATTGCAATAACCCAATTAACTGGTGTGTGTTTGTTTTACAAAGCTCTAAGCTACAATAAACCATGCCGATACACAGGCTGCAGAAAGCTTCGTAATTAGGACAAGGTGTACAAATTAAACCACTCTTTTTAAACTTCAAACCAGCTAACTTCTGACATACTGTACTGCTGGGGCTTCTGGGACTAAACCCAATTAACATCTTAGTATTTTATAAGCATCGTTTTAATTGCATTTGTATGCAATCTTCTCTCCAAGAGCCTTTCAAGGTGCTAGCCCTCGTTCAGATTTTATTACTTTAGTGATTTAAATCTCCTCTATCTGTGCTTCCCGTTAATAATGACTAGTGCAGCTTCAAATGCCGGCCCAACATAAAACTGAGCTCTCCAAAGAATTATACTTTAAAACAGTTACATTTAACTTTATTATTACATTTTTAATTTTTTTTCTCCCTCTGTTTGAACATTATGCCTTGAACCACTTTATCAAGCTGTCAGTGCAGTAAGTGCTGGAAGAGTGAATGTTTTACTCCTCAGTGCTTTGCTCTGGCACAGCCTCTTGGCCTACACATGACTCAGTTTGTGCTGCACGATATTGTCTCACAAAAAGAGCTTTTCTAGGAGCAGCCTAATGACTCGCATATCCATGGATTTTCAAGATGTGGGAGGTGGTGGGGAGGTTTAACTCTATGAGCGACAGCCAAGCCAATCCCTCAGGCTGAGCTGCTTTTGGGTTTTTAAGGTCAAGATCTACCTTCCCTCCTTGCCTGTCAGAGGCGAGTCCTGTGGAGCTCTATCGTTTGAGTAGTTTTACTCACTGTAGTGGGATTGCTCAAGTTTGGATGAGCTGGGCCTCGATGGGAGCAGTGGAACGTTCCATGGAAAATCTGATGCACTCTAAGGAATGTCAATTCCCATCACTAAAATTTCTCTCTGTGCAAAATCCTCACAAGTGCTCTGTTTTTCTTTATGCATCTGCTTCTTTGGAAAATGACCTGCATTTCAAAGATCAAGTAGGATTTGAAGAGAGCTGTAGAGGCAATAATGGAACTCCCTCAACCCAATTAATAAAATAATATGTAAAAAGGGTTCTGAGATTCTTTTTCCAGCACATTATTATACCGTTACACATTTTTCCAAAGAAGGAAAAAAGGAACAGGAATGTGTTGGATCTTATTGAAATTATGAAATGAATAAAATATTTATTTTAAAACGCTGGCAGCCATGCTCAAAATATTTTCCTCTTTGCAAAATGCAGCTTGGGGTGAATATAGGCTAATGTTGCTCTCATTTAGGATTTCTGTTACGTGGATACAAATATTGGGTCTTAAAAATGCAGGAGGTTCCTCCTGAAATATTTTGAACCTTTTCACTTGATTGAGTGTCTTGTCAAACAAAACTGGCAGCAGATCTCTTGGAACTGCCTGAATCTATGCAGATACGATTTCTATCATGCCCTTATTATGTGTAGTCCATAATAAGGAGGAGCATGTATAAATCATTTCTGGCTGGCACTTAGGATGCAATACTCAAAGGAGAAAGGCATTTCTGTCTTCAAATGTCTAGCAATTTCTGATATTATACAGTGAGTCTCCCCAGAACCATACAATCCTCAATTCCATGCAGCTCTCTTATGAAAGAATGAGACTTTCATATCTTTCCTTGCGAGAGCCACCAGCGAGATAAGAATTGTGCGGCTCCGGCGTGCGCTGTGCTCCAGCCAGGGTGGCTCTATTGAACTTCCATTTGCAAAGCCCTCGCTCACAAAATTGCCCAGAGATGAAGGATTTCGCCTCTCTCCTTCCTATATACAATTATCTATGAATAAGCATTACTTTATGGAGAGTAGATTATATAGTTATATGTTATAGGAATGCTTTTCCCAGGGAAGGCTCTCCTGTGTGCCCACCTATAATGTGCACTAAAATAAACACATCTATTGTAGAAATGTGTTTGTGTTTTCTCGGCAGTGATAATCCAGCCAAGCTTTGGTGTTGTAAAAGGTGATGGAGTATTAAATGATGGATGATCCGAAAAGTTCTAACAAATCATGCCTTCCCCAGAAACAGAAAAGCAGAAAGCTGCTCAAAACTAAAGAAACCATTTTAAGAAAATAGCATAAGGAGTTGCACTGTATCTTCTCTCTAGTACTGAATATATAGTTATTTTACACTTCAACTCTTTAAAAAATATCTTCCTGTAACAAGGTCCAAAAAATCCCCAGACCTTTTCCAGAATCCTTTTTCAAGTTTCTATTTTTTTTTTAACAGGACTTTCCTGGAAGAAAAGATGGGATTTTGAAAACAAATTTTAAAATAATTTGAAACATCATTCTGATCAAATCTTTAATAACAGTATCAGCAGAAACAGGCACAGGGAATGCCAAACAAAATGGGTTATGTTAATTAAGTTAACAGTTTTTAATGACAAATTTTGTTTCAGGGAGAAAAGGTTTTTTTTTATTATTAAGAGCATTTTGTGCAAAATATTTCAATAACTCTATAAAAACATAAAAGACTAGATATTTTCTATTAAACAGTTCTTCACTGTAAGATGATGAATATCTTTAGTATGATAGTTATACATAATAAAATGTTTATTTGTCAGGCTTGATATATTTGATAACATTCATTTACACACAAATACATAGGTTTTAGTGGAAAGAAATCTATATCGATATTTTACTTGATGGATACTGATTGTTTTCAAATATTCAAAAAACTTGAATTGCTCGATGAAGAGTTCAGATGTTGGGAATCTGAAAAGCAGAGGGCATTTTAGACCAGGAGCTCAGCATGTGGAGCTGTCAGACTTGATATCCCTGAATTTTAGGTGAATTGGAGCGCCTCGTTCCTCTGGAGGTTGTTCTGAAGGGGACTAAAGTCTTTTGGGAAGCAAGCCCTAGGGAATAAGGGGCAGAGAGCAGGAGAATATTTTATGCAAAAAAACCGTCTGTCGAGATTGGAATAGAAAATTACACTTCTTTAATGACAAGCTTTTTGTAAAATACGGGGAGCCACGGGGAAGGATATTATTCTGTTTTCTTTCTTTGTGTGCAGTGGAAAATAAGAGGTGTCACAGTGAGTTATCATGTGCAGTGACCACTAATGCTCCTGTTTAGTGTACAATTGCCTGCCACATTACACACAATCACACGTGTCGCTATTATATTAACTGGGTTTATATACTGCTCACCTGACTTCACCTAGCAGGGCTTGCCTAATTACAGTAGAAGAAAGAAGATCTTTTGGCTAAAGGAGGTTGCTTGTAAATTTGATTTTTCCCTGTTTAAAATCATGAGACCTCAAGAAAAAAAAAACAACAACAAAATGAACAAACTAAACAAAAACAAACAAACAAACAAAAAAAACCAACAACAACAACAACAACAAAACAACAAGAAAAAAATACCAAACACAACTTTGTAAAATCCAACATTTCCTTCAAAACCTGACAGAGGTCAGGTCCAACACCCATTCATGCCAGTCTGGTGGATGCTGGATTAGGCCCTGACCTCCTCTGCCTCCCTTGCAGGATCAGCAGATAGAGTCATGTTTGAGCAAACCAAAGGAAAGCTGCAAGTTCCACAGCAAACCTGTGGTTATTGGGGTGTTGCACAGCTCTGAGTGCAATTTTGATAGCACAGCAATAAATAAATATGAGCAAACTAATTTGCAGTAATTGGCAGAACAATTAGCAAAGCTGCAGTAGCAGAGTCTTTATTCCTGGTGGCAACAGAACCCAAAGTCACTTTTAGATCTCAGGTTTAATTTGCAACTAAGAGAGACTCCTTTGTGTGCAGGCTAAGGCAATTTTCTGGGAAGTCACTAAGATACAGTAAATGTGGAACCCAATAACACCATTTCTAGAGCTCCTTTTCAGAACAAAACCGCACTTTCACTGCGGTAAGAAATGCCAATAAAGGGGTGTTCTGGGATTTGAGCTTCAGTTCAGGCTTCGTGGGACAACAGGAAAAGCAAAAATGCGCTTGGTGATGCAATATTTGCTGGGAATCAGTATTCAGTTCCTGCTGTGCACACTGCAAGTGTGTGCTGAGGGCAGCTCCCTGACCTGGCAACCACTCACTGTGCTGCCCTGTGTGATCCACAAAGCCCCACCCCAACCTGGGAGAGATGGAGCAGCCCCAGCTGCCCCTCACGAGCAAGCACTCGCTGTAGGAAATGCAAAGGAATCTCTTCCCACTGAGCATATGGCTTTATCAGACTTTTAAACACCAGGAACACAGCATGTGAAATGTATTGGAAAATGCCAGGAAGCAGAAATCCAGAGCAATTGATGTTTTCAGTCCTGTTTCCACCAGAATTAAATGTGGTTGGCAATTTCCACACTTCAAAGGAACCTGTCATGGTTCAGTTCTGTGGCAATGGTGCTTTGACCACAGCCCAGATATGCTGGAGCTCAGTCTCACTTCTCCTGTGAGCAAGTACCGCATATGAGAACGCTCACTTTCCAAGATCTCCTCCAGTTATGCTCTCTGCTCAGCACACATCAGATGCAGCTCTGGCAGTGTTGCTACTGCAGCATTTCAGGATTATCTTCAGAAGGCAGCTGAGGAAAGAGACAGGCAAAATATTGGACAGGAATGGGAGGTGCAGAGGAGGGGAAAAGCCTGACTATGGTGACCTGAAAGGCGTCTGGGAGAAGCAGCAATGGCCAGTGGATTCTACTGCCTAGCAAGGAGCCCTACCTCCACTTTCCCAAGTCTCTGTTGTCTGGTCCTCTGGCTCCTGCTGTGTACCTCTGGCCTAGCAGCAGGGCAGTGCCTCAGCCAAGTGCCCTGGCTCCCCGAGGTGTTGACTGGTTTGCATTTCCAAGTGTTACTTTAAGAAACCCAGAGAAGTTGAAGTGTGAACGTTTTATGTTACATGAGAGAAGAGGTCGGCAGGCACCTCAGCTAGGAAAGAAACACTAAGTGTGTTTTATTTCTAAAGCTGGTGGTGAGACCTTCAGAGCCCCTCTTGCAACAGGGAACTTTGACCTGGGGTTCTTCAAGAAGAGAACAGGGGACATGCAAAAAACCAGAGGAGTTTGCTACAAAATTTTGAATTTCTAAGGGTCAAGATGGACTTTGGAAAGGTGTTTTCATTCAGTGCTGTTGAGTGTGCACACAGGGCTTATCATGAGCTTCAGCTGTCTTCAGTGAGGTGTAAAGGCTGGGGTGTCTCCCTTGTATGACAGGCAATAATGAAATGTCGTGTTTGGCCCTTCAGGCTGTGAAATGTGCTGGTTGGGCTGCCTGGTTTTAGGGGAGTCAGGTAGAGATACTCTGTCACAGGGTGGGTAACCCATCCCTTCCACCTCAGTATTGTGCTAACACCCTTGGAAAAGGGTGCTGGCCACATCAGCTTTAGCCAAGCTCCTTCATTTAAGGTGAGGAATGATACAAGAAAGCGTGTTAGATTCAAGTGTCTTTGGTGGCTAATACGTGGCTTGGAAACAGCCCCCCTGATAAAGCTCCCTGCAGCCAGGGAGGCCAGGCCAGTTAACTTGCTCTGCTCCAGGTTGTGGGTTTGATCCCTGTATGGGCCATTCACTTAAGAGTTGGACTCAATGACCCCTGTGGATCCTTTCCAGCTCAGAATATTCTGATTCTCTGATCTGTCAAAGGTACTTCCACATCCCTCTCCCTGCAATGCTTAGGTACCATCTCTGAGGTAGCATCTTCCCTCTTGGCAGGAGCGTCAGAGAGAAGAACCAGAGTGCGAAAGGGGTGGCACCACCTGTACCATCATTTCATGGTTGTTTTTTCTTTTAAATGTAGCTCTAGTTTTTGAGGCAAGTCTTTGCAAAACAGCAATTCAGTATTTCAAATACCTAACAGTGCCTTGGTGGCTCTTCTCCAAACTTAGTAGGTTCTTCAGCCTTGGGAGCTTTCTTTTGGTGAAATTCTCCCTCCCTCCCACCATATTCTCTTCAACATTTGTCTGGATTGCAAAATACTCAGTTGAATTCACACTGGGCCCAATCCAACACCCACCAACTCACCAAGGGACCAACCACCTCTCCATCCTCCCTGGGGATAGCTCGGCTCTTCTTAGGAACCACTGTTAAGTCAGTCCATCGCCTTGTTCTTGTGGAGGGCACAGCTCGTTTGCTGGACAGTAGAAACCGAGAAAAATGTTGCACAAATGCAAGAGTTTTTTTCCCCCTTCTAACAAATTCCTAGTCTGGCATTTCTTACTCTCCCTCTTCTGCAGCTTGCGCTGAGCACTGGTCACAACAAGCTCCTGAACCAGATGGCCCCGGCTCTGACCCGCCTGGTGTCTCCTGCTCGCCTAAAGCCGCTTGGGGAGACAGCAACAGCAAGAAAAGGAAAACAAACGTGCGAGCGATCTGTCCTGCAATGAAGGGTCTCGGTCAGGGCCGCGGGTGCTGGAGCCGAGCTGGGACACGGGCTGGGACACGGCTGGGACACGGCTGGGACACGGCTGGGACATGACTGGGACACGGCTGGGACACGGCTGGGACATGGCTGGGACACGGCTGGAACACGGCTGGGACACGGCTGGGACATGGCTGGGACAAGGGCTGGGACACGGCTGGGACACGGCTGGGACATGGCTGGGACACGGCTGGGACAAGAGCTGGAACACGGCTGGGACACGGCTGGGACACGGCTGGGACATGGCTGGGACATGACTGGGACACGGTTGGGACACGGGCTGGGACAAGGGCTGGGACATGGCTGGGACACGGCTGGGAAAGGGGCTGGGACACGGCTGGGACACGGCTGGGACACGACTGGGACATGGCTGGGACACGGCTGGGACACGGCTGGGACACGGCTGGGACAGGGCTGGGACACGGCTGGGACACGGCTGGGACAGGGCTGGGACATGGCTGGGACAAGAGCTGGGACACGGCTGGGACACGGCTGGGACACGGGCTGGGACATGGCTGGGACACGGCTGGGACACGGCTGGGACACGGCTGGGACACGGGCTGGGAAAGGGGCTGGGACACGGCTGGGACACGGCTGGGACAAGAGCTGGGACAAGGGCTGGGACATGGCTGGGACACGGCTGGGACACGGCTGGGACAAGGGCTGGAACACGGGCTGGGACAAGGGCTGGGACACGGCTGGGACACGGCTGGGACAAGAGCTGGGACATGGCTGGGACACGGCTGGAACACGGCTGGGACACGGGCCGCGGGCGATGCAGGGCTGAGCCGGGTGATGCTCAGGGCAGCCTCAGCCTCCCGGAGAGCCGCGGCGCGGGGGCTCCGCTGGCCGCGAGCGGGGCAGGGCGGTCCCGGAGCATCGCGGTGGCGGCGGGGGGCTCGGGGGCGGCCGAGCCCGGCTATAGATGGCGCTGGCAGCCCAGGAACGGCCCCGCCGGAGCGGCCCCGGCCCCGCTCCCCGCCGCCACCCCCGCCCCCAAACGTGTCCCTGAATTATGTATAGGTTTTAATAGATTGTGTCACACATCTGAAGTTATAGGGATTTGATATAAACCCACCATGCAGTAATTATGAGTGTAAAATACATTTGGGGGAAAACATTTCGCGGAGTTGCCAAGACTAACAGCTTACAAATAAAGCCCCATTCCTGCTCCGGCCCCCGAGCTGCGCCCTGGAGAATTTGCACATGCATTTGAAATGAAACAATCCCCGTATCTCTGTGTTTACTAGTGGTAAAAAAGAAAAAAACAAACCTCAACCCCTTTCCTTCCACAGGTCCTCCTATAAATATGTTCATGGCACTGAGTACTTTGCAGGCAGACGGAGGCTGCCGGTCTTGAATGTGAAATAATGTAAGGTTTTTAAGCAAAAAGTTGGCTGTTAGAATTAATTGGTGTCTTATTTTTTTTCCGGCTGGAGCTGCTGTTTGCAAGTCAGGGCCACATGAGCAGCCCCACCGCCTGCATGGAAAAGTGGGACTGTGAGCAGCAGCTCCCACAGCATTGCACGGGCAAAGAGGAGAGGAGGCAGGAGAGACAGGAGAGATGGAAGGTAGACAGTGAGAGAAACGGAGACAGGACCTCTGAGAGGGATTTAAAATTGGAAGAAAGCGAATTGGAGGTGAGGGAGGAAAAGGATGGAAATGGGACAGAGAGGTGAGGGGAGAGAACAGAGGGGAATAGGGAAGGAAAGAGTGAGATGAATGAGCCCAAGGGAGGTGAGCTCGGAGCAGAGGCAGGGCTAGGGAGGCTGGGCAAGGGGAGAAACACAGAGGGAAGAGCAGAGGTGGCTGTGGGCAGAGTGGGAAATGCAGCTGGAGGGAGACAGGCAAAGCGGCAGCAGGAGCTGCGTGAGGGAGCACACAGCTGGCAGGGAAGCAGAACTCCCACGTGAGGAGTGTACAGCTTTTAGCCCTTGCATCCTCCAGGAGGAAAAACCCACTTTCAGGTGCTTCTCACCAGGCTGTTGGGAATTGCTGTGCCCTGTGTGCTGGGATGGCCTCTCCAAGGGAAGTTCCCCTGGCTAGGAACTGGGGTTAGACATCACAGTTAAGGCTCCAGCAGTCCCAACAGAGGGAATGTGGGTGTTTCCATCAATTGACCATGTTTATTGGAATATTTGGATCTTCACATGAGACGCTCAGGGATGCTCCATCCAGAGAGAACTGTGACCGGGGTTCAGCATTTTGACCATAATGCATGTGGTTTGCTTTCCCCACTTTGTAGCCTAAAAATAAATAGTAGCCACATCTGATGCAGAGGATGGATGCTGTACTGTGATGTTCAAACCACAGTCCATTGAATCCCATGGCATTCAAAGGAACTTTCAAAGGGATTTGCAAAAGCAAATCAAGAAAATCAAGTTTACAGTCAGTCAGCTCATGTGCAGCCATATTTCTAGAGATGTGCAATGAGAAAAAGGTTGAAAACCACAGGTAGACAATATCCCACAGTGCTGAAGAGCTTGGGTTTGGGATGGGACCACACTTTTGTTTTTTCTCCTCAGGTCTTCCTTCTCCAGACTTGCCAGTATGATTTCACAGTTCAGAGCTCAGCATCTAGGGATGCTCATCCAGTAGCATGATGCCATGGAGCAGTCTGAAACCTGCCTGTGCCTTATTTTTGAGGGTCAAGGAGGTCTTCAGTGGTGCCCAGGCATAAATTCCTATGAGACTCCTCTTGTTCCCAGTACCGGGGTGTGGCCATCCTAAGTAAAACATGAGCATGTGCCTCAACACACTTCTTACAAAATGAATGTGTCTTTAAACAGAAAATGACCTGTTTGTTGCAACTTGTTCAATTGTCAGTTTCTGACATATTTATCCCTTGCTTCCCAATACATTAAAGTGCCTTCTTTTTCAATAGGAAGTGAAGGACTTCCACAAGGATGCCAAATCCTCACTGTCACAGTTCCATTTCTTCCCACACTATTTGCTGTTGGAGGAAGAGGGGAAGAAAAAAAAAAAAGAGAAAAAAAAAAAGGCAAGAAAAAGGAGATGGGAGTCAGATGGACTAAGCACAGAGAAGGAGTTGAGAGTGTTTTTTCTGGCCGACACACTTAGTGTTGCTGGTGCATTTGCTGCTTCCTTGAAAGGCCAGTGGGGGGAAAAAAGAGATTAAGGTCATCAAGATAATACAAAAAATATTCAAACTGGAAGCAGAGGGGAAATATAGAAGGTCTGTTTTTCCAGTAGTAAGTAATCAGAGTACAGGAGGATGTAATTTGCAGATTAGGAAAATGAACAAAGACTATAAAATTAACTTTATGACAGAGAGGAGAACAGTCCATTTGAAGGGGGGAATAAACTAACCTCCATAAAGCTTTATGGCTGATACAATCAGCATGTTGTTTTAAACTAAATAGGAAATATCAGCAAATAATCAACCATGGGGCAGTCTTCAAGCCCTGGTTGTGTTGTAATCTGGATTTGATGTGACGCACATCCCATGCAGATTTTTTGAGGCAGTGAAACCTTCATTGATTCCCAGTTCTGGCTCTGCGGGTGTGCTTGGAGGTGGGGAGCAGGAAGGGAGTGCTAATGTGAGCCAAACCCGTCGCTGACAGCTGTCAATCACCCGTCCTCCCTTCCTCTGGTGACTCTTTTCCAAGCAAACAAAGCCCAACCCTCTAAATGTGCTTCCTGCACAATGAAATCAAATTGTCTCTCACACTCCTGCCAGCCTGGGAGCAGTTCAGGGGTGGATCAGAAACAAGAGGTTTTAATTAGCAAGGGGACTGCAGGTTAGTTACAGAGCAGGTTGCTATAACAGGGACCCCCATCTCAGGGTGATAGAAACTGTGCTCAGCTCTTTGCAGGAGAAACCACATACACATCCAAGGAAAATCTTTCATTTTCCTCAGAAGAGGAACTGTTGTCTTCCCTTGAATCAGTAAGAACTGAGCTCCTGGTCTGGTCTGAAAGAATGGTGTCAAACTTGAGGAGAAAGAGATTTTTCTGACATCATTTTATATTTCATCCTAATTTTTATTCCCTTCACTGTCATTCTTATTTCTACTGCAACTGAATTTTTTTTTAAGGTGAAAAGAGGGCAAAGGACTCACGGGACTTGGTGTATTCTGTTGTTCATGCCATTCACATCTGTAAGTAAATTTTCCAGTAGCCTGTGAGCCCAAGTCGAGTTTTATAGGACTCCAATGTGAGCCCTCAGAGGAACTGTAACTCCAGAGCCACATTCTCAAATGGACAATTCTCTTATGTTTCTTCACTATTCCATTTTCTAGCACAGAGGAAAATATACAAAGCGAATAAATATATATAAAAAAACCCCAAGTGAGGTGCTGACTGTCCTTTTGTGAAATTTGAAGTCAATAATTAGGAATAGATCCAAAGGTTTTAATGAAGTTGCCTGGATGTAAAACTGCTGTCAGTTCAGCATAAATCTCCCAGGCTACTTAAAAAGGAGGAAAAACAAGTTTGCTCAGGAAGCAAGTTTGCTCCAGGACAGAATTCTCCTTGTTTGTGTGACACAGATCCCACCACAAGATGTTCAAATTTAAAGCATTTTTTCTCTTTTTATTTAAATTAAAGTGCCTGATTGTGAGTGTGATACTGCCATTCCTGGGGTCTATATTCTCTCTTCAGAAACAGAGAGCAAAACTCTATAGGCCTGGGAAAGGTCAAGTGGCCTCAATAAAATACAAACAGACTTAAATTGTTGCTCAAACAATACCACACAAAAGTATAAAAATCCTGAGGAATGAAAGAGTTCTTTTAATAAGAATAGGAAGGTTCTGCTACCAACAACTTTTTTTTTCCCCAATTTACTTTATATTTTATTATCCAAAGAGTTTTTCTTTGGGAGTTAAAAGCACAAGGTTTTAGAAGCTTTGTGTGAACTTCAGTTTTCTTTAAATTTTGGTTTTGGTTTTTGCAAAGCAGTTGTCTTCAGTTTTGTGAGTTGGATCAATTGAAATTCAGGAAATATCTTTCCCTAGAAAATTTTGAATTTCCTCATTAAAGGAGAATACCTCAAACAAACATTCAGCAAGCTCTGTGAAATCCTATTCACTCATCAGGGAAAAAAAAGGTACAAAAAATAATGTGCCTTTGAAAACGTGCAGCCTGCTTCCTTTGTGCACAACTTTCAGCATTTGTGGGGCTATATTTAGCATTAAGAATGTGATTTTTTGTCTCATTGAAGTCTCAGTTAAAAACTGAGAGGCACTTTTATGGCAGAGATTTTGAAGCTTTGTTAGTTGTGTTTCATTAAACGACCGTGCTTGTCACATGGATGAACATCTTACTCCTTCAATGGGTCGCCCTGCCCCTTGTGATTAGCAGGAGGAAGGAGTTTGATATATTTGTCAAAAAGGTTAGCCTTTGTGAGCCAAAATAAAATTCATTCTCTGATATGCAAGAAGTTAAATACCTTTAACTGCCTTGGCTGGGGATCTGACATCTTTTACTAACACTTATTCTTAGGTGGAATCAGTAGTCAGAGACCTCAGAGGCAAGGGCAAGATTTCAAACCAGATTTATGCTCTTGAACACTTTTGGAAATGTGTGTGTATACACACATATATCACTGCAGTTACAGCCCATGCTGTAACTATCTGGGAGACTCCAGCTGCAACCCTTCCAAATGCCACGGGCTCTTCAGTGCTTTCCACCTTCACAGCTCCCCTGGGAGCTAAGGAAGTGTTATTTTCCCCATTTTACATATGGAAGCTGAGAGGTTCGTGGGCAAGTAGGAAGATCCTGACAGCATAAGGCATTAAGCACAATTTTTCCATGACAAAAGCTGTGCATCTTTGACTTTCGTGATCCCAACCATGGGGTGTCCTCAGTTTGAGGCAAGAAAGCTCAAAGTTTACCTGCGAGGGACAAACGTTGTCAGAATGAACAGCAGGGTCTGATGCCCCAAAACCCAGCACCCCCTTACTAGGAATGATCCTTCTAAGGGATGAGGTGAGTGTTGGGAATGTGCTGTAGAGGAGGGAAAGGAAGAACTCAGTGTCCCAGAGGCAAGAGCCTTGCTGTGCTTGGGGCCTGGCCATGCAGGAGGGTGAGGGGTCAGGCCAGATGCTGCTGGTTCTGCTCTTATTTGCTACTTTTGGGAGATGCAGGCAGCAAACTGCAGCTGTGAAATAGCAGGGCTGGGCTATTGCTGCCTGCCCAAGGCCCAGGCAAGCAGACATCACCTCAGTGAGCAATACGGCAATTATAAAACGTGACATTCCTGTTGGTGGGACACTGCTGTGAGCCAATTTTACTCTGTGGTGAAGACCACACCTGTCAGGGTTCATGTCCTCTTCACAGGTCCTTTGGACAACCACACAGGGCCAACTTGTGCTGTGCAGGGGGAGAATTGGCTCCCAGCACATCTGTATCCCAAACCTGTGCTAGCGGATCATCTCCTGGTGCAGGCACTCTCTGCACAGTCTGGGTTACACAGAGCCTCATCCTGCAGGGTGCTGGGTGGGATAGCAGCACTTAAACCTCTTTGGGAACCAGTCAGCACCGCGCTTCCTCTAGGCTTGAAAGGAAAAAGCCATTTCAAAGCCAAGATTTTAGGAACAAAAGTGAACCTCTTAATTGCATTTTTCACTTAGGAATGTGAAGGAATCACTGTGAACCTTGAAAGTTTGATATGTACCAGACCAGTAAATAGATTTGGCTTTGTTTTTTTAATGTTTTGCATACTTTGTTTTTCAAACTTTCACCAGCTCTGCTTTGTTTCAGTTAATGAAATTCTTCTATTGCAGCACTGGGACTTTTAAAGCATTTTCGTAACCTCCTGTCTTGGTCTCCAAGGTATAAACATTATTTTATAATTAGCCTTCACAACTATGTTATACATTTGAAAAGGAGGAAAAAAAAATGTTTTTCCCCCATTTTTATATAGGGGAATTACAGTTTCTATCTGGGGACTGAAAGAATGTGCGTGTATGCGCGCGCAGAGGAGAGAGAGAGAGAGATTCAATCTGTTGAAATTTCATCTCCTGCCAGTTACACATGAAATCATCGTTTAGGAGAGAGAGTGGGAAATTACTGAATGCATTAGAAAAATCCTCAGTCTGTCCTTAATGAAATGACACTAAAAAATGATGGGAGAGGGAAGACTCAGGGACATTTGTGTTCTACCAAGAAAACGTGGGGAAGGAACATTGACTTTTTGCCCCCTGTTATGTAACTTGGCATCAGGTTCTTGGTAGCTGATACTGATGGGAACTAATTTGTCTCTTGCCCTTATTCCTGCCAATCCCCTATGGTGTTTTCTTATGGCCACTTCATATCAGAATAAAGCTGTCACCAAGGTAACCACATGTGCATATGCACAATCATGTACACTCACGGTGTAATTAAGTCCAAGTGTAAATAATAATATTCACCACAGTGTGCAGCACTGATGGGCTTCAGGAGCCCTCACGCTGGGCCTTTGCGGGGGGGGGTTGGCCTCACAGCTTTCCACAATGGGGAAACTGAGTCACAGGGGAGGCTGGGAGCTTCCCAGGCACAGGGAGAGGCAGTGCATCCATCAGTTTCCTGCAGTGTGGGGAGAGCACCCAGCTTTTTCCATAGGTACCACTTATTAATGCAGCCACTGATCTTTAAACTCAGGTCCTTTGAAGTGTTTCTGCCAGGTTTATTCTCATCCAGACAGAATTTTTTGTGCAATTACTTGTAGACAGAAAAGCTTCTTCTCCACCCAGCCAGGGATGGATGCACATGGACTCATGTAAGGCTCCTTGCCTTGACTTCAGTGAATTTTGGATCCAGTCCCAGCAATCACTCCAGCCTTTGTGGCAGGGAACAGCCCCACACGAAGGGAAGCTGCCTTGAACCATTTTTGAAGTGGTAGCATTCCGTGCTGCAATAAATTTTCAGGATGTTTTCACCAGAGAGAATAAATCCATAGGAGAGATGGCTTAATGGATTTTGAATTTTCTAACAAGGAACGTGCCAAGTCTTTCCCAAAAGAAAAGTCCCCTTGAATCTTTCATTCAGGTATGTGACAGATGCTTGAATTACGGTGCATTTCCAAAGGTTTGGTTGTTTAGGATTTTTTTTTTTCCTGTGGAGAAAGATGCTCATCCAAAGCCTAACCTAGAGACAAGCTTTTACAGATAAAAGAGTAATCCAAGGAAGGGGAGTAAGTGGGAATCAAGTGGTTAATTTCTGTTTTCAGCGATCTCATAGGAAAAAATACATGTGAGCATGGCAAAATATTAGTCTATGTCTTTTGAAAGCCTCCAAAAAGATTTGTCTGAAGCGTGCATTTAAATGGGAAGGATACAGGTGTTTTCAGAGCTCTTGCAGCCTACGAGCAGGCCTGGGGCAAACCTGAGCACACAGAATAATGTAACGAGAAACATCCCTCCGTCTTCAGTGGGAAAATGCAAATAGGCTCATCTCCTCTTTCGAGGAGGAGTTTAGATAAGGAGCTCCTGGAGCCAAGGAGCCTGTTTGGTGTCTCCTGCCTGGGATATTGCGGTGGGAGGGAGCGAGGGGTTCCCATGGAGCCGGCAGCACGAGGATGGGGATGTCCGTGGGCCGCCCCAGGAGCGATGCTGCAGCCAGCGCCCCTCTCTCTGCTCCCCTCATCCGCAAGATTTGTCAGGTGCCAGCTTTGCAGCGCTTCCTCTGCCTTCCTCTCCCTTTGTCTCTGCCAGCACGCTGTGTGCCCACGTTGAGCCGCTGGCATTTCGGGGCTACTGAAACTTGAAAAGGAGTAGCCCAAGTGAGAAGTGCAGCAGAGCCCCGCAGTCCCAGAGTCCTGCCTGTCACAGAATAAAGCACCCGTGCTTTGCTGGAGCCTGGCTGCCTCCTGCTCCCCCTCCTGCTCCCCCTCCTCCTCCTGCCCCATCCCTTTCAAGGAAAGGCTCTGAAATATGTTTTGATTTCATTCTGCAAGTAGTCTGCTAAAAACATTTCTTTCCAGCCTTTTCTCTCAGTTTGTTTTCTTTGCTAGTTCAGCCTTCAGAAGAAACAACAAGTTTCCTTTTTTTCCATACCCATTAAGAATAATATTTTTTCAAAAGTTTAGGCACGATCCAATGGTATGAACTTCATTGCATGAGCTGAAATGGGTAGGGAGCTTTTCTGAAAAATCCAGTCCCAGCTATGACTGCTGAGCTATGCAGATAACCAGCAAATAATTAAGGCTAACACAGAAATTCAGCACCAGTTGGGTGACAGAATTCCCTTTCCACCAAAGAAAATCTCAGAAGAAAAGATTATTTTAATTATGATGGGGTTCTTTTTCAGAAGGTTTACAAAGTATTCCCCCTTCACCTCTCACTGACTAATTTTAATAACTCTTGGAAAATACCATTTGCCATCAACTCTTGTCTTTGCTTTAAAATTTTTTTTTGTGTATTCATGTTTTGTAATTTTGCATAATCCATGACTGTGGATATCAAATTAGTTAACATGTTTTAAAAACTCCAGCTCCAGGCATCATGTAAATACCTGCTTTTGTGTCAAAGGAGAAAAAATATCCTGGCAGGTGACAGAGCTCTGTTCAATCTTTGTCCATCCTTAAATAAAAGCTCAAAAGGATTCCAAATATTTTTAATTCTATTTTTTAAGCAAAGCTGATCAGATCTGAGGACCTGATTCATGGTGCCTGAAGATTTGAGCTTGGCAGTTCTACATTGATTGTGGTATAATTTTTGTCTTATAGAGTAGAGAAAGGACCAGAATTCAGCTTGCCTAAGTAGATGTTGATGTCTTTCATCAAAGAAAAATACTGACTTGCTATTTAGGGCTGCTCAGTTCAGTTTACATAGCAGCCCTTCTATTTTTAAAAGTTAAAATATTTTTCATACTTCTTTAAAAACAAACTGTTCAGTAACCAACCAGTGATCCAGTAGTAGAATTAATTTCTATTAATTTTAATAGATATATCGAAGAACTAAAAGAAAATGGTAAGTGCTCCCTTACATAAAATATATCTTTTCCATGTAAGTTTTTTCATCTGCTTCTGAAATATAGGAAAATCAAAATTATAACTGGCATTCACAAGCCAATTATTGAACTCAACAGCCCAATTCTGAATTTTCACTGATTTAATTAAGAGCAACATTTGGCCCTAGCTAGAAGCAATAATAAGTGCTTCTTCATTAGGTGTTTTCAGCGTAATTTCTTAAGGGAAAAGATAGATGCTTCTAAATCTGTCACTTGGTGAACTGTTCTGGGTAATATATTAGAGCCATTGATTAGAGTAATATGGCAGAAAGCAAAGCCTGATCGATCATCCATGCAGTCAATGGGTGTCTTTGATTAAGTCCAAAAAGAGCAATATAAAATCACAGTAATTCCAGGCAGCACAGAGACAAACTCTTGCTTTGCATCCCTAATTCCACTTCGGGGTCTGTCAGTTCCTA
The DNA here is from genome assembly GCF_041296385.1 of Aphelocoma coerulescens. Lineage (NCBI taxonomy): Eukaryota > Metazoa > Chordata > Aves > Passeriformes > Corvidae > Aphelocoma > Aphelocoma coerulescens. The sequence continues at coordinate 4,548,012 of NC_091027.1, read as the reverse complement.
ATCTGGACTTCCTGGGGAGCAGCAATTCCATCTCACCTGGGCTTTCAAGCTTGCGACACTTTCCTTTTGTTCGACAGAGGAATGAAAAGCAGACAAGTTAAAGTCAAGCACACACTGAGTTTTGTTGGGGCATTTGTTGGCAGCTGTTAAAGGGCAGGGCAGTTTGAGCAGCCACTCAAATCTCTGCCTGTTGTGGGCAATCAAGCCTTGAAGTCTTGGTCTTCACCACTCCGAAAGCGACCTGGAGCTCAGGACCCCCGGTATTGTATCTCCAGGAAACAGTCTGGCTCCTGTGCCAGCCCCAGTGCTGACATCTGGGCACTTCACTTTGCACTGGCAGTGCCATCGCTGGCTCCTCCTCGGACCCTCCCAGGTGAGGCTGTGTGGGGTGACAGGGGTGTGACTGCTGCGAGCCATTGTCCATCCACTCCCAGCAGTGATGAGGCTCATTGTTGTCCCATAATCAATTTATTCAACAAAACTACCAAAATATTTAACCTGGCTGTTTCCTACTCCCTTTTCCTGGGTTCAGGCTACTTTGTTTTGCATGAGCACTTGTATTAACATCGTTATCCTTCCCACCAGTGGATAAGTCATGTTTTTGCTTACATGCCAATGGGTGCTGTTTCTCATCGAGAGCATGGGCACCAACCATCACTCATAGATATTTTCAAATGAGTTAAGTGAACTGGGTGCCTGATTTCCTTTGCTGTTCATTCAGGATAAAGCACTTATTTGCCAAGTTTTTGTGTATCCTGCTGCATCCTTGACTACCTCAGACCTTTGCAAACTGGTTCCTTAAGCTTTTGATCTGGCCTTTATGTTTTTCTCTAAAGTACAAAATGTTCCCTTTCTGTGGAAGCATTGGTATGTGCTGTCTATCTGTCTGGAGATTCTGTGATGAGGAAGGGAGGGAAATGGCCAGTGACAATGATTTCTCTTGCTGATTGGTTTTTTTTTTTTTCCTCCCCTCACATAATTTAAATCAAAATATCTAAACCTCAGACCTGAAACCAACTTCACAGTCTTACTTTGTATGTAAAAATATTCCATTTAAATCAGCAGTAAAGCTAACATGAAAGTGCCAATAAATAATATATGCAAAGAGTTTTTTTTATCAATATATAAAGAAATGTGGAGTTGTGAAGCTGCTGAAAACAAGCATTAGGAAATGTAATGAAGCAAGAATTAGAACAGCATAGTTCCTCTGGCCATTATAAATGAGAACGCCAGGTACCTGGAGAACAGGAAAACTGATGAGTACAGTCTGTTCAGGAGAGAAGGAGGAAAATTTCCCCCAGGAACACATTTCAAATTACTTATTTATGAACTGATGAACTGGGAGACCACCTATAGAGAGACAGGAGCAAGCAGTCTGCTGCAGACAGCTACAGAACTCCAGCTAATTGTGCTGCTGTTTTCTGTTATAACTCCTGCTCTCCAGCTGGGCTTCGGAGGCAGGAAATTTAGGCATCGACTAGAAGTTGCACTTTCCCTCCTTCTTGTTGGCATAAATATATACATGTATATTTTAATCTGCTGGAATAATTCAGCAAAGGCCTGGGAAAACAGCTGCTGCCTTTGTCATTACAGTGTTAGGGAGTTTGTGGGGTAGAGCTTCCAAGGGAAAAGTTTTTAAGCATGCACTCATCCCTTGGCAAAGGTGACTCCAACACTTGGAGATATATGGGCTGAAATTGAACGATGGAATGTTTCTTTGTTTTTGTCTCTGAACATCACTGTCAGGGTTTTTAGCTACATGGGAGGAGAAGCATGCAGGCACATATAGCCACTAAATACAATCTATATTAACCATGTAAGTGCACACAGATAGACTTCATACAAATTTCCTACATAAACCTCTGTTGGCTGATATTATCTTCTGTCTCCATGTTCACATGTACACAAATGATACTTCATTTATGTGGGTACCAGTATAGAATGGATTCAGTTTGCTCCATAATACAGAAGTCAGAATGTTGCCCAAGTTCTAAGAGCTGTTTAATGAAAAATAAGAACTTTAGGCACTTGTTAACAAGTTCTAATAAGATAGAGAAGAGATGGTAAAAGTAGTGTAAATATTAAGTGGTTGGAAATCAATTTCAGAAGACCTCATCAGTTGAAGTACAGAGGTTCTTAACAGAGAATTCATTTTATCAGTTTAGAAAATGGAATTTAGGTGTCTGGCTTGTAGGGAATAAAGAGAGACAGAAGAACCTTTAGCAGAGAACTGTGAGGCTCCAAGATAATTTTCGTGGGTGGGCAGTCTCAGCCCGTGTTGTGATTTAGCACAGGGGCTCCACATGGAGGTATCCAATGATTTGACTCATGGCTCACTGAAACTGCCCCAACAGAAGGTTTTTAGGGCATGACATGCCTGGAGGTTAAATACAGAAGTGAAAAGACCAATGGACTGGGGAACACTGAGCACACATCGTGTTTGCCTTCCAGGAGGAAAGAAAAGTTGGTTGCCCTTGAAATGTGCTCCTTTATTCACTGAGGTACTTCCTCCAGGAGTCAGGGACCAGGAGGCCAAAGGGTTGGCAGTTGTGTGTTGGGATCTTAGACTGTTCCTGGCACTCAGGTGAGGGCCAGCACAGGTCCCAGAGCACTGGTATAGTGTTCTGCCTACATGAACAGCCTCCCAAGATGTTCTCTGCTGAACACAGCACTGGTTTCAAATGCAGCTGGTTCAGGGTGCACTGCCTTTAGCCCTCTGCAAAATGATGAAGGCAAAGAGCAAAGGGGTGAGAGATGTCTCTGAAAGAGGAGGATACAATGATTTGCCCTGTACTGGGTATTCAGGTGTGCTTGGTGAATATTGAAACCTGGTACCTTCAAGAGGTTTAGAAGGAATGTCAAAATTTCAAACCTGCCAGGTAGTGAACGTGGCTTCAGTGCGAGCTGGGAGTGCTCTCAGGCTGCAGTCACTGTTTTCCTTTCTTCTTTCCTGTAGGTACCTTGGCAAGTCAATATAGAGAAAATGTGCAATGCTGTTGCTGTTGCTGCATGTGTTCCACGAAGAGAGAATATAGTTTTCCCATGCTGTCATTTATTATGAAACGCTAAGGATGGGACTGGAGTGACACAGTGGATCTATCCCTGCTGTTCATTAAGTTTGACACCAAGAACACTTAAGAGTTTGCAGCAATAGGACCTAGAAAAACTGTTAACCCCAATAAAACCCCTGTAAGGCTGCACAGAGATAAAAGGGAACTTCAACAAAGTGGAAATTTTTATGGCAATGAGACAGAGAGAGAGAAGGGCATCAAGATTTATTGCACATGACTAGTAGCGAGAGGTTCAAGCATTAGCTAATTTTTATTTGCTTCTTTTATCATAAAATGTTAAACAATCCAAGAATCAGTGATGGTATTAACACTGCTTCAGTGAAGAAGCAAATACTTTCATTGTTGCTTCTGTTCTTAAAAAAAAATCCTTCTGCTAAAATGAATATGGAACAGCGTCACACCTCAGTGAAACTTTTTCCTTAAGTATTCAGAACACTTTGTGAGGCTGATCAATTGGGATTTTTTTTTTTAATACCCGACTTGGTTACACTGGCAGGTATTCACAAGTGACAATTATTTCAACATTAATTTGATAGCTCCCGACAGCCTCGGAGATGGGATAGAATCACCTGGAAGCTGGCATTTTGCATTGTACCATTCTGTCTATATGGGAACTGTCATCTTCCATTCAATATGGGAAATGCTATCTGCATACAGGCTTCAAAAAAGTTATAATTTCTTCTAAGTGATTGAAACTCATAGATCTCTCTCTTTCTCTCTCCCTTTTCAAGCTACACCTGAGAGGTAGCAATGATGACAGGCCGGTTTAACACAGCTCTTGCCGAGATTAAGTAGTTGTCAGACAGATATCATTGGAGACTAAGGGATTGCTTTTGGAAGTCATTCTGAATTGCTAACTAACCGGGAGCTTGTTCCTAGACGGGTGCGGATTCTTTTGTTTCCAGGGATTGACACATCTGCAGTAACAATGGAGCACTCCTTGCCTGATGCCTGATTTGTGCTGGTCACCTTTTTAGCCGGAAAAGAGGATCTAATGAATGCCCCTTTCACCACTTATTTGCAAAAGCAGAAAACGCCCAGAGCTGCTGTTTTCGGACTGTTGGCTTGAGAAATTTGATTATTTATGGTTATGTGAAAATGTTTGCAGCAATACCGTTCATTGTCAGAACAGACTCACATATTGGATGAATCTGTGGGTCCAGCAATAACCTCTCCAGTGTCAGCTTTGCTAGTTTTTAAGCAGGCTGGATGGGAGGGATGTGTGTATAACTGCCTGTTGTATTCTGCTCACCTCCCGCTTCATACACATCCAGTGACAGCCCCCGATGAACAGGGAGTAGCAGAGGCTGACAGGTCAGCTGTAACACAACAAGTTGTCACTGTCATGGGAACATGGCAAGTGGAAAGTAGATGAAGTTGCCTAGAGGATGTTTTCATCAATTTAGTGTTATATACAAGCTAATAAATCTGCAGACTCTCTCGTTCCACTACACACTAGGTGTGTGAGGGAAAATGACTGAGCTTTGGCTGGCTTGGCATTTACTGGACCAGCTGCAGTAGCCACTTGAGCTAATCGTGTCAATGATTTAATTCCTTTCACTCCCTGCCTTTCCTAATGGCGTATTTCCCATGGGATTGCAGACTGAAAAGTTTAAGCACAGCTGAGAGATTTGCTCTCTAGAGAGCTTTGGAAGTTGCAGGGGGCTGCTTCTTCAGAAGATGATGAGTTTGGTGGGAGGTAAGAGGATGCCTCCACCACTGGAAGAGGTAATCCGTGGGACAGGGAAGAGCTCACTTGTCAGCAAGTCTGAAAAACAGCCTAGACCCCCAGAATTGCCAATGTTGGCTGGTTGGACATTCTTAAATTAATCAAAACTTCCAGACTCTTGGCATGATATATTAGTAGGGATGAGTATTTTCATCCTCCTAGCACCCAGATATTAAATACATGAACACCAGCATAGCAGAAAGTAGCACATTGGGGGATATGGACATTATAACAATGACCTAAGGAGCTCTGCTGGATGTTCTGTGTGTCCCTTCCAACTCAGGACACTCTATCATTCTATGAAATTACGTGCTGAGGGGGTTTACCTTCATGAATAGCTCATGGATAATTTGTGGCAAATCTGTGTTTTGTTAGTTTAATAATTCCCATGGCATCATTTCTCTTTCCTGCAAGGCTGACTCCTCACTCAGCTGACACGGTGCAAAGCCTGAGTGATACAATCAGACAATTTGCAATAGGCTGCAGTGATTTTGGGGGGTGTATGCTTGTGGATGAACTCAGGAGGAAACTTGCTCCAGGTTGGAGTTCTGCACTGTCGGGTTCAGCCACCACCACCTGACTCGTAGCAGGTGTGCTGAGGGGGTAGCACTTTTTATCTATTAGCACATTTTATCTCCTGGAATCCCCTGATTATTTCACTGATACTAAAACACGCTCTCAGATATAGAAATGTCTTGACTGAACCTTGCACTGGTGTCATGCAAATGGTTCGATTGATTTCAAATAGAAATTGCTAATTTATTCACTGTGCTGTTATAACCTTGTTCAAAGGAAGCCCAAAATACCCCATAATTTAAAACTCTTTTATATCTGTAACTCTCACCTGGGTGTATTCTTGATACAGAACTTACTCAAGTCATTAACTCTCAGTTCAAAGTTATGCACATTGAAGAACTTTGTGAATAAGGCTGAGATTGCAGTTAAATATGTAAATTCAACCACAGTATTCTCAAAATGGTCTAGTAAATCAATGTTAATGATAGTAGTTTCCCATATAATGTATTTAATTCTTCCTCTTCAAAGCATTTTACAAAGAAACTCCATTTTACAATAAATACACAGAAGTACAGAGCACAGGAAGCACAGAGAGAAATTGGTAGTCTGAAATAAAAGGAAAGAGGCATAGAAGTAAAAATTTTCTCATAAATGAAAGATTGGAATTTTGAGATTTTAAGAAACGTGACTAACTCTTGTTAAAAAATGAAGTCTATAAAGCAATTTGCCAAGTTTTCTCAATTTTTACCTTGATCTTGAAACATAATAAAAATGTAAGAGTACAGGTATTTCAGGCAGAAATGTTATTTCAAGTGTGCATCAGCAGGTGCAAGTAGCCATTCCCATTTCCTGCAAACTACTGTTTTCTCTCTATAATGTCACATTTAAAAAAAAAAAAAAAAGAAAGGAAATGAACACCCCTCACCTCAGAAACATCTGAAAATAAAAAACCCCACTGTGCCACTACCACATTTTTACACCTACTCACCCAGTGTTTCCTGTACCCTCCCTGAGACAATGAAGCCTCTGCAAATTGACAAAATTATGTCTGAATAGGAAACTGAGCATCTACTCAGAGGCTGGTAAATGCTAAAGCCTGACAGAGTGGCTGTGCTAAAATATTTCTGCTCTATATGATATTGCACACTCTATACTCATCTGTGTCTCTCAGCTGACATGACAATAAATAGTTACTTAAACAAGCATGCAAATGATGTATAGTTAAATAGTCTTAAATAAACCTACTCTACCAGTGAATTTTGTGCCACCAAAAAAATTGTCCAATACATCTACTTCCACTGGAAATTGTTCCTTTAGATCTCCACTCTAAGGGAAGAAATGGTATTATGGGGTAATTTAATCTATCATGTGATTATGTTCTCCTAACCAGGACTTTAACACACCAGGCTGAATTGCCTTTGTGAGTAAATCCAGTGCCACAAAGCAGTTATGCCAGCAGAGACTTTGTCCCCAGAAATACATCAAATCAAGGGCTTACAAACCCCAGCAGAATTCCATTATAGCATATACAAGGAAATGTATTTAAAGCCAGCTAAGTTTATGTATTTTGGGATTCCCTATCATTCATGTCAGAAAAGATTTAAGTCCATGCTAACTTTGCTTGGGTCGCTTTTTCTCCCCACTGACCTGTGAGCTGAATAGAGATGGCCACAGCACTGACATAAAACCATTTATTCTGCTTGCCCCTGTTCCTGCATCAAGTAAAAAGCAGCTCGTGAGCCCTATATTTAAACTTCCTCTTCTGATTTTTTTTTTTCACTGATCCTTCCAGAAAAATCGTGTTAAGGCAAATGAAGTTTCCTAGGGAATTTTTTTTTTTTTTTTTTGCAAAGAGAGGGTCTAAAATAGGTCAGTGACAGCTGAAAAATTGCATTCACTTCACATTCATTCGCTGAAGGAGACTGAAATTTCTCCTGAGCACTGCTTCAATTCCACTTATTCTTGCCCCAAGTTTTCCTCCATTAGGACTTTTTTATGGCAAGAAATGACCAAAAACACAATCAGTGTGGGTCTTGTACAGTTAAAAACCAGTTTGCAACAACAACGAGTAATGGCCGTTGTTTTGTACCTCTCTGATAAATGAATGTCTATTGTTCTTCTACCCTGGAAATTAATAATAACTGGACCAGTTGCCTTAGAGACAGCCAGGCAGCCATTAGCAATCAGTAAAAATTAATGTACTGCAGGGAATTTAGCAGGGAAATGTGTTTAAGTGTGTGGGGGCACCTTAACCACCCATCCAACACGGGTGAGTGCTGAAGTCTCCCAGGCACTGCTGCTGTGCGGATACCCTTAAACACTGGCAAGGTCTTCTTAACAAGCAAGAGGAGTCCCTACCAAAGACCCTAATTCTGTGAGGAGTACTGTGTGTTTTGGACTTCCCTCACCTCAAAAGCATGCCTGGAAACCTGGAAATGCAGAGGAAATGCCCAACATGGCAGCAGCTCCTTGTTTCCCAGTAGAGCTCAGGCTTTTCTGCCAGCATGGCTGCAGTCCTGCCCCATGAAACGTTTTCTCAGGCGGCGTAGCTGTGCTTTAAAAAGTCCCTGAGAGCTTTTAAAGCTGTCTGCACCATTATCATTCAAGATGCAACTGGTTTCCAAGCCTGGCTTCTGTTTTTCCAGTGGGCAGTTCGAGTTCCCCTGGATAATTCCCTGGGGTGTGCAGTAGCGGGGCTGGTCAGAACAAGGCCATTACTGTGGAATTCTTTGTGCCGTGAGTGTAGGGTGGCTGTGAGTGCTGCTGTCATGCCTGGCCCCAAGGATGCTCCTGGGGGATGCTTTGGACCCTCCCAGCCCCACTCTCCACTACAGGGCTGGATTTGCACTGCAAAGAGTCCTCTTCCTGCAAGGACAGCAGCTCAGCCTCCTGCAAGTTTCATGTTTTTCTTTGCCTCTTCCCGTTTCTTCTTTCCTGATGTGAGAGTGATTCCATGTGGGTGCTGCTGTCTGGGATGGGATGGCTGAGCCTGGACATTGGGGTGTCTGATGGTGGCTGCCCTGTGCTGTGGTTGGACAAGCTGTCATTCAATGATTACAAACTGTAATTAAAGATCTGCTTCCTAAGGGGTGTGGATGGACCCTGCGAGGACATAACCACTGCAGGTGCTCAAGGCTTCCACTGACTGCCTTCCACCTCTGCCCTTGTGTCTTTCCTCCTGTCTCTTGAGGCAAATTGCACTTCAGTGTTGACCACTTGTGGTTCAGGAATACAACAAATCTGCTGGCAAGTGCCTTCCCTGAGGAGCTCCCCACAGCACAGGAACCACCACTTTTGTACAGACACTTGGGTCAGAGCTGGACTGGTCCATTGAGAACACATTCATCAGTTCTGTTAAAACCAGTGGGACGGTGAATCCCTACCTGAGAACTGAATTTGGCACCTTGCTGTCCAGAGGCATGATTGCTTTATAGAATGGATAGGGTAGGTGAGTAAGTAAGGGAGGCAGAGCTCTGGGAATTAAGGAAATTTAAAAAAAAAAGTTTCCAAATGCAAAACACTGATGAGTCCCTGGCAGTCATTGCTTCCTGTGACATCTGGCAAATGGGCAGTGTGGCTGAATTGAATTAGCTTCTGATTTTGCAGGGGAGTTAAAATATTAGGACTAGAGTGTCACCCACAGTTCCCCACCAGCACAACTGGAGAGAGCAGCACCCAGAAATCCCTGGCCTTGAAAGTCGGGGTGATCCAAAGGGGTATCTCCAAAAGTGGGTGGGTTTCTGTCAGATACCATCCATAGACCAGTCACTTGGGAACACCCAAAGGAGACTCACAAAAGGGAGCTACCACATCCTGCTGGCAAACAGACTGGTCTGAGCTGAGAGAGATTCTCTCAAAACCCACACATTTTTTTAGAGTTTCTTGGAAGACTTCTTCTGTCATTGGTGTCAGACAAACCAGATGGGAATTCTGAATTGATGATCACATTTTAAGGCTGGAATGCAACATCTGGAGTTGATCAGCATTCCTCACAAACTGATCAATCATTAGGTGGAACTGATTACTACCATCTCCTCCTTTTACTCTTGATTCACTTAGAGCTGTTTTTTTTTTCTTTCTGTGAAAATAAAAGAAGACAGAAAGCCTGAAACACAGCTCCTTTATAGGGACTGAGGTTATGTGAGTCACAGTGACTAACTCTTTACACATATCTCTTGTTGCAGTATCAAATGGAGCAGGGATGAGAGAGATCTCCTCTAGTAAACATAAAATATCGTGGGTCATATTACTCAGCAGCAGCGATTTTGCAGCAGCAGCAGTTTTGAAGTAAGACCTTTTCAATAAGTCACTATATATAGAAAGATTGGGACTAATGCTGTGAGCGTCACTGTCTGACATCAGGGTTATTTAGGAGTGTGCTACCTTTGGTACAAACACACTCGATGCTGTGCCAGTCTTGCCACGAGATAAAACAGAATTGCAAAACACTAAAATAATTTCCTAGCCTCTGAAAAGTCTATCACCCTCCTTGCATTTGTCTTCCAGGAAAGAGAAAATGGCAAGGCAATGTGCAAACCAGGCCACATGTGCACTGCGCTGTCCTCACATGTGTTTCATATATCAGCACCATTGTCAGACACTGCAACCACTTCCCAAGTGCTGATAAAACCAGCTCCACCACTGCTCCCCAGGAGAACCACTGGCTTGTCTCTCCCCCTGCATCCCAGAGATGTGCTGGAGGACCACAGACTACAGCAAATACCATTTCAGATCTGTGGTACGTGTGTTTCCAGTGCCAACACAAAAGCAAAATCCAGAAAGAACATCCACAGGCCAAGCCCAGCATTTGTGTCCCTTGTGCACATCTCCACTGAGTCTGGACCTGCATTTCCCCGTGGATATTCCTGCACCCAGGATGGTTTGTGGAGGTGCAGATAAATTGCTCAAAGGAAAATGGACTCTGACTGAAATTGTGCAAAATGCCCATTGTGCAGTATGAAAGTGAGCCCATTTTGGGACTATCTTCTTCTAACTCATTTACTTTCAAACCTTTTTTTTTTATCAACAGGAAACTCGGGCCAAGTTCACTGTGTAGTTCCTGGGCACTGTTCCCCTGAATTGTCTTTGCTTACTCTGGCATAAATCAGGAATTCCTCACTAAAATCAGGGGAAGGTTTGATTAGGATCTTTCCTTAAACCAGCTGACGGTTTTTCATAGAAAGTGTGAGCGTTTTGTGGATTTTCTTGGATTTAAAACAAAGACCAAAGAAATATTGTGGTTTCCAATGAGTTTCTCTTTGAGGTTCTGGGTCTGTTCATCATTTCATGCCCAAAATGAAACATGAGAAGTGAAAAAACAGAACTTGTGTGATGAAACTGAACAAAATGTTCCCATGAACTTTATGTGGAAGAAACCACAGAATAACCTGCAAGCTTTAGAGAAACGTGACCACGCAACTCGTTTCCCACTGCTGAGTCAGGGTTCCCACACGGTGCTGCAGCCCTGGAAATGGACTGTTCCACTCAACCCCTGTGCCCCAATCTTTTCCATTTTTTCTTTGTGCTCTTGCCATTGACAATGTGCATTTTGGGAGTTCTGCAAACTCTGCAGCCAGATCTGAGTTCCTGTGTATGAGTGACTGGATGTAGAGAAAAGTGCTCCACAAACATCAAAGAGCTTCTAATTTTCCCATCAATAAGCAGTTGTCTGAATAATATTTCTTTTAAAAACACAGGCATTTGTTTTGAAAATAGCTGAATACTGAAGGGGACAAGAGGTTATTTATCTGGTTCTAAAGAAACAAACCAGAAAGGGAGAATAATTAACACAGACATTTCAATGATTCACCTAAGCTAAGTCAGGGAACATCTAGCAAAACCAAAAGCCAAACTCCATTCCTTGGAATCCCTGTCTTGTCAGAGGAACATCTCTCCAGACACTTTAGTTCTGCATTGAATGCTGTGCTTTTTCCATTCTAACACTTTTAACAGCTCAATTTTTCAAACTGTGCAGTATTATAGGAAAACAGTAACCCTGCTGCAGTGAAAGCAGCTGTAAGCAAGAAAATGCAGTGCTGTTCCTGTGAATTCCTGCAGCCCACTCTGTCAGGATCTCCATGTGCTAGCTTTCCAAGAAAGAGATGAACTAAAACATTTAAGTTGAAGTTATGATTTTCCCAGGGAAAGGAAAAGGGTTCTGCACAGTTTTCTCCCTTTTAAAACAACTTTGTTTGTTTACTATTCTGAAATTATTGCAAAATGCTTTTTCAAAAGGGATAATGAAGTAGCAAGGAAGATGACAAACAGCTGATTATAGATAAAAGCTCCTTAACAGCAGTGTCAGCCAGAGCAAAGCAGAGAGAATTGTCTTCAGAGACATTAGTTGGCATTGGCAGCCTGCTCCTCTCCAGAGCTTTGATCCCATTCATGCCTGAGCTGGTGAGCTCCCCAAGAGGAGAGTCTGTCCCCACGGTGCCTGACACCAGCATCTGCCTCCTCTTCCAGCATCACTCTACACCCACGGATTTCCTGGCTAGGAGTGCACTTGGACAACTCACCCAGGATGTCCCTTAGGGCTTTGTGTTTCTGGCAGCCTGGGAATTAAGTGGTTTAGGGTTGACATACAGAGCAGGGTCTCCTGTAAGGGCAGTGTGTTCTCCACTGTCCCATTGTGGGGTGTAATGAGGATGCTTTTAGATATGGAATGAGAAAACCTGGGTGCATTTACTAAAGAGGCAAAAATACATGTGAAGTATGAGCAGTAATGTGCACAAACAAGATACAGCCTCAAGAGCACAACACATGGGATTCAAGCGTTCCTAGCTGAATGGTTTTACACCCCAAAGCTCCTTCAGTGCTTGTTGTATTCATAGTTATACTGTATGTGAAATTCATCTGAATCTTGTTTCCTTGGCCTATGGGGTATTTTCATGTACAAATTAGGCTGGCCAATGTTCCCTTTCTGTGAAAATTCCCAGGAGTGCAACTTAAATGTTATTAAAAAGCCTAATAAAAGAAGAGTGCACATTTAATAATGTTAGAATAACACAGCCATTGCAGCGCCGTGTGCCTGCGGTTCCAACCAAGCGAGAATGTGAGGCACTAATGCACTTATTCAGGGAAAAAACCCATAATTATCAACAACTAGGATACCATGCAGGATGCACAGAAATCTTTTCAGGAACTCCAGTTTGGATCTTGCCCATGACCTGCTGGTTTGGCCAGGATCTGGGCATAGTTGTGGCCAAACAGGGTCAGTCCTGTTCTTACGTCCAGCCCAGGAAAGGCTGTGGCCACTGAGGCCAGTGCAGTAACACCTTCCCCACAAGCATCAGCCCAGTTTCCTTTATCTAAAAGAGCTGGATACTCTCGGAGAGGAGTGCAAACTTTGCACATTCATCAGCTACTGCTGCTGTGATACATCTCCGCACAGTTTTCCTTCACCTTTGCCCTGTCACACTGACATCTCTTCCTCTCATACATCCTTCCTCTACATCACATCATTCTTTCCTCCCACTTACATATCCTAGGATGACTTTCTCCAGGACACAGATATTAACAGATATTAACTCAGGCCCACTCATTGGAGGGATTAAATACAACATTCTCACGATATTAATTAGCAACCGCTCCTTCAGTGGGAGAACTGAAACCACGCATTGATCCAGGAGGGTGGGTGGTTTCACTGAAGGGATGGGAAGAGAGGCTACAGGGCATGGCCTGCTCCAAACCACACTTCAGGTCTCCACAGTCTCTACCCAATGGCTCTGCCCACCAGCCCACACTCTCTCCCCAGAGCAGAAAGCAATACCCTTGGAAAAGCAAAGCCTCATGAACCATAAATTAACCCACTGCAAATAAATATCCAGTGTAAGAAACAAACCTTTAAAAACCAAAACAAAACCTGGAACAGCAAGGCAGCATCTGAGTTTTGAATAGAAATGGATTTAGTTTGGCTGGGGCACAAGGACAGCAGGGGCGATCAAAGCGCTGGGAGCCGCACGCGGGGCTCTGGAGGGGACGTTTCCTTCCAGGCAGGAATTCTCCCGCACACGATGGCATTGTTATGCATTAAGCAAGTTTTTTTTCCCTACTTGGGGTGTGGGGGCGTGATGGGAGAGGGGAAGGCTAGCTCTGGGATGTGGTCACATCAGCCACGCTTAGAAATGACTGCTCCCCAGCTTAGCACCACACTGGTGGCTTGGTGGGTTCCATGTTTCTGGTTCTTGTTTTTTTCCCCAGGTGAAGCAAGGAATAGAGAAAGAAAACCTAATGGGTTCCCTTTGCAGGAGGCAGGTCCTACATGCTGCTGTTTCAGACCCTCACAAAAAATGTCACTTCTGAGAAAGCAAAATGAAGCATTGGCACTATACCCCTGCAAAGGAGAGAGAGAAGAGGGGCTGGATGGAGAGAAGGAACCTGCATTTTCCTACTGCTTTTCTAGTTCAAAGTGAAGAAAATACAGAGCAGCAAGACAGGGCAAGGCCCTCTTTTAGCCAATGCTTCTCTCTTGCAATCCCACGTGCTTTTTTGTCCTGACATGTGAATAGTGGGGCTCCAGAGTTCACACTGCAATAAGCCCCTGCAGCCTGTTTTTCTCATGTAGCTTTATATGGCTTTTTTTCTGGCTCAAACAGTTTTGCCCTATCCTGCTTCTGACCTGCTGATTATCTTTCAGAGAAAGTTAAAGAGAATTTTTGAAAAAATTATAGGAAGTCGATCAAGCTGGGTTTGAGTTACAGGTCGTTAAAGTTCACTGTAAGATGAAATTTTTACTATATAAACACTGTCACAGCCCAGACTGCCAGCCAAGTGTGTCCATGAGCCATGGGAAACTTGGGAACAGTGGAGGCAGGTAAACCTCAGCAGATCTATGCTAGATGCTTGTGCAGTGCCTTCCTTGCTAGTTAAAGGAGAAAAAACACACTTTTTAACGTTAAAATTTAATAGTATTGGGTTGGGTTGCTTTAGGTAGACAAGATGACACTTCTTCCTGTAGGCTTTTTGTGCCTTGTAAAATCCAGCCACTGAGGGATTTTTTGCTGCTTTTACATTTCAGCTCTAACATTAACAAATGCAAAGGTAATGAGATTTTCTGTCTTTTTTTAAAACTAATTTTGCAAGTAAACTCCCCTGAATTCTTTGAATGTGTCGCTCAAAGTTTTATGGTCATATCCCCCGAGATTATTTAAAACACTTTAAGTTTGAAGAATATGTTTTCTTTTCAAGTGTTATTTGCAGCAAGTATGGGAGGGAAAGGGTTAATTTTTTTTTTTTCTGGGGCTTATATGTAAGTGAAATGACATTTTAACAATCTCTTTAGTATAGCCTTGCTGTGCTGGGACCTCTGTTGCCTGCTGTCTTACTTCTTGGTCTCTAAATAGAGAGTTATTTTCAATTTCTCCAGTTCCTAATGTTTTAAATGGAACTACTGTTCCCCTTAGAGCACCCAGTGGCAGGCTGGAGACCTTTATTGATATATATAAATTACTCCAGTCCACAGGGCTGGCTACAGATCCAATCATATTGAGCTAATGCGCATATAAATAAAAACCTGGGAGTATGGTTTATGGCAATAAGTAGTGCAGTAGAAGTTTATACCATCCTGCAAAGACACCTTGATACATTGCTGATAATCTCTATAATGTATTTAAAGCATCAGTCTGTAGATTCAAGGCTGAAAATTTCACTCATCCAAGCTATAAATCTCAGTGAGCTTCTGTTGATTGGCCTGGAAAAGAAGGAATTTCCCCATTCCAGGGAAAAGACAAAATTAAGGTTGTTGGCCTTTTGGTGGAAGGGACCAAACTGTGTAAGCCAAGTGCATCAGGCCCAGAAGTTCCCTGACATCCTGGTGTTTGTCTGGTTGCCAGCTTTTGCAGTTCACAAATGATTCCCGCTTCCCCATGGAATGATTTGCTGCCCTCTAAACAATAATAACCTGATGTCCAGCTGATAAAGCTGACAACAACTGAATTATTTAGGTAAGCAATCATTTCACTAGGCAGGTGAAAGCAAATTTCAAGGGTTAGGTTGAACCTTCAGGCTAAATCCAGACTGGAGAGTGCAGCAGGTAACTGTTTTCTGCTCAGAGCAGTATGGGGACAGGGATGTGGATCTGGATTTCCCTGGTTTAACCAACTCAGCTGCTAAAGTTGCAGCTCACACACAGCACTGGTGGCCAGTGCCATCCCAGCATGGACTCACATATCCTTTCCCTTCCTTGCTGGGCTCTGGGGAAGGGATTGTCCAGCAGAAATGCCACAGAGCCTCATCACTGCACAGAGAGCAGGGAGCAAACCTCAAGCTGCTCATGACAATGACACTAATCCAGTAATCCCTCTCGGTAACCAGGAGTGCCTGGAGCAGGGAAGGGAACAACAGTCCCATTGTCAGACCTTGGGAAGGTCCTAAGAAGGCCTGGGGGGTGACACCAAGAAGCAGGACAGGTACCAATGAGGCAGCCCTGGCCTTCATCCCACAATTCCTCCCTGTTTGCTGCCTTGGAGTTGTCAGGAGCAGAGCAGGAGCTTTATTAATAATCTGCTGTACCACGGCACAGCAAAAGGGTCTTGAGGCAACTTTGGCAGGTGTAGGACAGGGCATTATAAATATAACTGATGCTCCATGAGCACTGTAAGACACTGCCAACTTTACACAAGTTTATTTCTTCATTTTCAGATCCTTCAGGCACCAATTTCACTGCTTCAGAAGAATGATTGTAACTTAAAGGAAAACTCCAGTATAAGTTGTCAAAGCAGCCTTTAGAAATACTTGTCACTCTTTCAGTATCACAGTCTGTGGAGCTGTCATTGCTGTCTCTGGGTGCTGCCATTTTATTGTCACCTCTTTGCTTTCCGTCTCAGAAAGTCATGGAGGAACAAAAAAAAACCAAAAAAAAAGTTAAAAAGTTCTTGTGAAGTCTCCTGGAGTGTCAAACCCAGTAGACTCCAATGAGCATGAGAGCTGCAGAGATTTGCTCTAGAAAACCATTTACCAGTAGTCAACTGAGTACTTAAAAATTGTACAGAGTAATTAAGAAAGCAAATAAATCAGTTTTTAGAAGTTTAATGCTGTGTCTCAGCAGACAAGGTTCAGTGTGTTCAGTATGTTTAGTCAGATGCCATGTCTCCATCTGACATTTAATGATCTTTCTATGTTTAAAGCTCTTTCCACACTTACATCTAAGGTGGTTTGACTGAAATTGCATTGAGAACTTGGCTCAGTTTTTCTTGTGCACAGTGCTGTGTGGCTACTTGCAGAACAATTTAAAGTTAGCACAGCCTAATTTAGTAAGGAATCATGAAGCCAATTCAATTTAAAACCATTAAAACAATTTTAGAGTGTCTGCCCAAGGGTTTTGCATGTTTTCACTAAATGAGTTTTAAAAATACATTTAGTTAAACTGATGGAACTTTAAGTATCAATAAAGGCTTTATCTTACAAACACTAATGCTTGTCTTCAACGAGTCTTTTGCATCTGCTTAGATGTCTGTCTCCAGGATCAGGGCATTCTCAGTTATCGTATTTATGAAGAAGATTTATTTTCTATCTCTTCCAGATGAACTCCTTTAAAGGAAAATCCTTCCATTTCTCTCTCCCCTGTTTGGGGGGTGAGATGATGTGATCATCGCTTCCCTGGGCTGAAAGTTTGTGCTGCAACCTCAGTCTTGCTTCTAAATCACACAAACCCACCTGGCACAAGTGGACATGGTACCCACCAGCTTTTTATCTGCCAAAGCCTCAGACCACAGTGAAGGTAAACAGCTCAGGCTGTACCAGAGCAGTGCCTTCTCATCCAAAAGGAGGTGAGACTCATATATTTCTATTCCTCCTCAAGAAAACTTTCCTTTCCATTGAGCCCATTTAACCCCATTGTTTTTTGGAAAAGGTTTGCTAAATTTTCTGCATCTCATTTTTCCTTTGTCTCATCGGCTCCAGGCAATTCACTTCAGAGAACATGTTTTCTAGGAGATATTTTTTAAGCTGGTCTGGATTAAGTGTGAAGAGAGTGGCTCTTCCTAGTTTGGATCTCTGCCATTTTGCCTCCTGTCTGCTGCTCTGAGCTCTGGTGATCAGGCTTCATGTGCTTGAAAAGGACAATATCAAGGAGTCAAAGCAAGATGTATTTATGAAAAATAATGCTGCAACTCACTCTTTCAAGATCCCAGTTGTTTTCTCCCCTTCTGAAAAAAATAGGAAGTTGAGACAGGTAAACATGGGTTAGAAATTCTAAAAAAGTTTTTGTGTCCTGGGATCCTTGGGCTCCCAGGGAAACCTGCAAGATCTCCAAGGAATTTATGTATGATAAATGTTGAGGACAGGGAACCAACAGCTTTTCTTTCAATTAGCAACACAGCAGCGAAAGACTGGAAGGCACCTCCCGAGTCACTGGGTCCGGTGCTTTGTGGTTGCAAACAAACAATGGTGCATAATCCCTTTAATAAAATGATCACGTTCCACGGTGAAAGCCACTAGGTTTTGGGGGCAGGACTGATCCCTACTGCTAACCCTGTGAAGCCCAGAACAAATATCTGAGCTCAAGATAATGCTGCTTACAACAGGATTAAATCCCTGCTGGGTGCCCTATAGTTGCAACCACAGGGGAACTCTGCCAGTAGCAGCACGGCTTTGGCTCTCCGTGTCCATGTAAGGGGAAAATTTGCTCTATTCTGCCTCATAATGAGCTGCAGTGACTAGACCAGGCTTTATATTGCATCATACTGGCTTCTATGCCGGGGCAGATGCAGCATTGAATGAGGGCTGAGCAGCCACATGACATGGGGACATGTGTGGCACAGACAGTACCAGAGGGATGCTCCCTTTCCTTCGGTGCCCTCCGGTTTCCTGCGCTCACTCTGGGGATCACTTGGGAATTTGTGTGTCGCTCCCCTATGAGCAAGTTCACTTTGGGGTCCTGGGAGAGGTGAATGGGATGCAAAGGTAAATCCTTGTTTTCTGCTAGAGGTGTTGCTTTTTCTTCTCCCTGAAGGGCCTGATCCAAATGACGTTGGAAGCCGCCTAACTCAGCTCACTCGAGGCGGATTTGGATCAGTGCCTGGAGCTCTTCCGCTGTGGGAATTCCTGCCATGCCTTCTCAGACAAAGAGGGCGACCACATCCTTACATCATGAAAGTTGTTTAGTTTTGACTGAGGGAACCAATCTGTCAAACAGTCAGACAAGTGGGCAGGAGCCAAAGGACTGATGGGAGAGGTGGCATGGCTCAGTGGCTGGGCCATATTGGCCCCGTAAGACACCAAGGAAAATCTGGGTCCTCTTATGCTGTGGGGTCAGTCACAGGCATGTACCTCATCCTGCTGTCTGGGTGGCTCCTGGATACGGCCCTGCATCAGGCCTGGCTCATGTGGCTGCAGTTAAGCCCCCTCAATAAGAGTTTAAAGGTGCAGAGTGCAGCAAAGGCAGCCGCAAGGCCATAATGTCACCTCACATGGGAGCCCGCGCCGTTTCCTTGGCTGCCAGCTCTCTTCTGCCGTTTTTGATGCCCTAACCTGCTGACCTGAGCCCTGCCCCGGTCTCCTCATATGCCTTTCTGAGTTGCCACCTGCTTAGCTGCCCTGTTTTCAAAAGAAAAGGGTTTTGGACAAACAGAAGTGCTGTTATTTCTCTTCCTCTCTGAAAACGTCAGCCCCGTGGCATTGCTGGGAAGTGCGAATGGACCTGCAGACCTGGATGTGCCTCTGGACAGGGCACTCTGGGGGGCTTGGGGCAGCCCTTTGCAGCATGGAGGGGACACACCGGGGCTGGAAAAGGGACAGGTGGGTTTGCTGAGTTGAAAGAAAGACTAAAAGTAAGAGAGAGCAAGGGTAGGAGACGCTGCCATGACCACACACCTGTGTTGAAGATGAGCAATTTAATGCAAACTTGGTCCAAACAGGGAGAAGCACAAAACCTCACTGACTTCAGACAGTCTCACCTTGTCTAGGTTTTCATGTGGTCCCATCCTGCTCGCAGCAGAAGACCTCCTTCAGTTGTTTACATCCTCCACAAGCATTAAATTCATGCAAAAGAGGGCGAGAGGGAAAGGAAATGAATATAGTACACCGCCTGGATTCCAGAGATCCACACCATCTATCTGCATCCTTCAAGCCATCACAAGCAATCTAAGAGCAGTCTCCACAAGCACACACAGGCCTGACCATTAACATAATTCTCTCTTTTATTCTTCATCATTGTGGTACTGTATGCTACAGTCTTAAACATTATTTGTTTTATCCACTTTTCAGCAGTTTAAGCTCATTCTATGCTGGCTAAAAAAAAGTCCCATTTTTATCGCATCTGATTTGATATTCATCTGTCCCTCACTGATTTTTTTCTCCCCCTTTACCATAATTTTGGTTGGTATTTTTTACCTCAGAGAACATTGAGAACTCTGTCTCAAGGCTTCGAGATTAGACAGAAGACTGATAGGATAATGATGATAGTATGTTAAATGCTATCTATGTAAATCAGCTCTCTCCATCAATGGATACAAGATGCAGCTACATTAGATCCTTTTTTGACATACATTTTCATTTTTTAAGGAAGAGAATATTGGATTGTTATTAAGCTACTTTAGAAAAATCTTTGCATTACCAGGCACATTACTATTGTGCATAAAGTCATATTAAATTTTGGGATGATGTACAACATCATTTTCTTTTAAAGGCTGCTTTTAACCTCAAAGTATCTTCTTTTTAGCTTCTGCTGAGGGATTTGTTTATGATAACCAGTGACTGGGGGAGGGGGAAAGGGTGTTTTTTATTAAGCTCCTTGTAGTAGATAAATCTGAATTTGCACCTCTGATAGGAAACTGGCCCTGGCTAAGGGAAAAAAACTGCTGTTCCATCTCATCTGTTTCAAATGCCTGGGAAAGTAGCTCAGCAGATAGTCTTAAAGTCAAATTCAGACTGCCTTGGACTCAGTTGGAAGCCAGTTGCAAAAGCAAGACCCATTCACTGGAAAAATCTTGCCAACTAACCCCTCCCATTTTGACTTTTTTTAATGAAAAAGGCTATTTTTGTTTTCCTCTTTGAACTCAGAGACACATGAATATGAGAATGAATATATTCTCAACAATAATGAGCAAAGTTGTGGAAATCAGCTTTGCATTATTTGTGCCTGTGGACTCATGCTGATTTTCAGTGGCAGAGGAGGAACTGGCCAGCTAAAAATATATCATTAAAATTCATCTTAATCCTGTCACTAATGTGGGGAATGTCACCTCAAATGTAGGGTGGGCTTTGTTAACTAATTTATAAGAGAATGTACAGGCAACTCTTATTTTTTTTAGAGTTATCTTTGGCTGCGGTGGCCCAGAGCAAACTAAATCCAGATTAGACAATTTTTTCCATGAACAACAGGGCTGATGAGCTGGGATTCCAAAATTTCTTCTCTTCATTGACTCTCTAATGTCTAATAAAGGGGGAGTTTATTAGTATTTTCTCTGTAGCAGGCATTAATAAAAGCAGTTTCCTTTATCAGGAATCTATTTTCATAAAACCTGCGTGAGCTTCCTATCTCAGAGACCTTGGTTTCTGGGTGAAATTTTCTTTGAAATTAGCCACTGCATCTTAAAGTTATTAAATGGGGACCTACAGATGTAAGCACAGAGATATACAAGTGTGCTGAGTCTCATCCACATTTAGAAGAGCAAGGAGAGTACAGCAGGACAGAGAAAAGCTGTTTGCACTGGCAGTCAGAGCACTTCCAGGTTGGTGGTGATCTGAGCAGAGCCACAACTTGCTGCAAATACAGGGTGGAGCTGTGCCATTTCCAGGTCTGGCTCACATGAATCATCTCAAGTCTCCCTGCACTGGTGATGCTGCCATCCCTAAGTGTGAAGGTTTGGAGTGGAGTTTAGGGGGTGATAATTCAGGTTAGTGGTTTTACCTGAAAGGATTGGAGGCTTTAAGAGGGCTGGGATTTAAAATGCAGAGTAAAAGTGAAGAAGAGCTGGGAGGGGATCTCAACAGAGCTGGATCAAGAGGCTCAGGAGGGCAACAGGCTGCAGGGAAGTGACTTAAGCTCTCACCTTTCTAAATCCCCCCTCTCAGGAGGACTTACCTGCTGAGTGGGTTTGAGTTAATATATTGTTTGGTTGGTTTTTTTTAGTGGGGTAGAGCTGTGGCTCAACACAATGTGGACAACCCACCAATGAAGAGTTAACTAAAAATGTAAGACCTCTTAACAATCGTGTGCAGCGTGTGTGTGTATACACACATTTGTGTGTATCCTTTGGCGTGGGGCTGTGTTTCCACTGTGATTATACAGTTTCAAGACCAAGTTTTAAGCCTTTATGCATGCAAAATCTCCACTGTATCTCAGGAACACTCCACTGAAAGCTGAGATTATCAGAGCAGGAGGTATTAATTTGTAGCTTTGTGGGGGATGGTGGAGATATGGGGTTTTTGGCCTGAGAAATCACTTTTGAGCAGCCTGGTCTCTCAATGTGAACCCAGTCCTGCAGTTCTGTCCAGCCAGCTGTGCATCCAGCTGTGTGCCCAGGCTGCTACTGTGGGCAGGGATGCCTGCACTTAAACTGGGGCCCACTGGTGCTGTTATGTCAGAAGGGATCAGAGCTGGAGTCACTCTGAAGGCATAAGTATTTTTCTTAACACATCCTAAATGGCAAAATTCACATTGAATAATTTTGGTAATAAATGGCAACCCAAATATGTCAGGAATGATTTAGTACCTGTGAACCATGTAGCTGAAATGTAGATGAGGCTAATTAGCTGATTCCTTATCCCAGTTCCCCCTTTCCTCTCCCTCTCTCCCCACCAAAAAAGTGCTCTTTTTTCTTTCCTGCAGTTTTCAGAACGTGCAAGGTTGAGTTACAGATTTGGCATCGCTCTGGTTATTTTGTCCGTGTGTCCTACACTTAACACAAATAAGTTGAGACAACAGGCTTGAGAGCAAGGTAGACACAGCCAAATTCAGAGTGAGTAATGCAGGCGTTGAGGCAAAACGAGGTCAAAAAGAGCATTTGCAGGCACTGCTCTGCAGGAGGGATCCTGCCTCTGTGCAGAGCACCCACCAGTAGCCACATCATGCTCTCACACCTCGTCCAGTTTTTATATTCAGAGGTGAAGCAGGATCAGAAATCAGTTGTTGTCCAGGAGGGACTTCTAAGGTACCCCTGCCTGGGCCCAGGCTGCACCGTGCAGTTTGTGCTTTAGAGATGTGTGCATAATTAATTTTTCAGCTTGCTCACCATTTTACGAGAACACAAAGCAAGTTCTCTTCTGAAATAGCTCTCCCCACTGTCAACTCTTCTGAAAACTATCACTTCGAATTATGCAAAACATGTTGTTTTGTTCTGCTTTTAAAAAGGGTATACATCTATATATAAAAAGCCTGAGTTTGAGCAAATTTGGTCTCAAAACCTCCCAGCTGAAATACAGAGCTGTTACATTTCATTTTGGAAATGTCAAACAACATGATTGGACTTTTTCTTAAAAAATACTGGATTTTTTTTTTTTTTTTTTTTAAATCTGTATTTGTCTGGGTAACCCTTAACTCCATTTCTGGATGAGCAAAGTAATTATCTGGGAACTTGTCACTGCCCACACAGCCCCAGAGCTCTCACCTGGTTTAGCTGGACTTGTGGAGAGCCTTGGGAAGGTGCACAGGTGAGGTTGCAGACTCATGACCTCTTCATTTTCAATAAGCACATCATATAAAAAGAGTAATTTGTAGTGTCTGGGTGAAGGAGGCTCCAGCTAGAGCCTTTCAGCCAAAATACAGAGTTCTTGGAGACATCTGTGTATCCACATCCCTATCACATCCTCTCCCAGAGGAGGGAGGTGGAGTCAGCACCCTAAAAAATAATAGGTGGAAATTAAGAAAAAGAGACAAGGGAGAAAACTGGTTTCTCTGGTACAAGGTGGTTTTTCTTCCTTGAGAGCTTCCCTTCCAGGTCCAACTCTTGCTCAGCTGTGTCTGAACAGTGGCACAGGTACAGTTTGGCACAGCTGTGATGCAGATGTGTGATGGTCACTGCCAACCCCCAGCTGGATTTACATTGTAGTGAAAGCCAAAAAAAGAGCATTTTGCATGGACTGGAACTTCATCTTTCTGAAGTAAGGGTACACCTTGAGACAGGGTAGCATGCCCTGTTGCTCTTTGGTTTTTAGCTGCTCCCAGGCCTGTTCTTCAGCTCTCTGGGAGAAGGGAGAGGGATAAAATAGTCATCACATGGTGCTAATGCTGCTCTCTCCCAGGCACAGGAATTGGCCTGGCTGAGGCATCACAATGAATAAGAGCAGGAAACAGCTCTTGCCAAACAGCTGGCTGGCATAAGGAGAAGCTCTTGCTGGTAGGAGAATTTGGGAACACATATTTGTCTTGTGCCAGCTCTGCTGAGCTGCACAGCTGATCCCGTGGCAGCTCCAGTGCTTCCAGTAGGGTTGGAGCAGTGCTGGAGAATCAAACCTGAATCCTGCATGGGTCATGTCAAAGCATGGCAGGGGACACACCGCAATTTCTGCTATGATCTGGATCAGGGAGTGATGCTAACCCGTCGGTATCTGCTCGCTGTGGCTTTGTGTGCAGAGCTGTGGCTTGCCCTGGGTGCTGCCCTCGTCCCTCTCACCAGTGCCCGCTGCTGGGATGCTGCAGCTGGTGCTCCCCGGGGCTCAGCAGGGCACATTTTCCTCTGCAACAGGAAGGTCTGGGGCACTTGGTGATGTTTCCAGCTTTTCCCCCTGCCTGTGCAAAGCTGCTGTATCTGGGGTGTCAGAAGGACCCTGTGTCTCTGTCGGGTCCTTAGCAGACACTGGTCAGAGATAGCCCCCAAGATCTGTGGTGCCCCAAGAGAGACTTCCTGATGGCTTTAGCTCCCAAATCCTGTTGTTTTGGGGTGGGTGTCTGTTCCAAGCTGTGGAGCAGAGCAAGCCCAGGCAGAGTGAAGGGTCTGACTATGAGATTTTAGCAACTGCTGCTGCTTCCGCCTGCTGTGACCTGTGCTTCTAGGAACTGAGAGCCCTGAATGTAAACACACAACTGCATCATCTGATCCTTCTCAGAACATTGTTTGTTTGGGGTCAACTTATCTCCTTTTCAAGAACAGGATGTTTAAGGAAAAAATATATAAACCCTATCTGTAATAGTCTTAATTGTAAAACAGCCCCTATACTTTCAGACTGGAACCTAATTAATCATTGGCTGTACAGGCAACTGATTAATCGCTTTGCTGCTCTTTACTCATATAAATCTTTGATTTAGTGATTACTGCATTTTGATTTATCACTTACTACGCAAGTAATCAATATTTATGATGAATGGATAAATTCAACTACCACCTATTTTGCAATGTTGTATATGCATATATATATGATGTGATATATAAAACACACATTGTTTTCAATGTCTATTTCTAATTATCCAGACTGGAAATGTGTATCTTTTCTCCAACAGTGATGTCTGTTTTCCAACAGTGTCTTACAATGGTGTAACTTAGGAGTAACTCCACTATGGCCAAAACTGAAGTAGTAATGAAGAAGAATCTGGGTTTAAGATAGAGAAAACATCCAAAGGGGGAAAGAACTTATGCAAATAAAAAACTAACTGAAGAAAAAGGCTCACATTTTTTTGTTAAAACCCCTTATAGGGACTCAGCTTTTACTAGTGTAAACTGGTAGAGATCCTGGCCTAATTTTTGTTGCCTATCTTTCTTCAAAGTCCTTCAATTCAATGTGAATCTGATCTCGGGGATTATTACACAGGAGTCTGACTGTCTGCAGTCCTTCAGAATTACAAACTAATTGTGGGATAAGAGCTATATATAATTTACTAGCTATGGATTTGTTTTCCTGCTTTCAGAAGTCCCTTTACTCTCTTACTTTCTACCCACCCCACCCCCCAATAGCTGAACATGGTTTGAGTGAAAATGGGACCTCACTGGTGGCAGCTCATCCAAAGCCCAGTGACCACGGCCACCCCAGACCCTGGGAAGGCAGAGGGGTTGGCGAGCAGGGAAGAGCCCATTCTGGGGCCCAGCAAGTGTAGAAACCCTCTGGCAGTAAGGCATATTTGATAATGCCTTTGCTCTGATCCTGTGGGGGCTGAGTACATATTAGAGGAAACAGACTCTGTCTGGACCATGGCTTCTTGAATATGATATAGAAGGGTGTGATCAGCGTGGGCCCTAACCTGCTCTGAGAGCAGCATCTGCTTTCATCTTTGCTGTGGCCAAAAAACCCTCACCAGTGAATCATCCATCTGTGAGCCCAGTGAGTTGATGGAAGGACTTTTGCTCTCTTCAAAGGATTTGTGGTTGGGTTTTTCTGCTTGTAGGTGTTCTCAAGAAGGGATGGTCCTCTCTGCTCCTCTCACTGCCACACAGATGCTCATGCAGTGGAAAGCCCACACTGTAAACCAAAGGAAGCTATGATCTGTGCCCTTTTTTAGGGTTCAGGTTAAGGCTTTTGTCCATCTGTGGACCGCCACTTACGTAGTCAAAGGTCAGATTAACTCATCCTGAAGCTTCTGGTAGAGCTGGGTAACCAGTGGACATCTCCCTCTCCCTGCTGCACAGCAGTTTTATTCCTGTCACACCAGTCCTTGTTGGAATTAAGCACACTGAGAAAATGCAAACTTCTCCCACAATGCTCCATACTTCTCTTAAACTATTTTACCAAACAAACCTGATCCCCAGTAGAAGGAGGACTTTTGACATTTTATATAGGCCTATTCATCACCTGGAGTACCTCAATGTAGTTCCTGTGATGTTCACATAACTGTGGAAAGTTAAGCTGACACTCAGTAGGAAATATATGTTGTTCTTCTAGGGAGTTGTGTTAAAAAAGTGGGTCAGTTGTTTAGGGTTTTTTTTCCCCCACCTCCCATAACAATTCAGGTAAAACCAGATGCCTCCTGTGAGCAGAAGGTAGAGAGGAACTCCCTGTCTGCAGTGTCCAGGCTCAGCTCTCCTGCTCCAAGCAGCCCCTGAGGTGAGCCCAGCACTCCTCCTTATTTATTTTGTTCTGGGGCACTGTCCAAGAGTTATGACCAATGTTCTTCAGACCCTGATATATATTACATGTGCTTAGAGGAAACCCATTCATCTGTCCCTTGTCTCTCTCCCCCAGAGCCCGGATTTCCTTGATTGTAAAGCAAGATAAAGCTGCTATCTTGACTTTAAAGACTCTGGGAAGAAATGTGTTCGCAATCTCCCTCTCTCTTCAGCTTATTATGCGTCCCTGCTGTGACAGACACAAATTTTGTCTCCCTCCAGCTTCCTCCATTCTTGTCTAAACAGCTGAGAGATTTCTAGCTGAAGAATCAAGATCCTCTTTACTCCACAGAGAAATATATTCCCACCTCGTTGCTTTTGGATATGGAAGGGAGAAGAAGGTCCTTGTCCTGCTGGATTTGTCTCATCTCTCCTGAAGTGAAGCTGACGCCTCACTGAGGAGGATTAACCAAAACTGTTGGAATATCCAGGTTTCAGTTGTGTTTATGGCCTCTCAAAAGCTAGAAGAAGACAAAAGGGCCCTGTTTTCCATCCTGTTGTTGCACAAAGCACGACAACCACTGCAGCTGTAGCTGGGATGGGGATCCACCAAGGTCTACATCGCTGGAATTAAAGGAGGGGAGGGAAAAAGGAAACAGAGCTAGAGAAGCTTTTGCAACTGGAAAAAAACATAATAAATCCGTGAGCTATGCATAGCTCCAGGGCTTTATGACCACGAGCAGCCATGAGGGAATGACTTGAACTTAACCAAAGCCGTTAATTACCTGCCTGAGATCAAAAGCCTAAGTAAGGGAGTATATTTACGATGCACCTTACAGGATATGTTTCAACTTTCTAGATTTTTTTTATTAATTGGTTTGATTAAATAGATTTAAAGAGCCTGGGCAGAGGCTCCTAAATCATACTCCATATTGATCTAATGAAATACTCAATAAATTTACTAATATGGCTCCTTTGCTTTGTGCAGTCTGAAAGGAAATGCCACTCTAAATGGCGATAACTCAATGTGGAGCCTCGGCAGTGACTCATGGTGTGCCAGGGGGATGCTGGGAAGATGCTGTCCTACAATTTGCAGGAGAGCTCAGGGTTTAACAGCACTTCCAGGCTCCTGCCCACTCTTCACCAGCTTCCCTACCCCATTTTCTATCCTTTTGACCAGCTTCTTCTGCTGCTTCCAGATTTCACTGACGTTCACCAGCTCGCCAAAGTGTGTTCAAAATATGGCTCAGCTGAGACCTCCCTGAGCAGAAGTCTATTTTAGAGTATTCTGCTTTATAAATACACCACACAATGTGTGGTCTAAATAAAATAAATCCTGCTCAGCTCAGGGTAGATCTAATGTAGAAAACGTATGATGTTTATTCCCTCCTGATGCAATAAATTGAGAATGACTGGATGGAAAGTTTACAGCTTTTCAGCGTTCACTTATAGTGATGGAAATCAAGAGTTTGGGCAAGGAAATTCAGGAGTTTGGGCAAGGACAAGCCTTTCCTGCCCCAGGGCAGAGAGCTGTGATCACACAGTCGCTTTTGGCTGCAGTTTTGCTGGCTGAGCACGTTGCCATCTCCTGCATCCCCCTGCTTCCAGATCTGGCTGTTTCCCCAAGCAATATTCAGTGTTTTGTATGGGGTTCCTTGGACCTGGTTTTGCCTAAGTGAGCTGACTATGTAAAGGCTACTTTACTGCATTAACACTAAATAAGTACACTAAATAATGAATAAATAAGTACACTAAAGTGCCTTTACTTAATGAATGGTTTCACCAGGACGTGATCAGGCAGATGATGCAGCTGCTATACCTACAAGGAGGGGAAAAGAAGGAGCCTGGAGGTGATGGGGAGCAGTGCCCCCCTGATCCAGCCTCCAGCCCTTGTCACATACAGCACCTGAGCTGGATTACCTGAATTTTTGACTATTTAAACTTCCTTGAGCCATGTAAGCTAATGTTCATGTGTGCCTGGGAAATGCTAATGCAAACTAATCTGCTAGAAGGAAAATTTTAACACATGCCAGCCTGCCTACACAGAGTTCTGGCAATTTGGAGTTGAATTTCACCAGACAATTACAGGATGTCCCAGCAGTTTGTGTGAGCAACCATTGCTTCTGGCAAACATCAACAATTTCATTCATATGCAATTTTTGTGTCATGATGGAATATAGTTTTAATGGTCAGTCTAATATGGGTTTTAATTTTTTTATCTTCTCTATATTTCAATTAATAAATTGAGAACAACATGTGTTTGAATACTGTGACTCAAAGCCAGTCTATGGCATCAGGGCTCTCCCAATAAATTGAGGATACTCTTCAGTTGCATCCAAATATCTCTGTGATTTCTCTCTCATTTATTATTTTTATTATATTTTTCTCCATTTCTTGCACTTTTCCCCTTCATCCTTTTTTTTGGGGGGTGAAATTAATTTTTAACTCCAAACATAAATCCTAGAGAAGAGATCCCACTGGTGATGTACTTACTAATGGCTGTGAAAATCAGAACCAGAGAGGCAGGGAAAGAGGAAGAGGGCAAAGACAAATATACTTGGAAACAGCCAGCTGAGGAACAAATTAAAAATGCCCTTTGAGTAAAAACAAACCAACCAAACAAAAGAGGCTCCCCTCCGAAGAACATAACCTCAAATCTTTTGTCTGCTTTTATTGAATCTGCATCCCCGGATCTTGGGAACAGCTTATAAATTTTGCCTGCTAGAAAATAACCCCTGACATTAAACAAAAAAGTCAAAGCTTTCTTGGGCTCACAAAACCCACAGTTCTCTCCTCTTAAGGGGTGCAGGTTTGTGATGCATCTCAGATCCTGAAAGTGAAAATGAGGAAGGAATAGGATGGAATGAAAAGGATGAAACAGATTTTAGTGGCAAGACAAGGCCACAGCTTGGTGGGGCCAGTGTTGGACCATCCAAGCCTCCATCTGCTTGCAGTGCTCTGGCAGGCAGTTAACTTTTGCCCAAGGGATAATCTTTCTCCTGACATCCAAGTGTAGCACAGAGTTATGCCATGGGTCCCAAGGTAAGGGATGGCCACAGGGACTCTGGGGTCAATTACTGTGCAGAGGTGCTGCACTGGGGGCTGATGCACCTCCCACATTAATACAAAGCCATTTCTCCAGTGCCTCTTTACAGCAGATGTTTCCATGTGTTTCGATTTCTTCCTTCTACTTGCAATTTTTTCACCTCCATGAACAGCAAATACCAGTCTATCATTCCTTTTCAGTCAGTTTTATGATACATATGCTACCAATGCTCCTTGTTTCCACCTTTTCTTCTGGCTTACAGAAACATCCACTGCCCTTCCACACTCTCCCTCTGTAAGGGAGCTGTGGCTCTTTGGAAAATATGCTAAAGGCAAAAGGCAAATCTTGCTAGCACCGATGCATTCAGCAATGCCTGCAGGTGTTGGGAGCAGGCTCAGCGATGTCCCTGTCCTCCTCTGGTAAATGTGCCCTCATCTGTCTGATGTGCTGTGCTACAGACACTCAATTCCTTTTAAAATCACTGGTTCAGCCCCATCAAAGTGAGCAGAGAGAAAGGACTTTTGTGTTTCCAAGAAACAAAATGAGAAAGATTCCATAAATTCCTTATATCTGGGTATTTGCGACAGAGGCCTCTTAATTTTCTGAGGGAAAAAAAATGCCCGCAGAATACACCTGAAAATAATTTTTGAGTTTACAAGGCAACATACAGCTTCTCAACACATGATCAAATGTTGCTGTTTCTGAAGGTAAACACAATAAAAGGCATCCAGGAAAGAGTTGGTGAAGTTATCAAGTTTCTGCATTAGAAAAAACCCCCAAACCCAAACAAAACAATCACACCCCTCAGCCCCAAAGTGGGATGCTCTGGACATCATTTCAGGGTGTGTGACTGCAGTGTGGGACACCAGGGGGTATAACACCTAGGTGGAATGTGGTCCTCAGGAATTCACCACTTGCCTGTGAAAGGAGCCAAGAGCTGTAATCAACTTACCCACTGCATTTGCTCCTGCTGTTCACTAATGAGTGAAGGCAAAGCAAACAGCACACTTTCAGCTCGATCAGACCGAGATTTTACCTGCAGCCAGTGGGTCCCCAATCAAAATTAAAGTAACACAGGCAAAATTAGCTTGTTAGCATTTTTCTCTGTTAGCATTGGAGAAATGTCACTTTTTGCCTGGGGCAGTTTTGGTAGCTTTACCACAAAGGAAAAAGCTATTGTACCAGCTACATCCCTAAACGTTCAGTCCTGGGCATTCAAATGTAGCAAGACTGATGATATGACACTTCTCTCTTAATTTATGCAGAAAAGGAAGGAGGCTGGGGACAGGGCAGCTCAGTCCTTAGCTCAAAGCATCATGTAACTGGCAACTAACAAGCACTTTTTAGTCCTCTTTGATGTACAGATTTCTAACTTTTTGTCCTAACAGAGTGATAACCCTTTGGAGAATAATTTTAAACCAACTGGAAATAGATTTCCTTCTCTTAGTTATAATTTCTATGCCCTTTGGGAATAGTCCCCACAGGCTAAACATCTGATTCTCTTTCTTGTTAGTTGTGACAAGCAGCATGCAAGTCAAGGATGTTTTGTGAGCTGCTTCCTCCACACCCCCTCCACAGCCAAAATCAGAAGGTATCAGTCCTTAGGAAGGGCCCATTCCTTGGGGAAGAGTGGTCAATTGTTCAGAGCCCAAGGAATTGTCAGTCCAGTGTTCAGTTCCCACCTCTGCCACAGATTCCCACCATCATCTCAGGCATGTCCTGTATCCCCTTCACACTGTGTGTGTCTGTAACCTGAGGAGAGCACCAGGTCCTGCCTTAAAGATGGATCCTCCTGGATGAGCAAGTGAGGTGTGATCCAGGGGTGGGGGCTGGTTAAGCAGAGGTGCTGATTTTGGGAATAACATTTTTAGTGAGCAGGCTGAAATTGCTCATAAAGCTACACGAGCTTTTGAGTTTGCAGGCCAGTGAATGGAGAAACAGGGAGATTATCAGCCTGACTCAGGTGAAGCTTTAGAATGCAACGTGGACTTGGGGAACCCAGAAATCTGGGTTAAATCAACAGGAAATTGTCGATGTTCAGAAGAGCTCTGGCATTCGGAGAGAAGGAAGAGTCCCTGCAGTCTCTAACTCTAGAGAAGGGACTTCAACACTGCCCACAGTCACCCACAACCAGAATAGTGAAGACAACCACTTTCTTTCTGACAGCAGCCAATTGAACCATCAACTCTAAGAGGTGTTTCTAAAAAAGGAGGTGCCAAATCCTGGTGCCTCCATTGGAAATGTTGATGCCATGAGCACAGAATTTTGTGTGTTCAACTGAGATCCCCTCCACAGGCTGCACACAGGCAGCCAACAGCCCTGTGCCTGTGAGCAAATACTGCACAAGTGTCAGTGAGCACTGCTGGAGCTGCATTAGTGTGCTACTGCACCCTCAATACCAGCAAAACCATCCTGGAAATTGCAGAATGCATATCCAAGGCAGCTCTTTAAAGCATTATTGCCTGTCTGAACCGTGAGCTCTTTGCTACACAGGGTAATGAGTGTAGGGGACAGTGGAAAACCCAGATGAGGGTTCGGCTTTTGTGGGGCAGAGCTCCTTGGGCACAATAACACAAAGAAACCATTTCTCCTGGTGAGTGAAAGTGTGCTGCTGAGTTCATAAACCACTGCATCTGAGCTAATATCAGCCCTGCTGAGACCCCAGACCAGTCTGGACAGGACACCTGGGGTGCTTGTTCCCCCTTCCTGGCTGTTCCTGTCCAGAGGAGCCCCCGTGGATAGCAGAGAACAGACTTCCTGTCTCTCAGGGATGAGCTGCTCATAGAGGCACAAGGTCTATCCCAAATTGCTTTCTCCCTAAACAAAACCTGGCCTTTATTATTTATCTAAAATGCAACCCTGGAAATGGCACATCTCTAGATGTTCCGTGTTTAATACATTTTAAATAACACCACTGATATAAGGCACTTTTGGAATAACATTAACATCTGGGCTGACCCCGCCTCCCTACCAAGTTTGAGCCTGATGTTAATTAAAACAGGCAAGTTATAAACCCCAGGAAATGGCAGCTGACCCCTGACTATGAATGTAATGCTGTAATAATATGCTGTAAAAATGAGGCATAGTCAAACTGCTGCCCAGGTTGTTCCTAGAACGATGCTCTTTCTTTCTCACCACTGTGCTCCCTCTCTCCAAGAATGAGATCATTATCCCACTGGCACCCTCGACAGGCTCTGCTTTTGGGGTGGCAGCCTTCACATTCTGAGTCACCCCCAGGAAATTATCCCTCCTCACAGGAAAAATTGCCTTTCTGAGAGGCACTTCTCATTTCTGTGTGAAAACTGCTTCCTGAGCACATGTGGTCGCTGAGGATCCCGTGATGCACTGTCAGGAGAGACTTAACCTGAGCTGCCCTGCTGTTTGGAAAAATATGGGAAAATAAGGAGGGGTATTTTTTTCTTTCTGCTCCCTATTCCCAGCTGTGCTTGAATGGGGAAGGTGGAGGAAGATGACCCCAGGACAAAGGGATGTAAACCCTGGAGCTGAGGGCAGAGGGGAGGTTTGCTGTGAGCCACCTCCAGAGGTGACAGTGAGAGGCTGCTCTTTCTGCTTGTGTGTGTCCCTCCCTGTAACTTCCCTTTCTTTGGTGGTCCAGCAGTGAAGGGCTGTAGGTGTCTGTGATGGGGAGCCAGGTAACAGCTGAGAGCAGGAGGTGAGATGGGGTCAGAGGAGAGCTGGAGAATCCCCCAGACTCATCACCACATCTCTCACTGACTAAATATTAGATGAGATTTGGAAGTAATTAATGGAACATTTCTGTTGTTGTTGGAAGACGCAGTACTGTTGAAATTGGAGCGTTTCCTCTCAAGATGTTGCTTTTTGTCAAGCTATGAATGAAAAAAACCAACAAAACCCAAACAGAAAAACCCTTCCAAAACTAAACAAAACAAGCAAACCCCAAATCCAAAGGGTTCCTTGTTCTGAAAACTCCTCTGAAGAGGCCCTACAGGTTTCAGTTCCTGTGGCCCATCGGAACCCAGCCCAGCAGCGTTCACAGTGTCCCACAGAACACGTCCCTTTGTTTGTAAACAAATTAAATGAGCTTTTGAGCAGATACATTTCATCCTCTCTGTGAGCTGAAGGAACCAGGATATGAGCCTACGAAAGGCTGGGCTGTAATGGATACACCCTGCCCCTTCTCTCTTTGAGGCATGGGAAAGGTCAACTTTTGTCCTCTAAAATGTGTCACTGCTATAAATATGACTGCATAATTTATTGCAAATTGTTTAGCAAATTTATTGCAAACTATTAATAAACCTCCTTGAAACAGCACAATGAGCGTGTGCAATAAACAAGGAAAATATTTGCTTGATTCAAACCACATTGGATGATGTTAGATTAATGTTGAATAGATACATTTGAAGGCCTAGAGGGATGACTGCAGCCAGCCACCGGATGCTGAGCGCTCGCCCTGAGCACACATGTCAGAAGACGTCGGGGAAGTGACCAAACCTTTTTGTCAATGGCTTAAAGCTGAGATAAGCCCCGAGTGTTTAAATTGGCAATTCTAATAGCTACCTGAATCCAATCCAATTCACAGCAGCTTGGCTTGTAAGGCAATCGGTGATACAGTGTTAATGCCAACTAATCTGATAAAAATTGACACAATGACAACGTTGGGCCATTAGTTACCAGCAGTTTTTATGTCTGTGTAAATCCATCGTGTTTTACAAGGTGCAGGGGGATTCTGGGAGAATCTTTTTTTGGCTTTTTTTTTTTTTTAGAACCGTGGAAATAAAGCGGTTTTGCCGCTGAAGCAAACTCATCCTCTCTCTGTGTGTGCTGCCGCTGAGAGTGTTAAATGGCAAAATTCATCACAACTAATTTCTATTTGCCATCTATTAGGCTACATTGTTTTGTCCTCAACGTCAGGTTAAATAATGAACCTCTCGGAATAGAGTAAATTAACCTCCACTTTATGTTCATGTCATTGTCAAATGGAAACATCACTTGTACAAATGAAAAAGATTCATTAGTAAAGCTAATGCATAGGCTCCACTCCAGTAAAAGATAAGAGCGATTGAGGCCTTGTCATAATGCAGTGTCGAACTGCTGGCTTGTTATTTATGATGCCTGCCATAATCTTTGGAGATTATTTTCAGCAATGGTAATTAGCACACAATGCATCAGGAACAATTATGGAACAATGTCTTAGCTTGACAGGTATGCCACCCTGCTGCAGGCGGGCTATGATCCATGAGAAATTCAATCAAATCTGCATGCTGCAGGGAGTTTATTAATATTTCTCCTTCCGAGGCAGTTTGAAAGGCAGCTATGCTTGACCGGCCACCCAAAAATACTTAGCTGAGTGATATGAGTGTGCTCCTTGTTAATACACACCTATCTGCACAGAGCCTTCCTGTGCACTTAGAGCTGATTAAAATAATGTCTGTGAGCTTGCTATTTACCACGGTGAAGGGAAAATTGCTACCTCTGCTAGCTGACCATGGGGCCTCGTTCAGGGTAGGCTGTTGCTGAAGGAGCTCTGTAACGAAGTGGCAAATTCCAGCACTGACACAAATCCTGTAAGTCTGCTAGAAGCAAGGGGACTACACTGATTTACAGCTCCTCACATCCCAGCTTAGGAATCAAAGTGTCCCTGATGAAGGCAATTTTCCATCGAATAGCACAAATGCAACAGCGTGGCAGTTTCTTGTTTCAGGCATCCCAACAATCCTGTGCGAAGCCTCTCCTGAGGGATCTGGGGCATGGACAGGGCACGGAGGAGAAATGTGGCTTAGGAGCACAGGCACAGAGTTAATGTATGTGACACATGGAGGTTGTAGCCATCCCTTGCAGTGTAGGTGTAGCCTCTGTGTCCACAACTGATTTTAGTACCTGCAGAAAAACCCTTCTTGTAGTTTAGGGACAACCTCACAGACACCATTTTTTTCCAACAGCGACATGAGGATCTTCCAGCCAGTTTCTATCCCTGCCCTGGAGCCTATGGCAGAGCAACACAAGATAGAGCCAAGCTGAGGTGAGACACAGATCAATCATGCACCAGTCTTTGGAAAGACAATTGTTTTCAAACTGTATTAAAAAATAACACTGCAAAGCCAGAGAACACCTTGGCCATGTCTTACAGGACTTCTGGCTTCAAGTTTTCTGGGTGTACAGTTTGAGATAGCTTCCTGATAAATATTGTTTAACATCTTGTTTGGTTACTAATAGACTGGGGGATACTTCATCATCCTCATTCAATAAAAATACATCATTCTGCTTCTTTCTACATGCAGAAGTGGCAGCACTGCACATTTCTGCCCATTCTGCATCATTATGAACGATTTATCTTTGTCATCCTTTAATAAGCTTATATCATTATTAGGATTTCTTTTGTTCTTAATAATGGTTAAAGATCATTAAGAAAGAGAATTCATGTGCACATGTCAGTGGGTGAAGAGACACCCTTAAAAGAGGGGGACAGCTCTGAGTGGAGAGCAGGAGTGTGGGAGGGACGGCTGGATGCATTTAGAGGCACCAACCATATTATAAAATCATCAGTCAGAGAGGAATTGTTGCTTTTTGTTTATTTTAACATTATTTTCCATGGGGACTGCTGCTAGGGGCTGAAAGGCATGTCTAAGTTGTTTTTTTTCTAATGCAAACATTGTTTGGTATTTCTGTTGCACACAAGCTCTTTCCTTCCTCTTGTTTGGTATTTAAATGTATGGATGGCTTGTGATTAGGAGCAGGTGGAGGGGGAGAACAGGACAAAGTGATTTTAAGTCACTCCTCTTTTGTGCCACCATCTGTTCCTGGGCTGGAGTGAAACTGAATGCACAAAAAACTGATCGGCACCATAACTTTTCCAAAGAAAATGAGGATGATCAGGAGAATCCCGAGGGACAGGGGCCTGATGGGAGAGGTCACACCCTCCTCCTCTATACCCTGACAGATTGCTGCGCTGCTTTTCTGCTTGGAACAGACGAGCCACCATTTATTAATTATGGGTTGTTCTGCTGCTGAACCTAAAAATCGGACCCCCCTGTGCTCGGTGCTGTATTAACACAGGGCTCAGTGGCAGCCATTGGCCCCAAAGACCTTACAGTTTGCATGGAAGAGAAAAGAAAACAGATGGATACAACAAACCGACTGCGGGAGCATGAAGTAACCATGAGACAATTATGATCCGTTAAACTATTCAGGTCAGGAAATGCACTGCAATACCATCCCCAATTGAAACACTAGAAGGATGCTAAATGGGCAGAGGGCAGAGTGTAATGATTAGATTTGGGACAATGGATCGAACGTTCTGTTGCGGAGATTGCCACAGGATTTTTAATGACCAGTTCTGATCATGGCTTGCGTTTCACAGACTGCCCAAGGAAATTGTGTCTCCAGTTGCTTTATACCTTCTTGGTGTGCACCTTGTGAAGGCCTGGAGGGCTGGTGTTTAACACTCACATTAATTTTGATGAGATAGTCTGCGATAACAAAGCAGCAATCAGCACCAAGGCATCGCCGCAGCCAGCAGTGAAGCATCTCCCCCCAGCAAACAGCTTTTGGTTGGTGTAGTCATCCCTGCAAAAATACCTGTGGCTCTACATATCTAGGAGCACTGAGAGTTGCTTGAGGAAGGGTTCAGGGTGTTCCAAGGGCGTTTGCTCAGCGTGTCTGTGAGTCAGCTCAAGGAGAGGGGCCTTTAGAGGGCACTGAAGACCTCGCTGAGCTCCCAGGTTCTTCAGGGATGGTTGGTGCTGTGGATGTGGCATTTGAAGGAAGCCTCATGCTCATTCCCACCCCAGATTAGTGCCTCTGCTTGACTGGGACACAGCCTAAAAGCAGTGCAGGAGATGAGCAGCTCTCCCAGGAGGTGGAGATACGTGCAGATGTCCACAACCCTCTTGCTCTACCCCTGTGCTCAGGGACACCCAGAGCTCTGTGTGCTCCTCAGGACTTTGTGTCCTGTGCAGCCCTGCTTGTTCTGTGCAGAGCAGCACTGGGCAGGACACTGTGGTGCCCAGCAAAGAAGGTCCCTGAGGGGCTGAAGACAGTTCCAGTCCACCAAGCTCACAAGTGTTTCCCACCTCTGTCCACCCCAAGGGAGGCTGAGATCCTTCAACACCTGGCTCCTAAGTAGGGCTTCTCTGAAGGTGATGCTGGGTTGAGATCTTCAGTGATACAAACATCCACTGAGTGAGGACAGAGCAGTGAAGTCCCTCAGAGACTTAGAACAGTTCACTGGTGAGAGCAAAGCTCCAGCCTGTTGCTGAAAGGGCCCTTCCAGGCTGTGGGGTTCGCAGTACTTGTACTCACCTTCTGTGAATGTTTGGGTTGGCTCCAACCTGTTGTAGATCTCCAGAGTTTTACATCTTTAAATCAGGTATTCAATGTTCTTCAGACTCCAGGTTGGTCCATGCAGCCAAACCCTGACATAAACTGATTAATGCTTTATACAAGTATTTTCTTTTTAATGATTCCGGCCAGAGATGCTGAGTTGAAGCACCAAACTAATTTCATGTGCTTCTCCAACACCCCATTATGACATTTATGACATATTTTTCTGTTTAGAGGGATGATTTTTTCCAGATGCCAGTACATCTAAAACTACCTAATGAGATTTCCACAGATGTTGAGCTTAAAACCATCTATGGTATTTTTATTTTTCTCTCTAAGTAATGACACTTTCCAACTGAAAAAAATTTCCCAAATTTCCAGAATAAAGCACTAGAAACAACTGAATGTGTATCAGATTCATAGAAAGAAAAGCTTTTTCATTGGCAGGCAGGTATTGTGATTGAGTCTTGGCTTTTCAGCCACTTGATTTGAAACGGGTTTTATTTTCTCTGGAGTGGGTCAGGACTTAAAGACAAAATTTCAAATCTAAAGTTTGGGGTGGACAGGGAGTACCCCAAAGGCCCTGTAGCTCTTCTCTGCAGTAACATCACCTTCCTAATTATAGTGTCTTGCTCTGTACATTGCAAATGAGGTACTATTGGTCATGTTTTACAGTGGGAAAACACAGGAACAGAAAGATGAAGTGACTAATGGGTGATTCTCCCTCTTTTCTTCACAGGTGGAAGAAGCCTCTGTTTCCTTGAGGACAGCTGGTGCCTGCCCTGTCTTGTATTTTCATCCTTTGGATGGTGATGATGAGTGGTTTGTATCCCTCTATCCCTGCTCTTCTTGCCATCCCAAATCAGCCTATTTAGGAGGGAGGAAATCAGGATGACAAGTGCTATCCCACCAGGGTGCAGGGTCATTTAGGGTGCCCAGAAGAAAACTGGGAAGCTGCTCATGGTAGTTATTTGATCTGAGCCTCAGCAGGGCAGGGTATTTATATTTATATTGCTGCTGGATGGTCATTTTCATCCCTTTTGTTCTTCACACTTTTCTTTCCTAACACAGATGATGAGACCCACAGTTTGTTCAGGATCAGGAAAAGCATCTGACTCCCAGAGAGCCTTTCCCCTAGTTAATATGGAATAACACAAGGACAGGATTCCATGTTATTTGGTGGCTGGTGCTGGGATTACTGGCCTGAGTGTGATACCCAGGATGTGGAGACATGAGAAAGCTGTTTAACTGTGACTTGGGTGGGTGTAAGTCCTGCTATCTACTGCTTCCCCACATGTCCTCTAGCTTTCACACAGAAAAATTATTATATACTTTCAGTGAAGAATGACCCCTATTACACTTAAAATAAATTGCAGCATTGTCTGGAAATATTTAAGCTGAATCTCTCTCACTCTTGTAAGAGCAGAACACCCACAACCAAGGAAGGGAGGCTGGGCTGTTCCAGCACTGA
The DNA here is from genome assembly GCF_041296385.1 of Aphelocoma coerulescens. NCBI lineage: Eukaryota > Metazoa > Chordata > Aves > Passeriformes > Corvidae > Aphelocoma > Aphelocoma coerulescens. The sequence goes on along the minus strand of NC_091027.1, from coordinate 4,508,963 downwards.
ACTCAGCCTTGCAGATGTCTGTCACCTGTTTCTAAGGAAATGTGCAAGTGTTTGGGAAAGAGCTGGGCTTCGTTGTTATTGTGGGAATCTGAAACCACTCTGAACTTTGCCCTTCTATCCCCTTCCAAATTTCTTTTGATTTTTTTGGGGGGGTTGTTTTTTTTCTTTGTTTGTTTTGGTTTGGTTTTTTGGTGTTTTTTTTTTAAAGAAGAAAAATTGCTGGGCTCATACTCCACTAACTGGTATGCATTAAGGGCTTTTTTCTGCAAAACACCAAGGGCTCTTAACTCTTGCCCAAGCCAAAGCTGCTCATCACCTTGCCAGAACTGAGCTGTAAGATTCAGATTTGGGCCATAAGCTAGAAAGTCGATCTCCAGTTGGTGTTAACTGATCCCTTCAGCCAACGCCCCCACTCCTGGCTGGGGAAGGCTGTCACTCAGCATCACACATGGAATTAATACATAAACCCAGACTGTACCTGCAGCAGCTTTTCCATTCGTGGGGCCCACATCTCTTGCCCTACTAGGCAGAGAGCTGGGCAGGGAAGCAATGAGTAGTTTGTCTTCTACCTGCTGATGGGAGCTGCTAAGCAAAAAGCTGTTGGGCTCTCAGAGAAAGGCAGAAGCTGGATGTCTGCAGAACAGGGGGGGAAACCTCCTGGCCTGGATCTGGCCCTCACTTTCTTTCTAAATAGCCCAGAGCCTGGTTACTCCCTTTCCACCTTCCAGCTACTACATGGGACTCCTTACTGCACTCCATCACCAGAATCCTGCGCCTTCACTCCCCAGCTTGCCAGGGCACTGTGCCTCTCAGGAATGTGAATAATTGAAAGCCTTAGGAAGTGAAAAGCATGGCATGATGCTTGTCAGGAGGAATCTTCCCCAGCTGGTTCCATTGCTATGCAGGACTCTGTCCTCCACCTCAGCACAATCCTGCCTTGGATAAGCTGCTTTCCAGTCTCCAGATTGTGTGGGCAGAGCTCAACTGGCTCCACTGCTCCATGGGAAACAAACACACTGCAGAGTGGGATGTTGTTTTACAGGAGAGGTGTGCCACATCTGGGACAGCCTCACGGACACCAAATTTAATAAATCAAGATCAGGATGAAGAGAATCATCCAGCTGCTGTATTGGGTGGGACTGCCAGCTGAGATCATTTTGGATCCAGAAGCAGGTTTGTGTCCCAGCTAACAAAAGAGGTATGGGCTTCTTGCAGTCAAAGCCAACCTACCATTCAATCACTGAAATGTCTTGGTCTTAGAAACCACTTCGAAGAGAGTGTAAATAATGTACACCTTTGTATTTCATGTAATGAAACAGTTCCTGGTCAGCTGCCCTGTCAGTTAAGAATTATGCACCCACCCCTTTTCATGATTAATCAGATGTCAGGATGTATGTGCTCTCACAGCATATCATCCCATGGCAAGCAGCAGCACTTTTACAAATGTAGAAAGAAAAAAAAAGAAACAATAATAGGAAAAAGAAGTATTTTTATGTGTACTTGTCTTAAGACATATTTTTCCATTCAGTAATTTGAAAAAAATAACCATCTGGAAAAAATCATATTATGGACAAGGCGTGTCATGACATTTACAGCAAATATTTTTGCTGTTAGTATCAAAACCAGCTCTTTGCTCTATGAAGGGCTGAATATTCATATACACATAAATGTTCAGTAAATAAAAGGACCTCTGCAGAAACTCAGAGCTGGGCAATCTTGTGCTCCCAGCATTCACATTCTCATTTGTTTATACTTCTTTGAAACCCATATTTTTACACCTCAGATGTGAGTGCCTGTCGTTCCTTTCCCTCTGCCCTTTTGGTCTCAGGAGAGTGACAATAAACGGCCCTACTGTGGAAGAAGTCCTGATGTAAGTAAAGGTATCAGGAGGCTACGAGGTCATGGGCATAAATGAGGCAAACTTTCCAAAGAAATCACCAGGATGATTTATCATCATGGGCAACCTTGTTCAGCCACAAGAAGAAATGAAATGTGTGCATCATGCACCAGGTTTTGAGAGGGAGCAGAGAAAGAAACACAAGAACTTCTCTCGTGTTCCAGATGGGTTGGAGCCTCCTAATGAAGCTGCTGGCCCTCTGGCAGCAGTGCTTGGGTTGGGACGACAGCTCCCCTCTCTTTGGGACTCTTTTGGGACTTTGCTGAGGTAAAAGAACCTTTGTTAAGGCTCAGCACTTGGTTTAAGTCTGAGTTTGAAGGTGAATGTGTGGTTTGCAGGACACGTGAGCCTTGCACAGGGTCTCTTCCCAGAGGCAGGCTGCACGTCCTGCACCCACCCTGGGTTCTGTGCAGCCCACGGGCTGTTGTGTCTGTTGGGGCACTGGAGAACATTCCCAGGATGCTGCTGTGTCCTGTATCCCTGTGAGAGTTACCCGCAGCCCTCTCCAAAGTGACAGCTCTGAGTGTAATGTTTCCATGAGGACCATGCCATGGAAAGCTGAATGGAAGTGAGATGCCAGCACCTGTGTGGGGTGGCAGAGAGCAGGAAATGAAGGTGTTGTTTTGCAGAATGGTGACACTGAGAGCCAGAAATTCCCAGGGTGTGGGTGTTTGGATGCACAGGTTTCCCTGAGGCCAACCTCTGCCTGTCAAGAGGCTGGGGGCTGTAATGTCCAATACCACTTGTAATTCCAATTATCATTTCTACTGCAAGCTCACATACATCATAGGTTTCAAATGTCCCCCTAAAAGTATCACTTAAAATATTAACTAAAACTACAGAAAATATCAGGTAGTACTGATATTTATGTATTTATTTATTGCATATATTATGCAATAATTAAAATCTAGAAGAGGAAAAGAATTCTTCCTTTGTTTTGCTTGGATTTTGAGCATAACATGAAATAAGCTCTTAGCAAATGATATGACTATTTTAAAATATATTTACCCTTTAGCATCTTACAAGCACTGTCTCCTGAGGTGCCCCCACAAAGTGAGGGGGTAGCAGACAAGTTTTTCTGTTTAGCCTAGGCTTAGAAACCCTGAGTGTACCAAAATCTCCTTGAGGTGGTAACGTGGTAACTCTAAATCTCAGCATGATGCTACTTTGACATAAAGGAACAGTGATTCTTTCTCTGGGAGGAGGGTCAGTGGAAATGAATCTTCTTAACAAAAGTCAATATCCCAAAATTTGAAATCAGTTGATGCAACTACCTGCAATTCAACTTGCTTATTAACAGACCCCACCAATCAGTTCCATGTGCTCCCTGTTGCTAAGCTGCCTCCATAAACAAATTGATTAATTGATTTCCCCCCCCCCCCCCCCCCCCAAGGCCTTTTAGTGTATAAGCAGGTCAGGCAGCTATGATTTCATTTTGCTCATCTACTCGGCACTGGCTTTGTAAATCAGTTTGGAATCCCAGTTCTTCACCTCAAAGATCAGCAGTGTCACCTGCAAGCTCAGATGGAGAAGTGGATCTGGGGAGAAACTCCACCTCTCTGGGAAGATGGGGAGAGAGTGGGACTGGGTTTCAATGGCAGAGTGGAAACCATCTCGTCTGGCCCTGAATTTGGAGCACTTGGATCAGAACCTCTACTTGCAGCTTCAGGTCTAGGTTAAAATGGAAAAATCCCTAAGAAACAAAAGTGTGTTTTTAATTTGGCCTTTTCTTCCAGATGTTTCTGAGTGAGATCTTTACTGAAAATCTGTTTGAACAGGCTAATATTAACCTGCTTCCATGATTTGAGGCCAGATTGTAGTGAGAACAATGTCTGAGATTTGAGAGATGTCACATTTGGCCCTAGGCCTCCATTTGCTATTAAATTTGTGTTTCATGTCGCCACTAAAGAAAAGCTGCCTTTGCAGCTGGTCCTGGCAGCCCTGTTGCTGGGCGTGCTTTGAAGCTGCCCTGCTCTGCTCAGCCTGGTACCGCTTGAGAATTCACCACGGCGTTTTTGAAACTAACACTAAGCAAACTTAAAAATTAAAAAAAATTAAGGATCATGAGCAGAAGAGGAAACTTTGAGTCTTCACTGGGTCAGCAGTAAGAAAGGAGCCCCAAAGGGCCAGATCTGGAGAGAAGGAAGCCACGAGGGAAGGAAGAGCCACAGCTGCCTGTTATTCCTAGTGATGCAGAGTGGTGCAGGCTGGTTGCAGGCAGCTCCTTTTATAACTTCCTTAGACAAAATTTCTCTTCCTTCCCTCCCACCCTACACTTGAGAGGTAAGAAAAACATCTTGCTGAATGGCTTTAGAGGCTTGTTACCAGCAGCAGAACATTTAACTCCTCAGCAAATGTTTGCTGGACTGCTCTTTATTTATTTACTTAATTAGGGGTAGTGGTATTTAATTGATCCCTAGTTTT